>NC_091979.1:289057617-289380617 GCF_044704955.1 Pristiophorus japonicus
CTCCCCCCCCCTTCTCTCCCCCATCCCTTCTCTCTCCCCCCCTCCCTTCTCTTTCCCCCTCCCTTCTCTCTCCCCCCTCCCTTCTCTCTCCCCCGTCCCTTCTCTCCCTCCTCCTCTTTTCTCCCCCCTCCCTTCTCTCCCTCCTCCCTTCTCTCCCCCCTCCCTTCTCTCTCCCCCTTCCCTTCCCTGTCCCCCTCCCTTCCCTCTCCCTCCCTCCCTTCCCTCTCCCCCCTCCCTTCCCTCTCCCCCCCTCCCTTCCCTCTCCCCCTCTCCTTTCTCTCTCCGCCCCTCCCTTCTCTCTCCCCCCCTCCCTTCTCTCTCCCCCCCCTTCTCTCTCCCCCCCTCCCTTCTATCTCACCCCCCTCCCTTCTCTCTCCCCCCCCTCCCTTCTCTCTCCCCCCCTCCCTCCTCTCTCCCCCCTCCCTTCTCTCTCCCCCCCTCCCTTCTCTCTCCCCCCTCCCTTCTCTCTCCCCCCCTCCCTTCTCTCTTCCCCCCTCCCTTCTCTCTTCCCCCCCCTCCCTTCTCTCTTCCCCCCCTCCCTTCTCTCTCCCCCCTCCCTTCTCTCTGCCCCCCTCCCCCCCTCCCTTCTCTTCCCCCCCCTCCCTTCTCTCTCCCCCCCTCCCTTCTCTCTCCCCCCCCCTTCTCTCCCCCCTCCCTTCTCTCCCCCCTCCCTTTTCTCCTCCCCCCCTTCTCTCCTCCCCCCTTCTCTCCTCCCCCCCTTCTTCCTCCCTCCCCTCCCTTCTCTCCCCTCCTCTCCCCTCCCCTCCCTCCCCTCCCCTCCCCTCCCCTCCCTTCTCTCCCTCCCCTCCCCTCACTCCCCGTCCCCCTCCTCCCCTCTCTTCTCACAACCCCCCCTCCCCTCCCTTCTCTTCCCCCCCCCCCCCCCCGGACACACCCACTTTTGGAAAAAAAATATGTTCCAAACTGAAACTGTTGTAACTGACGAGAACTGGAGCAAACTTAATGCCGAGAATTGCAATTACTAAGATTCTAAACCAGTTGCTCCAAAAAAACAGGAGCAGCTCAGGCCAAAACTTGGCCCGATAATTACAACTCATACCAGATTCTCTCCCTCCTCAAACCTGAAATTATTATAGATAACTGGCAATGTTTGCCAATAACATTGAAATTGATGCTTTGATTTTTTTTCACTTTTGTTATCTGCTCAAAAAGCTGTAGAAAAAAAATGATCCTATTGTTTAAATATTTTTCCATTTCTTGCAAGATATCGGTCACCTAAAGGCTAGATAGATAGAAGGCTGTAGTAATACCTGTAATCAAGCGCAGACTGCGGAAAGAGCGTGCGGCAAACCAGTCCCACCCACCCCTTCCCCCAACGTCTATCGGTCCCACCTGTGACAGAATCTGTGACTCTCGTATTGGACTGTTCAGCCACCAAAGAACTCACTTCAGGAGTGGAAGCAAGTCTTCCTCGATTCCGAGGGACTGCCTATGATGATGAGGTAGAGTTTTCAAATTCCCCAGTTTACTCTTTTTATTTAATGACACAAGGCTTTTTGATTTGTGCTCATTCTTTTTCTGCTCCATTTCACATTTAGAAACCACTTCGGATAGCAACTAATGATCATTCTTTAACTTGTTTCAAGGATCTTTGTAATCTGTGATTGAAAGAAAAAGGAATACGTTTATTTAAAGTTTAAAACAATGTTATTTAGTCTTCTTTTCATTGAAAGTTACTTCATTCAAATCATCTGATCATTCTTTTTAGTATTGAATTCCCATTTTTCTGTCTTAATTTATATTGCTTAATTCAAATTATTAGATAATTCAAACTTTCAGTATAAAACAACAACAGCCACAACTTGTATTTATATAGCATTGGTTGGCTATTGTATGTGATGTACACAGGTTGTGACATGATGCAGCTGTAATAGAAATACGATAGAAGGTTTCCCCCCTGCATTGAGTATGTCCCTCTGTCATTCTGCTGTAACCATTTACAACTCCACTGGACCCAACTTTTGTTTCTTTACTTGTTACATTACTAATCCCTTTGGCCTTGCATCATACTCACCTTTGTCAGTTAATCGCTCCTACATTCCACCCTATCACAGACCTTCCCCATTGTTCTTTCCTGTCCGCCCCTTCATTTTCCCAGGCTTTGTACTTGCTTAAACCTGTTAAATCTCTAACATCTTCCAGTTCTGATGAAAGGTCATTGATCTGAAAAATTGGGCCAAGTCATGCTGGAAAAGTAATGGCGTGATAATTATGGACATTGTTATTAATGCACAAATTGGCCAGCAAGTTCAGAGGATTAAGAGTTACAGCATGAGTTGTGAATCTTTAAAATATGCTGGTCAATTTACGTTGTTGCGCCGTTTGCTTTGCACAAACGGCATCTCGCCCATCGTCTCCCCATTATTTTGAAGAACTTGTTGGCTTTGCATATTAATTGGCCATTAAATTTACTGAAGAAAGTTAGGACTGGTAACTAAACATGGAAGTACCCTTTTAACAATGTGGTAATTATTAATGCAATGCCAATCAACCTCGCTGGTCCACAAAGGGAACAGTTTAAACTGTTCAGTCTCATTCCTGCATGTAGTAAATAGTTGTCAGAAATTTAAAAAAAATGTTTTGAAACATTTCTAAATGTTTTTCTTATTTTTCCTTTCTGTCCCTTTTCTCTCCCTCTCTCTCAATCCAAACTATCTTTCTCTCTGCGTGCCTAACTTTTCTCTTAAGAAACAAAATGTCCTTTTTTTTTAAATTACATCTCTTCACCCCCTAAACAGTTGCTGTCATTTTAAGTTAAATTTAGCGATCGTTATGGTTCCATTTTTTGTTGGTTTTTTTCCCCCTCGCCTCTTCCGGCTTGTAAATAAAGGAAGCCTCATGTGTTGCAAACCAGAACAATAATTGAAGGGAAGCGCAGATTGCCCGGACACGTAATAGGAAGCATGTCCCTGGCTCGGCGGCCATCTTTGTTTATCCACACAAGAGAAGGCAGGAGGAGCAGAGTTTCCAACTTCTCCAGGATTACCCTGGAGTCTCCAGGAATTAAAAATTCATCTGCTGGACACCAGCAATGCAGGAATAAAATCATTGGGGTATTAAATAATTTTTTTAAATGGTGTGTTTTTTTCTATTTTCTGTTTATTTATTAGTTGTAACAATATTTGGAAATGGGCTTTAAAGTCCAATTGATTGAGCTGAGTAGTTGGAGGTGGGATGTCATCATTTTTCCCTATCATCATCATCATCATCATCATCATAGGCAGTCCCTCGAAGCGAGGATGACTTGCTTCCATGCCAAAAAGGGATGAGTTCACAGGTTTTTCAATGAAGGACCGACTATTCCAGATCCCGATCGTGAAGGGTGGAAAATGCCTGTGCTTGGATTTTTTTTAACGTGTGGTGGCCGTTGCACAATAGCCACTGGTACGGGCTTGACAGAGCTAGGTCTTGGTCCAGTGGTAAGGATTACCCAAGACTAACTGGAGACCTGCTCTGCTGCACAGACCGAGCCACTCACATATCGCAGTGTGGGCTGGTCCATGCTGCCCCTGGACCCTCGCTTCTTCTGGGCCCCGAACTTTCACCTCTCCTGGGCCCCGATTAGATCCCTCTACGGACTCTTGCTGCTCCTTCGCCTCTCCTGCTGTGCCTGCCCACACTGCAATCAACGGCCTGGCTTCGCAGCCGTCGCACTCCTGCAGCAGCACACACTACTTCCTCCAATGGCCCCGGCCTGCTGATGGTCTTTCAGGCTGGGAGCGCGCCGATTTCTGGGCCAGGCCGCCACATGCAGCTCCCCCCAATGGCCTATATTACAGCAGTGACTGCACTGCAGAAGAGGGGAGTTTTCGCTGGTGTCCTGGTTTATCCCTCAACCGACATCACTAAAACAGATAATCTGGTCATTATCACAGTGTTATTTGTGGGAGCTTGCTGTGCACATATTGTCTGCCGCATTTCCTGCATTACAACAGTCATTACACTTCAAAAAGTACTTCGGTGACTGTAAAGCGCTTTGGGATGATCCGGTGGTCGTGAAAGGCGCTATATAAATTCAAGTCTTTCTTTCTCTTTCTGTACCTGATTTGACTGTAATTCACCCTTCTTCTCAGTCATTCTTCAATTTCCTTCTCAATATTTAAATCTCATTGGTTAATGAGATACACAGTTAGCCACGCCATTCACGAAAGTCACAGCCCTCGTTGTGCTGTTAGCAGCTCGCACTTCCAGCAAGTTACGCCACAAATTATTTGGGGCTGAAGGGCGTGGGAAAAAGTCTAGCAGCATATGCTGCAAGATGCCCTCCTCCAGCAAGATTTGATCCTTTAACTCTGTTCTCTCTCCACCAATGCTGTCTGACCTGCTGATTTTTTCCAGCATTTTCTGTTTTTATTTTGGTTATTGTAATTGTCTTGCACCAGGCAAAGGCTCTCAAAGCTGTGCAGGGTCAGAGAGGTAGTCACAATTTCAAACAATATTTGGTCTCCAAAGCCTACTGTTATTACAGAAAAATATGATTCAAAATTTACTCTTCAACTTGTGTCCTGTTACTTGGCAAAGGAGACTCATTTTGGTAAGGCAATGCTTTTCTGTCAGTCTGATGATGACAAGCTTTGTACGATACTCATGAATCATTCTGATTTCTTTTCTAACAGTCATTACCAGAGAGCAAGCAAGCTTTATGATTACCAATAAAACACAGATGAGCTTGTTAATTTTTGTTGTGGGAAACCAGTACATAAGACATGCTGTATTATCTGCAAATTGTGAAGAGGCAATAATTTGTATTTGCCATGATGCACCAACATAAATTCCACCTTTAATCATGAGTTTCTATTGCAGCTGGATCATTTCACAATCTGTGCACATCAAAATAGGAGACACAAGGACATTTCTAAACATGCATTTTAGGGGTGTCCAACAAGTTCACCAGCCAGTCACATCACACAAATAGACAAAAAATATGCAATAAAGATCAATTGTTACTAAACAAAAAATAAAAATCAATGCCACAGACACATATCATACAAATCAAACAAGTGAGGGGGGTGGAGTAGATTATACAAGAGAACCAGGTGGTAGAACAATACAATAGATTAATTTTTCCATCTGAACAACATTGTAAATAATTCTAATTAATGGAAGCAAATACTAAAAATAACATACATTTTCACAACAGCCAGCTCCTACATTTTATCTCTACTTGCTTTGCTTAGAGGATGAGAGCGGGGAATTAGTGATGGGGAACATGGAGATGGCAGAAACTCTGATCAAATATTTTGTATCAGTCTTTATGGTAGAGGACACTGAAAATATCCCAACAGTGTATAGTCAAGGGGCTATAGAGGGGAAGGAACTTAACACAATCACAATCACTAAGGAGGTGGTACTCAGTAAGATAATGGGACTAAAGGCAGATCAATCCCCAGGACGTGATAGCTTGCATCCTAGGGTCTTAAGAGAAGTAACAACAGGGACAGTGGATCCATTGGTTGTAATTTACCAAAATTCCCTGGATTCTGGGGAGGTCCCAGCAGATTGGAAAACTGCAAATGTAACACCCATTTTTTTTAAAAAGGCAGACAAAAAGCAGGAAAATATAAACCAGTTAGCCTAATATCTGTGGTTGAGAAAATGTTGGAGTCTATTATTAAAGAAGCAGTAGCAAGACATTTGGAAAAGCATAATTCAGTCAGGCAGAGTCAGCATGGATTTATGAAGGGGAAGTCATGTTTGAAAAATTTGCTGGAATTCTTTGAGGATGAAACGGACAGGGTGGATAAAGAGGAACCAGTGGATGTGGTGTATTTGGACTTCCAGAAGGCATTTGATAAGGTGCCACATAAAAGATTACTGTACAAAATAAAAGATCACGGGGTTGGGGGTAATATATTAGCATGGATAGAGGATTGGCTAACTAACAGAAAACAGAGAGTCGGGATAAATGGTTCATTCCCGGGTTGGCAATCAATAACGAGTGGGGTGCCACAGGGATCAGTGCTGGGACCCCAACTATTTACAATCTATATTAACGAATTGGAAGAAGGGACCGAGTGTAATGTAGCCAAGTTTGCTGACGATACAAAGATGGGAGCAAAAGCAATGTGTGAGGAGGATACAGAAAACCTGCAAAAGGACATAGACAGGCTAAGTGAGTGGGCAAAAATTTGGCAGATGGAGTATAATATTGGAAAGTGTGAGGTTATGCACTTTGGCAGAAAAAAATCGAAGAGCAAGTTAATTAAATGGAGAAAAATTGCAAAGTGCTGCAGTACAGTGGGACCTGGGGGTCCTGATGCATGAAACACAAAAGGTTACAGCAAGTGATCAGGAAGGCCAATGGAATCTTGGTCTTTACTGCAAAGGGGATGGAGTATAAAAGCAAGGAAGTCTTGCTACAGTTATACAGGGTATTGGTGAGGCCACACCTGGAATACTGCATGCAATTTTGGTTTCCATATTTAAGAAAGGATATACTTGCTTTGGAGGCAGTTCACAGAAGGTTCACTAGGTTGATTCCGGAGATAAGGACTTATGAGGAAAGGTTGAGTAGGTTAGGCCTCTACTCATTGGAATTCAGAAGAATGAGAGGTGATCTTATCGAAATGTATAATATTATGAGGGGGCTTAACAAGGTGGATGCAGAGAGGATGTTTCCACTGCTAGGGGAGACTAGAACTAGGGGGCATAATGTTAGAATAAGGGGCCACCCATTTAAAAATGAGATGAAGAGGAATTTCTTCTCTCGGAGGGTTTTAAATCTGTGGAATTCGCTTCCTCAGAGAGCTGTGGAAGCCGGGTCATTGAATAGATTTCAGACAGAGATAGACAGTTTCTTAAACGATAAGGGAATAAGGGGTTAAGGGGAGCGGGCAGGGAAATGGACCTGATTCCATGATCGGATCAGTCATGATTGTATTAAATGGCGGAGCAATCTCGAGGGGCCATATGGCCTACTCCTATTCCTATTTCTTATGTTCTTATGTTCTTATATATGTATGAATATTAGCACTCTGAAGATTTCTTTATATTTGAAATTTAAGAGGTTAGAAGCACATTGTATAAAAGAAAAATCCCTTTTCTCCACTCAGAGAAGACTGGTATGTTGACTTTGTTATGCTCATAATAAAGTGATGCAACTGAGTACTGTAGACAATGAGTAAGTGTGACCTTAGCTCCTTTATTTAAACTCCAGAGTGCTGGTACAGCATGGGAGGACTGCTTATATACAGTGCTCCCAAGGAATGCTGGGATCCCTTGGGACTCCAACAAGTAGGCCCTCTGGTGGCGGTATGATACAGGTTGCCTAGGGTTACATACATAACATCACTCCCTCCCAAAGTCAATAGTACATTTATTTACAGGGTGAGACGATCTGGAGCTTTTCACTCCCTTGTCGATCGTCTCGGTACAAATGCAGGTGTGTGTGAGTTGGTTGGTTGTTTGCTGGGCTGCTGGGCAGCTGGCCTTGCCGGGCTGCTGGTGATGGTGAGTTCAGCTTCGTGGTCAACCGTGATGTCGGTTGCCACTTGTGTGTGTGTTGGAGGGTCGAAGTTGGTGGTGTCCTCTTCGGGTTGCTCGTGGCAGTTTGTGAATCGCAGTTTGGTTTGGTCCAAATGCTTTCTGTAAGTTAGTCCATTGGCTAAGTTTGATCTGAAACACCCTACTCGCTTCTTTGGCTATGACAGTGTCAGCAAGCCATTTGGGACCATGTCCATAGTTGAGTACTAATACAGGATCATTGACTTCAATATCGCGTGACACGTTTGCACAATCATGGTACATGCTTTGTTGATGCCACCTGCCCTCGACGTGATCATGGACATCAGGGTGGACAAGAGAGAGCCTTGTTTTGAACGCCCTTTTCATGAGCAGCTCGGCTAGGGGAACCCCGGTGAGCGAGTGGGGTCTGGTGTGGTAGCTGAGCAGGACTCGGGACAGACGGTTCTGCAGGAAGCCTTCCAACACATATTTCAAGCTTTGCCTGTTCTGCCTGGCCGTTAGATGCGGGCTTGAACGGGGCAGATGTGACGTGCTTGATCCCATTGCGGGTCATGAATTCCTTGAATTCAGCACTGGTGAAGCACGGCCCATTGGGGCATGCATGACTCTAAGTCTGAGTCAATGTCAGGCCACCACACATGGGATCTGACTGTAACTTTCATCATTACTATGCCTGGGTGGGTACTGTGTAGATCACGTATGAACGTTTCCCTGCCTTTCTTAGGCAAATCCATGTGGTTACCCCACAAAAGGCAATCCACCTGTATGGACATTTCGCCTTTGCGCCGCTGGAAAGGCTTGATCTCTTCATGCATCTCCGCTGGGAAGCTGGACCAGCTCCCATGGAGGACACAGTTTTTTACAAGGGACAGTAAAGGATCCTGGCTGGTCCAGGTCCTGATCTGGCGGGCCGTAACGGGTGACTTTTCGTTTTCGAATGCATCCATCACCAAGAGCATGTCTGCAGGCTGTGCCATTTCCACCCCAGTGGTGTGCAATGGTAGCCGACTGAGAGCATCAGCGCAGTTCTCTGTGCCTGGTCTGTGGCGGATTACATAGTTGTATGCAGACAGCATGAGCGCCCATCTTTGGATGCGGGCAGAGGCATTGGTGTTAATCCCTTTGCTCTCTGAGAATAGCGATATGAGCGGCTTATGGTCAGTTTCTAGCTCAAACTTGAGACCAAACAGATACTGGTGCATTTTTTTCACCCCATAAAAGCATGCCAGAGCTTCTTTTTCAATCATGCTGTAGGCCCTTTCAGCCTTGGACAAACTCCTGGACGCATAGGCGACCGGTTGCAATGTTCCCGATTCGTTAGCTTGTTGTAACACACAACTGACCTCAAAGTATGTTTTCTGGCGCCAGAGGTCGAGTTCTTAGGGAGAAGAATCGCGACAGATGGCATCAGACCCACCGATGCCAAGACGGAGGCCATCAAGAACGTGCCGAGACCATAGAATGTGACGGAGCTGCGGTCGTTCCTGGGATTCCTCAACTATTTCGATAATTTCCTACGCAGGTTAAGCACCTTGCTAGAAGTATGAGAATGCAACGCAAGCTAGCACCAATCGTTTACATTGGGTTATACAGAACAAGCAGTTTGTTGGAACATAACAGGTTTCTAGCTTTCCCAAAAGCAGCCTCTTGTGATTTCCCCCATACCCAGTCGTCTCCCTTGCGTAGCAGCACATGTAGGGGTTCTAGCAAGGTGCTTAACCCGGGTAGGAAATTACCAAAATAGTTGAGGAATCCCAGGAACGACCGCAGCTCCGTCACGTTCTATGGTCTCGGTATGTTCTTGATGGCGTCGGTGGGTCTGATGCGATTCTTGTCCCTAAGAACTCAACCTCTGGCGCCAGGAAAACACACTTCGAGCGTTTCAACCTGAGTCCCACATGATCTAGCCGACTTAGAACCACTTCCAGATTCTGAAAGTGTTCGATGGTGTCCTGACCTGTGACCAGTATGTCGTCGTGGAAAACCACAGTGCGCGGAACCGACTTTAGCAGGCTCTCTATGTTCCTTTGGAAAATTGCCGCGGCCGATCGAATCCCAAACGGGCATCTATTGTAGATAAACAGACCTTTGTGCGTGTTGATGCAGGTGAGGCCTTTCGAAGATTCCGCCAGCGCCTGTATCATGTAGGCCGAGTCAGGTCCAACTTGCTGAACGTCTTTCTTCCAGCCAGGGTCGCAAATAGGTCGTCTGCCTTGGGTAGCGAGTACTGGTCCTGTAGCGAGAAATGGTTAATCGTTACTTTATAGTCTCCACAAATTCTGACTGTGCCATCGCCTTTGAGAACCAAAAAAATTGGACTGGCCCACTCGTTGAACTCCTCCGGCACGATGATGCCTTCTCGCTGCAGCCTGTCAATTTCCACTTTCTCTCGCATCATATATGGCACTGCCCGTGCCTTCTGGTGGATGGGTCATGTACCGGGAACCAAGTGGATCTGCACCTTCGCCCCTGAGAAACTTCCAATGCCTGGCTCAAACAATGACTGGAACTTGCTCAGAACCTGGGCACATGAGGCGTCATCGACGGAAGAAAGCGCTCGGATGTCGTCCCAGTTCCAGCGGATTTTCCCCAGCCAGCTTCTGCCGAACAGTGTGGAGCCATCTCCTGGTATAATCCATTGTGGGAGTTCGTGCACTGCTCCATCATAGGAGACTTTTACTGCCGCACTGCCAATTACAGGGATCAGCTCTTTAGTGTAAGTTCTCAGCTTGGTATGAATGGGGCTAAGCTTGGGCCTGTGTGCCTTGTTGCACCACAGCCTGACGAAGGCCTTTTTGCTCATGGTGGACTGACTCGCACACGTGTCCTGTTCCCTGGATACTGGAATTCTGTTCAGTTCAACTTTTAACATGATCGGTGGACATTTCGTGGTGAAGGTGTGTACCCTGTACATTTCTGCCTCCTCGGTTCGAGTCTCTAGTTCAGCCTGATCCACCATGGATCGATCTTCCTCTACAACGTGGTGGTTTGCAGGGTTTGCAGCTCGTCTGCACATTCGCTGGAGGTGTCCCATTGTTCCACAGCCTTTGCACACATAGTGTTTGAAGCGGCATTGATGGACTCGATGATCACCTCCGCAGCGCCAACAAGGTGTTAACTGCCTCGCATTAACGATTGATGGCGCACTCTGGGTCATCTGAGGTCGTGCAGCTGCCATTGTGTACGTTCTGCCATATGCATTCCTGCCTGAAAACGATGTTACTTTGTATACCGTACTAGCTGAAACCTCTTTATGCTGTGAAATTTGTTTGGTGTTATCGCTGGTGGACATAAATACCTAGGCTATCATTTTGCCTTTGCTCAGATTCGGTGTTTCAACAGTCAATAGTTTGCGAAGGATAACCTCATGGCCAATGCCAAGCACAAAAAAGTCTCCTAGCATTTGCTCAAGGAATCCATCGAATTCGCAATGTCCTGCAAGGCGCCTCAGTTTGGCGACGTAGCTCGCCACTTCCTGGCCTTCAGACCGTTGACACGTGTAGAACCGATACCTTGCCATCAAAACGCTTTCCTTCGGATTTAGGTGCTCCCGGACCAGCGTACACAGTGCTTCATAGGATTTGGTTGATGGTTTCACCGGAGCTAGAAGATTCTTCATGAGGCCATAGGTCGTTGCCCCTCAGACAGTGAGGAGGATCGCCCTTCGCTTGGCAGCGTTCTCGTCCCCTTCCAGCTCGTTGGCCACGAAGTATTGGTCAAGTCACTCCACAAAGGCCTCCCAATTGTCCCCTTCTGAGAATTTCTCCAGGATACCAACAGTTCTTTGCATTTTCGCGTGGTTGTTCATTATCTCATCACCAATTGTTATGCTCATAATAAAGTGATGCAACTGAGTACTGTAGACAATGAGTAAGTGTGAACTTAGCTCCTTTATTTAGACTCCAGAGTGCTGGTACAGCATGGGAAGCCTGCTTATATACATTGCTCCCAAGGGATGCTGGGATCCCTTGGGACTCCAACAGGTAGGCCCTCTGGTGGCTGTATGATACAGGTTGCCTAGGGTTACATACATAACAGACTTCACTGTTTTTTGTCAGATATATTCAATCACCAGTGATGAGCGCAAAAAATGGGCGATATTTCCGGCCTGAATGATTTTTTATATTTCAGGATCGCTGGAATAGCGCCCATTTTTTTGACCACTAGTTTTGGCTTTTTATTTTAGGCGATAGCCTTATCGATGTGAAATGCACCTTAGCGATGTATTCAGTCGTGCAAGGCTGGTGTCCATAAGAACAGCTGTTCTGCGTATGTGCTTTTTTTTAAAGCAAAGCACCTTTCCCGGGTGGTCGGGAGGTCGGGGTCATCTGCGCATGTTCAGAAGACAAAGGGAGGGAGAGAGAGTGTTTGTAGTGGAGAGAGAGAAGAGCTTTTGTGAAGGAGTGAAGGATTGCTGATTTTTGAAGGAATGAAGGATTGCTTATTTTTCAATGCTATAGTTGTGAAGGAGTTAGTTATAAAGTGAAAAGATTGTTGTAAATCGTTAGAAAGATAAAACTTATGGAGATGTCGCACGGGGACTCGGGAGAGAGTCTGCTGGAGGTTGCAGGGAGAAGGAGAGCAAAGCCTTTTCCTGACGAAACAAATGACGCATTGGTCAATAAAATCGAGACGCAGTGGGGCCAATTAACCCAGGGTGGGCGTGGGAAACCTCCACCCCGGATATATCAAGAAAATATGGGGCGAGATCGTCGATATAGTGTCCCACGATAGGTGTGAATTTGACCAGTGCCGCAAGAGGTGGAACAGCCTGGTTGCTTCCGCAAGAGTAAGTATTAAATAGATTTTAAATTGTAATGATCCACAGAATATGCACATCTGCCAGATTGTAATGAAGCTGGGTAATCTTGCGTAGCTTCCCTGCTAAGATTTGGACTGAGGCCGGAACCTGCGCCCTTTAAGTCTAATTTGGGCACCGTCTCCTTTTGGGTTACGTTGGTGGATGGGGCAGACTGAGCAATGAGGGGTCCGGTCACCTTTACCCAGACTGTGTCAGTCCCTCCGGCTGCTGTCACTTACACAGTGACCCAGCCTGGACTGAAGGAGAGCTGCCCTGGGACACTTTGGGACATTAGCTCTGGCCACACGGAGGTCTCTGAGCACAGCCCATGGACACGGTGCCCCCTCCCATTACACTCCTGTAATTGGCGAGCTCACCATCGGTCCTGTTCCCCTCCACCCGGGGGACCTCCATCGGGTCAAATAAACTGCCTACCTCCCCTCAGGTGCCGAATGCAATGACCTGTGGATGGGGCCCTTCCTGGAGATTGTACGCGAGATGTTTGGTGTCAAGCATTAGTTCTGAAAAATGATGTTGTTAAACACTTTCGCTAAACGTAGATGTTATAACCATGCATCCATTGCTGAGGAAGAGGAAGATAACCAATTGTCATCTGTTGTATCTGCGACCACGTCTTCATCGACGGATGAAGTAGCGGGGCCAAGCGGTTTGCAGCAGGTGACTCCAAGGCATACAGTGGCCATGCCGACCCCACGGAGGTTGAGTTGGTGAGGTAGGCGTGCCCTGCGATGGGCAGATCCTAATGAGGACATGGTAGCACTGTCAAGTGCGAGCGTTGACATAGGTTGAGAGCTCCTCCAGGCAATTGCTGGGTTGACCGGAATCATTGCCGCAATGTCTGCATGAATAACGGAGGGCATGGAGCAGATAGTTGTGGCAATGGGCCAAACGACCGATGCTGTCCATGCCTTGCGGCATGTGATAGCGTCCCACCAAGCACCCGGACAGATGTGAGTCAGGAGGAAGAACTTCCTTCTGACTTGGAAGACGTTTCTTCTGAAACGTCTTCTCCTCCAGCCACTGAGGGGATTCTGCCAAAGTCACCCCCGACCACAGCAAAACAGGCCTTGAGGTCCCTTGCTGCAAGATGCATTGGTCCCGTTACTTGGGGATTGAAACGGGGGCTTATTAGAAGGGGGGGGCAAGGTTCAGGAGGGAAGCATGGCCGCACGTAGGAAGGGGAGGGTGTTGTATATAGTTGTTAATTCTTGTTAAAAATATTTTTTTGTTAAATGTTCATTATTATGTTATTGTTGTGTTAAAAATATTGTTAAATGTTCGGGGTTGGGGGCTGGAGGGGTGTTATATATGTTTGTTGTAAACATTTTTAGATTTGTGTTTAACTATTAAATATTTTTATTTAACTTTACAATTGTCCTGAAGTGTCTTCTAATAACATAAGATAAAACGTTAATACAATGGTTGGAAACAATGGCCAGGCCAGGCAAGGATGAAACATAATGCAACTGTAACTGTCACCAATGTAATTTCATGCAAAGCATTCATTTATGAGCTGCTGATGCAAGAGTTTGTGGCTGCATAACTACCACGGGGCTTTTCCAGTCTTGCGGGGGGGGTGTGGGGGCATGGGTTCATCACCAGGCTGATTGTCCTCCCCGAGGTCCTCGTCATCCTCCTCCTCTTCTTCCTCTTCCGCCTCCCTTCTCTCCTGAGGTGGACTGGCGGTCCCAGCTGGCAATTGTTGTCCCCTCCTGATAGTTAGGTTATGCAACATGCAGCACACCACAATAAATTCAGCGACCTGCTCAGGGTGGTATTGTAGGTTGCCTCCTGAGTGGTCCAGGCATCTGAAGCGTTGCTTAAGCACTCCAATTGTCTTTTCGACGATATTGCGTGTAGCTATATGGCTTTCGTTGTAGCGCTTCTCGGCTTCCATCTCGGGCTTACGCAGGGGGTCATCAACCAGCTGGCGAGGCCATATCCTTTATCCCCCAGCATCCAACTGTGATCTTGTGGCTGACTTTTAAACAGGTCAGAGACAGTGCTCTCACGCAAGATGTGCGCATCATGGATGCTGCCTGGAAAATTTGCATTTTCTGCCATGATGCAGGAAGAATGCAGGAAGAATGTTCCCAATGTTAGGGAAGTCCAGAACCAGGGGTCACAGTCTAAGGATAAGGGGTAAGCCATTTAGGACCGAGATGAGGAGAAACGTCTTCACCCAGAGAGTGGTGAACGTGTGGAATTCTCTACCACAGAAAGTTGTTGAGGCCAATTCACTAAGTATATTCAAAAAGGAGTTAGATGTAGTCCTTACTACTAGGGGGATCAAGGGGTATGGCGAGAAAGCAGGAATGGGGTACTGAAGTTGCATGTTCAGCCATGAACTCATTGAATGGCGGTGCAGGTTCGAAGGGCCGAATGGCCTACTCCTGCACCTAGTTTCTATGTTTCTATGTTTCTATTATTTGCTTGTGATCAACAACGAGCTGCACAGTCAAGGAGTGGAATCCATTTCGGTTCTGAAACACCTCTGCATCCTGTAAAGGTGCTCGCAGGGCGATGTGTGTACTGTCTCTTGCTCACTGCACCTTGGGGAAGTTTGCTATTCGCAAGAAACCCAAAGCCTCCCTGGTCATAGGGAAGCTTATAAAGTCCATCCTGCATACGTAAAGGGCTTCAGTCACCTGTTGAATGGAGCGATGTGTGGCGGCTGAGAGATACCGCAAATGTCGCCAGCTGACGCCTGAAAGGAGCCCGATGCGTAGAAGGAAAGTGCCGCAGTAACCTTAACCTCAAGAGACAGTGTGGTCCTGATGGTGCCAGTAGGCTCCCTTAATTAGCTGGCATATCTCACTGATGACCTCCTTTCGGAAGTGCAACCTCCTAATCGGACAAGTTCAGGTATGATCGCTTTTCCCTGTAAATGCATTGGGTGTAACGTCACTTCCTCCGCAGCAGTCTGCCATCTCTTTGATTGGGCACATAATGCTCTTCAATATATCTTCTCCTATCTCTAGTGCAGCATGTGATTAGTGACCAGTACTGATTGAGAAATTACAGGTCCCATCACTATAAATCTATAAATGCCCTTAATTTGTCTTCAACAGATACAAATGTGATTAGATGATTGGCAAGAGTCAAAAAGGCCCTTAAAATCACTCACAAATTGATTTTCCTCATTAGTACTTGAAGCAACCTTTCAGTACGGATCCTCCGACTTTCAAAATGGTGTCCATAGTGCCGCGTACTGCCAAGTAGTGCCAACTTAAGGTCAGGTGAGTGCAGCTTGTTTTCAGCAACTTTTTCGGCCAGCGATCATTTCAGCGAAGTGTGGGCGAAATACCGAAAGTTGCGGTCAGCGATCATCTGGGCAAGTTTCCATTTTCAGCACTATTCTTGGCCTTGCATGCGGATGAAATCATATTTTTTTTAAACTTAGGCCGAGCGATGCAGCACATTCATGTGTGCCGAAAGTTGGGCCGGCGATAATTGGACGATAATCGGGCGCTAGTTTCCACCTTTTAGCAAAAATGGCCGATAGCCTGCATCTCAGCGCTTATATGGGCGCTAAATTGGCGATAAATGGGCAATGGTGTGCCAAAAGTCTAGCCATGTAGTTTTATTACAGTTCAGTAGGCAGCGTCTCAGTTAATGAGATCTTCGAAGTGCTCCTTCCAGCGGGCCCTGACTGCCTCGGTGTCCTTAATGAGTGCCTCTCCATTCTTGGCCAGCAGTGGGGTTGGGCCTTGGGTACTTGGGTCATAGGTGAATTTGGCTCAAACATTCCCTGACCCGAGTTCCTACGGATGACAAACTGATTCTCCTTGGCGACTTCAACGCCAGAGTCGGTAAGGGCACAGACCTCTGGGAGGTGTGATTGGCAGAGAGAGGATAGGGAAAACCAACTCCAGCGGTACCCTGCTCCTGACAAAATGCCTAGAACATGACCTTGTCATCCCTGGTGGTTCTCAGCTAAAGCTCTTTCGAACTTTTGCAGACATTTTTCTTGCAGTAGCTTGTGGGTTTTGACCTGTTAACGGATGTCTGGCATCGCAGGTGTTTTTTGATGGAATTGCACGCTGGAAGGAGGATGAGTTGGAGGAAGGAACAAATATTGCTGTAGCTGGAGAGAGAACAAATAGAAGAAGGCATGCTCGGAGGAATCCTTGCCCTCCCAACAGAGTTTATAGGTCCAGAATAACATACCTGCAGTGCTGAGAAGCAGTGCATAAGAAGGCTTTGATTCTCTAGGGATGCAGTGAGAGTTGTATTGCATCCTGTAAGAAGACCCACAACCAACATGCCACATCATGCATAGCATTGTCTGTTGCAGTCAAGGTCACTGTCGCCCTAAACATATTTGCATCTGGCTCCTACCAGGTAGCCACAGAGGATATTAGAAACATCAGTCGGTTTGTTGTCCATGATTTTAATAAACAGGTGACTGATGTTGTCTTTGCTTTCCAGAAGAAGCAGGATAAGACTATGGGTTCATACAGATTGTTGGATTACCCCAAGTGCAGGGTGTCATCGACTGCTTCCATGTCGTCCTGTGGACCTCTTCACCCAATGCAACTGCCTTTATGAATCGTAAGAGCATCCACTCTATTAATGTGCAATTGGTGTGTGATGCTAAACAGTGCATCATGCAGATCTGTACCTGATTTTCTGACAGCTGCTGTGAAGCTTTTTACATTGTGTCAAAAATCTATCTGGCCACTGTTGTCCCCTGCACAGCAAATAAGTGGCTGGCTGCTTGGAGAAGGGGTATTCCTGCTAAACTTGACACAACTTCTCTAGGAACCCATGTTCGGCTGTGGAGCTCCACTGCAATCAGATCCATGAGTCAATCAGAGCCTGCATTTAGCAGACCATTGGACTACTCAAACAATGATTTAGATGCCTGGATAGACCTAATGGCATTCTACAATAAAAGCTCAAAGTGTCCCATATGATTATGGTTTGCTGCATAGCTTTGCTCTGCAAAAGGGACACACATGCAACCACCATTGAAGGAAGAGTTTCAGCATAATGAAAGAGAGAACACTGATGCCATAAAGGATGGCGAGGAAACTGAAGGGGTCCAAAAGTTTCCTGCAGTCAACACGCTTCAGTGGCACTTCACTAAAAAGAATTTCAGCTGAATAATCGCTACTCCCCGCCATTACAGTTATGGCAAGCAGAGATGGGAAGGATTGATAGTGTTGAGGCTAAGGTAGGATTCTTGATGGGCTGTGCAGAAAGTATGAGAGATGTGAAGGGGAGCATTACCTTGGCACTTCTGGTGAAATCATTGAATTTCTTATAACCTGGCAGCCAGGCCCTGGTGAAAATGCTGATTACGTTAACATATTGAGGCACCTCTCAAGATGCCCGTTCAACAACTGCCATGATGCCTGCCTATCATCCATAGAGAAGTGGACTTCTTCACATGTTGTTTATTTGCTTTACCCAGGATCTCAACATTGCATCTGGGCCCTACTAGAAAGCATGTTGGTCACAGATATCTTCTTGTAGCGTCACACTTTTGCTTCTCTCTTCTGCCAACAATAAGAAAGACCTCTTATTTAAGTTGCTGCAGGCACTTAAGAACCCGCAGCAGGGCCTGATTTCCTGTCTCCTAATTGGTGATCAGCTTATGGCCTAAAAATTCATATTCACCACAAAAGTTGCTGGTCTCACCAGCAATTGGAGTAAACAGCCACTGAAAATGGCTGCAATGCCAAGGAGAAAAAAATTGTCTGGGAAGCTGGAGATTGGTGGCACACCGCTAACTTTCCATGCAACGCCCTCCTGGTGGCATTGGTGGAAACCTTGGAGGCGAAGTTGCCGTCCTGAAGTGGTATTCGAGCTTCTTACAGTCTCTGAGAGCAAGACTGTGGAGCTAGCAAGGAATTGTTGGCAATTAAAAAGACTATGAATTAAAGGGGCAATGCACACTGAACTAATACAAATTAAAATGCAGTGAAAAATGCTGTTTTCAGCCCTTACTGCCTTTCAATAACAAAATTAACATTAAAAAGAAGTCCCAAATTTAATTATTCAGCTCTTAAAGCTGAATTCCCTTCCAAACCTCAGAAAATGGGAAAACTGTTTCAGCACTAACACAAATGGTTCAGCAATCCAGGGAAGGGGCAGCCAGGGTCTCGCCCACAGCACTCCAGCTTTGTGCAGGGGGTCAGCACTGCAAAATAGGTCTTCTACCCACAGGGGCCAGGAGGCCCTCCAGAAAGAACGATGTGGGACTACATCATTGAGGGCATCACTGCCAGCAGTGTCACCCCCATCACCTGGCTACAGTGCCCAAATAAGCTTCATGATCTCAGACCACTGCGCAAGGTCAGTAAATGCATCTTCAAAGGCTGCCTCCTACCAATTGCACCACTAGCTTCATACACTGCTCATTGCACAACCTCCAAACACTCATCTACCAACAATCTGCACCAATCACGATGAAAATCTCCCATGCCCAGTCTCACCTCATCCCCTTGGAGGAGATGGTGCAGGCCATTCTTGGCAGGAGGTGGGGTTGAAAGAATAAAAGAAGTAGGTATCCTCATATGTTATCCTCCTTCTCTGGCATGCAGTTCTTGCTTTCCCACTGTCCTGTCACCACAACTCCACCCTTGTGCCTTCCTCATTTCACACACCCAAGAAATGCAGCCTGCCAGCCAGTGGGTTGACAAAGAAAAGAGAGAGGAGAGTGAAGAAGAAGAACACTGTCACTTGATTTGACACTCACAGCCACCAGCTCCTCAAAGTTGACCAGCAAGGCTATTTGCAATGTCCCCCACTGAAAGTCAGCAGCCTTCCACCAGCAGCCACTGGGTCAGCAATGCGTGATGTCAATAGGATAGGCAAAGGCACACACAAGAGAATGCATAAGGGTGATGAGTTGATTTCTTGAAATCATATTGGATGGATAGATGTATAAAGTTGGATTGGAAAATTTGCTTTGTGGTGGCTTTTATTTCAGCATTGTGGCAAAGAGGATGCTGTGATGGTCAGTAACAGAGGGAAGGTAAGGTGTGGGACAAATGCGGAAAGGGGAATTGGCCTACAATGAGAGTCATGCTGCCACAAGGAACATTACAGAGCACACCATCATCATCCTTAAGCAACGATCTGGAGGAGCCCTACAATACTCGTGTTGTATATGCTGACTATGGATGTACTCTATGTGTAGTCACTATGAGATTGTATAAGATGGAGACTTGTTTACCTGATGTACTTACAATAAGGTTAACACCGTGTACATACATGCTGGCACCACTAGAGGGTGCAACTGGTGGAGACCAGGGGTTTCCTGCCCTGGTGGCAGGAACCTGTATAAAAGGCTGCATACCATGCTTGTACAGCACTCTGGAGTTTGGTATAAAGGACCAAGGTCACTACTATTCAAGTACAACATATTGCCTTGTAGAGTCATTCATAAGTACACTATAGACATAACAACTGGCGATGAGAATAAGGACTTTCACATGATCATGGCTACCTTTGGCACACTAAAAGACTTTGCAGAGGGTGATGATTGGGATGCCTTCACGGCAAGGCTCGAGCAATATTTCGTGGCAAACGACCTGGCAGGGGAGACAGACACATTGGCGGAGAAGCGCAAGGCTATACTGCTGACCAGTTGTGGGCCCAAAGTCCACCGCCTCGTCAGGGACTTGCTGGCACCCAAGAAAGCCAAGGATAAGACATACGATGAGCTGACTGAACTAATTCATAAACAACCTAAACCAAAGGAGAGCATCCTCATGGCCAGGCACAGATTCTTCACCAACCGCAGACCTGAGGGCCAGAAGATTTCAAAATATGCTGCCAACCTCAGGAGACTTGCGGCACCATGTGATTTTGGCACGCACCTCAATGAAACATTGCAAGACATCTTCGCTATAGGAATTGGCCACGAGGGCCTCCTTCACAAGCTATTATCTGCCGACACCACAGTCAACCTGCAGAAAGCCATCGGCATTAGTGAGGAATTCATGACCTCGACCTGCAGCACCAGGCAAATCATTCAGCCTGTGGACTCAAACCCAGCAAGTACTGTACACAGAATGGTGCCTTTCACAGGGAAGACTGTAGAACATGGCTCTGCCCAGGGCAGAGAGGACAGACCTCAGGGTTCCAGAACTCAGAGTCCGCTAATTGAGTAGCTCCATGCTGGCGTTGCGGAGGAAACCATAGGGCTCACCAGTGTCGGTTTACTGAGTATGTATGCAAAGTCTGTAACACGAAGGGCCACATTCAGCGTATGTGTAAAAGAAATACCACTCACCATCTAGCAGAGGAGTCGGTAGATGACTTTGAATCCAGCGGGGAGTATGATGATTTGGCCAGAGAGGCAGCTCAGCCCCAAGAAGAAGTGTATGGAGTATATACCTGCACCACCGATTGTCCTCCAGTGAAGATAGAAGTCGAGATAAACGGTGTTCCAGTCTTCATGGAAGTGGACACGGGAGCGAGCCAGTCGGTGATGAGCCAGGATGCCTTCATAGAGGCTGTGGAATGAAAAATGACCCGAACTGGTTCCAGTACAGGAAAAGTTGCACACCGACACCAAGGAGCCGATCCCAATCCTTGGTAGTGTGGATGTAAATGTAATCCATAATGGCGTGGTGCATAAGTTACCTCTGTGGATTGTTGCAGGTGATGGCCCAACACTACTCGGAAGAAGGTGGATGGGGAAGATCCAATGGAAATGGGAAGATCTCTTCACTCGAGCAATCGATGTGCCCCGTGCTCAGAGGCAGAACAAAACTTCACCTTCGCTTGGGCCAGGCACCAGAGAACAGACCAGCGCAGCACCTGAGGCACAGACCGCCCATCACGACTGCGTGGCAATGATCCGACCGGAATGATTTAAAAGTACCTTCCCGGCTCCAGTGGCAGGACTCCTGAGGAGGAAGATCGAATTCACAGGTACCCTTCCAACGTTTGTGGCAGAATCGCGGGAGAGAAGGATCAAGGCAGTCGACCTCGAGGATCGAGGCAAGATGGTGTTCCTGCTGCAGTGAGGTGCAGCATGGCTGAAAAGAAAGATGGCCGTAGCAACATCATGAGATGCAATGCTGAGGGACCAACAAGTGGGGTCCAACAAAGGATCTGATTGGGGTAAAGCCAGCAAGGTTCTCTTAAAGAGACCTGCAGCCAACTGAACTTAAAGAGACATTGTATGCATGGCAATCAATGTAACGAACTGATTAAGATTGCGAACAGAATGTTGTTGTGAGATGTGGGCACTGTAAAGAACAGAATGTTGTTGCGAGATGTCAGGAATGGAATGTCCCCAAGAGCAGCAAGTGAGCGAATTCGTGAGGGTAAGGGTGCTGAGCCTGATACCCTGTCCCAGGTCTATACCATGCTGCAGGCACCCGATGGCACCATTCGCCACCGACCTGGAAACGAAAACGGCGCCAATACGAGCAGTCGGCCGCCGTTGCCCACCACCCGGGTGGAGACGGTGCAGCCCCCAGACCCAGTCGCTACCTCGGCCATCTCCGGGAGCGAAAAGTCAGAACCAACAAGTTCCCCAAACGGGACCTGGAACAGCCAGGTTCCCAACACCATGAGAGAGTTGGTAGAAGACTCTGCTGCCCTCAAAGGAGGACAGGGAGGCCACACACATCTGTGGCTGTCCCCACCACTAGGCAACGGCAAAGGCCCTGAGTCCTGGCAAGGTGAGTGAACCAAGCCCACCCCGCGAGCAGGGGGTGCAGCGCCGCCATCAGACGACTCGGACCCCGTCCGGTTGCTCTGGAACTAGTGTCCTCGCATACCTGTACTGCTACCTCAGTACTGACCATGACTGAACCATGAATGCAATCTATCCAATCCTGGCACGACCGTAAAACATAACGAATGTAAGTCACTGAAACTAGGTGCCAAGATACAAACTGAAAAAAAATGTTTTTTCTTCCTTTCTTTGTACTTGCACTGTGTCAGATCCTGTATGTTAACGTAATGGGCCAGCTGCATGATCTCGCTGTAGGGGTGGGGGTGCGGGGGGGTGGGAAATGGATGTATGTAGCCATGGACACACATATGGATCATACCCAGAACCCACTGGAACCTCCACCGCATCATCGAAACATCCAATCTGATAACTACGACCCAATGTTGTGGCAAAAGGAATTGGGGGTTAACAGGGAGAGGGCCAAGCCAAAGCACAGTCAAGGTGCAAGGGCTATTGGCACTTAAGTCTGGGGAGAGCTAAGCCAGAGCACATAGTGCAAAGATAATTGGCACAAAGGACTTGGGGGAGAGTGATGTTGTATATGCTGACTATGGATGTAGTCTATGTGTAGTCACTGTGAGATTGTACAAGATGGAGACTTGTTTACCTGATGTACTATCAATAAGTGTTAAACTGTGTATATACATGCTGGCATAGAAACATAGAAACTTAGAAACATAGAAAATAGGTGCAGGAGTAGGCCATTCGGCCCTTCTAGCCTGCACCGCCATTCAATGAGTTCACGGCTGAACATGCAAATTCAGTACCCCATTCCTGCTTTCTTGCCATACCCCTTGATCCCCCTAGTAGTAAGGACTTCATCTAACTCCTTTTTGAATATATTTAGTGAATTGGCCTCAACACCTTTCTGTGGTAGAGAATTCCACAGGTTCACCACTCTCTTGGTGAAGAAATTCCTCCTCATCTCGGTCCTAAATGGCTTACCCCTTATCCTTAGACTGTGTCCCCTGGTTCTGGACTTCCCCAACATTGGGAACATTCTTCCTGCATCTAACCTGTCTAACCCCGTCAGAAATTTAAACGTTTCTATGAGGTCCCCTCCCATTCTTCTGAACTCCAGTGAATACAAGCCCAGTTGATCCAATCTTTCTTGATAGGTCAGTCCCCCATCCCGGGAATCAGTCTGGTGAACCTTCGCTGCACTCCCTCAATAGCAAGAATGTCCTTCCTCAGGTTAGGAGACCAAAACTGTACACAGTACTCCAGGTGTGGCCTCACCAAGGACCTGTACAACTGTAGCAACACCTCCCTGCCCCTGTACTCAAATCCCCTCGCTATGAAGGCCAACATGCCATTTGCTTTCTTAACCGCCTGCTGTACCTGCATGCCAACCTTCAATGACTGATGTACCATGACACCCAGGTCTCTTTGCACTTCCCCTTTTCCTAACCTGTCACCATTCAGATAATAGTCTGTCTCTCTGTTTTTACCACCAAAGTGGATAACCTCACATTTATCCACATTATACTTCATCTGCCATGCATTTGCCCACTCACCTAACCTATCCAAGTCGCTCTGCAGCCTCATAGCATCCTCCTCGCAGCTCACACTGCCACCCAATTTAGTGTCGTCTGCAAATTTGGAGATACTACATTTAATCCCCTCGTCTAAATCATTAATGTACAGTGTAAACAGCTGGGGCCCCGGCACAGAACCTTGCGGTACCCCACTAGTCACTGCCTGCCATTCTGAAAAGTCCCCATTTACTCCTACTCTTTGCTGCCTGTCTGACAACCAGTTCTCAATCCATGTCAGCACACTACCCCCAATCCCATGTGCTTTTACTTTGCACATTAATCTCTTGTGTGGGACCTTGTCGAAAGCCTTCTGAAAGTCCAAATATACCACATCAACTGGTTCTCCCTTGTCCACTCTACTGGAAACATCCTCAAAAAATTCCAGAAGATTTGTCAAGCATGATTTCCCTTTCACAAATCCATGCTGACTTGGACCTATCATGTCACCTCTTTCCAAATGCACTGCTATGACATCCTTAATAATTGATTCCATCATTTTACCCACTACCGATGTCAGGCTGACCGGTCTATAATTCCCTGTTATCTCTCTCCCTCCTTTTTTAAAAAGTGGGGTTACATTGGCTACCCTCCACTCCATAGGAACTGATCCAGAGTCAATAGAATGTTGGAAAATGACTGTCAATGCATCCGCTATTTCCAAGGCCACCTCCTTAAGTACTCTAGGATGCAGTCCATCAGGCCCTGGGGATTTATCGGCCTTCAATCCCATCAATTTCCCCAACACAATTTCCCGACTAATAAGGATTTCCCTCAGTTCCTCCTCTTTACTAGACCCCCCGACCCCTTTTATATCCGGAAGGTTGTTTGTGTCCTCCTTAATGAATACCGAACCAAAGTACTTGTTCAATTCGTCCGCCATTTCTTTGTTCCCCGTTATGACTTCCCCTGATTCTGACTGCAAGGGACCTATGTTTGTCTTTACTAACCTTTTTCTCTTTACATATCTATAGAAACTTTTGCAGTCCGTCTTAATGTTCCCTGCAAGTTTCTTCTCGTACTCCATTTTCCCTGCCCTAATCAAACCCTTTGTCCTCCTCTGCTGAGTTCTAAATTTCTCCCAGTCCCTGGGTTCGCTGCTATTTCTGGCCAATTTGTATGCCACTTCCTTGGCTTTAATACTATCCCTGATTTCCCTTGATAGCCACGGTTGAGCCACCTTCCCTTTTTTATTTTTACGCCAGACAGGAATGTACAATTGTTGTAGTTCATCCATGCGGTCTCTAAATGTCTGCCATTGCCCATCCACAGTCAACCCCTTAAGTATCATTCGCCAATCTATCCTAGCCAATTCACGCCTCATCCCTTCAAAGTTAGCCTTCTTTAAGTTCTGGACCATGGTCTCTGAATTCACTGTTTCATTCTCCATCCTAATGCAGAATTCCACCATATTATGGTCACTCTTCCCCAAGGGCCTCGTACAACGAGATTGCTAATTAATCCTCTCTCATTACACAATACCCAGTCTAAGATGGCCTCCCCCCTAGTTGGTTCCACTAGAGGATGTAACTGGTGGAGACCGGGTGTTTCCTGCCCTGGTGGCAGGGCCCTGTATAAAAGGCTGCATACCATACTTGCACAGCACTCTGGAGTTTGGAATAAAGGACCAAGGTCACTACAGTTCAAGTACAACACATTGCTTTGTGGAGTCATTCATAAGTACACTATAGACATAACAATTCGGGTGCGCAGGTGTCAAGATTTATGGTAGTATGCTGCGTGCTTCACAACCTCGCCATTGTGAGGGAAAGCCCTTGCCACCACCTTTGGCAGAGAAGCTGAGGAGCAGAAGCACGAGGAACAGGAGGAGGAAGAGGAGGAGGAAGTGTAACAGGAAGTGGAGGAACACAAAGAGGAAGGGAAGCTACAACATAGAAAGCCCCTTTGTGCTTGGGCTCTACATGATGAAATAATTAATGTGATATCAGTAACCTCAACCGCAATTCCCCATTCACCAACAGTCCCACGCTCCTTACATTTCTTCGATCACTAACCATCTTTCCGAAAACACGAAAATAAAAACAACCAGAAAATGCACATTCCAATCAAAATTTAGAAATTCAATCTGACATAATGTATACAAACTCAACTACTCACTCTTGTGCATTTCCTTAATGCCAGTCTTCCCTGTGACTTTGTCTCTCCTCATGCTCCTACAGGGTGCTTCCCCAGTGGCTGCTGTATAGATGGTGGAAGGCTGCTGACCTCCAGTTGATGAGAATGTAGATGGCCTTGGAGGGCGACCTCGAGCAGCTCTGGGCGTAGAATGTCCAGCTTCAGACTGTACCATCTCAGCCTGGGTTGCAGCAGTATAGGTTGGCTGACATACGCATACGCACTGACGGAATGACATGGGTGGGAGCAGGAATGCTGTCACCCCGAGTGAGTTTGTGCTCCAGCAATACTCCTGATCTGTTGAAGCACAGACCGATGGTCTGCTGTGACACCCTGGAAAACCTTTGACAAGTGGTGTCCAGAGCCATGATGGCAGCAGTCTGAGCTAGCAAGGCAGCAGTCTGAAGTTCCACTGCAGCACTCAGACCTTTGATGCGGCAATGGAAGCAGTGACATCAGCCATCAGATGCTACATCATGGTGGGTTCCACAGATGTGCTGATGGACCAATTGGAGGTCAGATGCCTTCCACAATCTATGACCACCGGTTCCACATTGGACTTCAAGTTCGACGCAAAGTCCTGTGCCAAGTTAGTGATGGGCTCCTTCATGCTCCTTGACATTGAGCACAGGCTTTCTGGCAGCCCTTCCAGTGCACCAAGCATTTGGTTATGTACACTCATCAACCTACTTCTGTAGCCAGGCCAATCAAAGTCCTCAGCTGAGTTCTCTACAGCAGACCGAGTGTGTGACCTCGCCCTCCAGCAAGCTGGCAGCTGTGCTATCCTTTCCCCCAACCCTGGCTCCTGCGCACTTGTGTCCGGTGTCTCACCACATGCAGATCCCTTTTCTATCCTACCCTCTTTAATACGCACATTGTCAGTGTCTGAACTGGTGGCTGCGAGTGTAAGATTGAGTGACGGTATCTCTTCATCTTCACTATCTTCTTCCTCTTCCTCCATTGACTCGGAAGGCTCCAGTTCTTGGGTATATGAAATGGAAAAGGGACAAGAGTTGGGTTGTGGTGAGGGGAGAGGAGAAGGTAAGCAGTGCGTGCTTACACCATCTGCAGATTTCAGAGAGAGTCCATAATGAAGGAGAAGTGGGATGAGATAAAGAGAATTAGATGTGCAGATACCCTCACCATCGATCCCTCCAGCTCCGCCCATGGCCTTAGCCTCAGCAATGCCCCTTCCTATGATGGCCAGCACAATCTCCTCCATGAAGCTTAAAACATGCAGGTGCACTTTACCTCCTCCAGTTCCTTCCTGCTGCCTGCTGTTATGTGCCACCTTCTCCTGCAAAAGAGAGAGAGATGTATCCATGAGTGGGCTGCGATATGTTTGGTTGACTAGCTGCCAGTGTGTGCGAGCTGTGAGTTGTGGGTGCGATGTTTGTAACAGCGCTAAGTCTGTGAGAGTGAGGTAAAGCACATAAATGTCAGGGTTGAATATTAATTGATAGATATTGTTGGTAGTGATATGTCCTTACTACACAGTATAAATGCACACGAGGCCCATGCTTGAGAGAAGGTCAGTCTGTGACCTGTCCTTTATTCCTTAGCACTCAAGTGATGAAGGTGGGTGGAGCTTCCCCTTTTATACCTGAAGGTCCAGGTTAGGAGTGTCTCCCACCTAGTGGTCAGTGTTCTCACGGTGTACAACTTAGGTCAGTTTATACATAGATTACAATGCTGGTTGAATACATGACATCACCTCCCCCCCAAAAGTCTTATTGGGATCACAGGTTAAGTCTCTCTGGTGGTTTACGCTCTCTTGTAGAGCGCCTGAGTTGGGAATCTGGTTGTTGGGCGCTGGCCTGAGTGTCTGCTGTTTGCAGTGCCTCAGGCCTGTCCGGACTGCCCACAGTGACTGGGCTCTCCTCCCTTTGGTTCAGGTGTTCGGTCAGCTGTGGTGGAGTGAACTCTATATCGTGTTCTTCCTCTGCTTCTTCTATGGGGTTGCTGAACCTCCTTTTTGTTTGATCCACATGTTTGCGGCAGATTTGCCCATTGGTAAGTTTAACTACCAGAATCCTATTTCTCTCTTTGACAACCACAGTGCCTGCGAGCCATTTGGGCCCTGCAGCGTAGTTGAGGACAAAAACAGGATTATTTACATCAATACATCGTGCCCTCGCATTCCTGTCATGGTAGTGATATTGTGACTGGCGCCTGCTCTCAACAATTTCTTTCATGGTGGGGTGTATAAGGGATAATCGGCTTTTGAGCGTCCTTTTCATTAGTAGCTCTGCGGGTGGAACCCCTGTGAGCGAGTGTGGTCGGGATCTATAGGCCAACAGGAGGCGTGATAAGCGGGTTTGTAGGGAACCCCCTTGGAATCTGAGCATCCCCTGTTTGATTATCTGCACTGCTCGTTCTGCCTGGCCATTTGAGGCTGCCTTGAACGGTGCCGTTCTGACATGGTTAATTCCATTGCCTGCCATGAAGTCCTGGAATTCAGTGCTTGTGAAGCATGGGCCATTGTCGTTGACCAAGATGTCCGGTAGACCGTGGGCGGCGAACATTGCCCGTAGACTTTCTACCGTGGCAGAGGATGTGCTTGAATTTAAAATGTCACACTCGATCCATTTGGAGTAGGCGTCTACTACAACCAAAAACATTTTCCCCATGAAAGGACCTGCGTAGTCCACATGGATGCGTGACCAAGGCTTGGCGGGCCATGGCCAGGGGCTAAGGGGGGCTTCCCTGGGCGCATGGCCCAGCTGGGCACACGTGTTGCACCTGCGAACACAAAGTTCCAGATCTCCGTCTATCCCTGGCCACCAAACGTGTGACCTGGCAATTGCCTTCATCGTGACAATGCCCGGGTGCCCATTGTGGAGTTCTCTGATGAACACCTCTCTGCCCATTTGGGGCATGACTACGCGGTTTCCCCACAGTAGGCAATCGGCCTGAATCGAGAGCTCATCCTTGCGCCTGTGAAATGGTTTAAATTTCTCAGGGCATGCCCTGTACGTGGCTGCCCAGTCCCCATTCAGGACACATTTCTTGACTAGAGATAATAGCGGGTCTCTATTTGTCCAGACTTTAATCTGACGGGCTGTCACGGGTGAGCCTTCCCTTCCGAAAGCTTCAACAGTCATGACCATCTCAGCACCATGCTCAGTAGCCCCCTCAGTGGTGGCTAGTGGGAGCCTGCGGAGTGCCTCGGCGCAGTTTTCGGTGCCCGGTCTGTGTCGAATTGTGTAGTCATAGGCAGCTAACGTGAGTGCCCACCTCTGTATGCGGGCCGATGCGTTTGCATTTATGGCCTTGTTGTCGGCCAAAAGGGACGTTAGGGGTTTGTGATCTGTCTCCTGCTCAAATTTCCTGCCAAACAGGTACTGGTGCATTTTTTTTACCGCATATACACATGCGAGCACCTCCTTTTCTACCATCCCGTAGCCCCTTTCTGCCTGGGACAGACTCCTGGAGGCATAAGCTACCGGCTGTAACTGACCCTTGGCATTGACATGCTGCAACACACACCCGACACCATAGGACGACGCATCGCACGTTAACACAAGTTTCTTACATGGGTCATATAGCGTTAACAGATTGTTGGAACATAACAAATTGCGTGCTCTGTTAAAAGCCCTTTCCTGGCTGTCCCCCCAGACCCATTCACAACCTTTGCGTAGGAGCACGTGTAGCGGCTCTAGCAGCGTGCTCAATTTGCGAAGAAAGTTACCAAAATAGTTCAGGAGCCCCAGGAACGAACGCAGCTCCGTCGTGTTACGGCGTCTGGGTGCTCTCTGGATCGCTTCCATCTTGGATGCAGTAGGGCTGATCCCGTCTGCTGCTACCTTCATCCCCAGGAATTCTACCTCTGGTGCTAGGCAGACACACTTCGCCTTTTTCAGTCGCAGACCTACCCGGTCCAGTCTGCGTAGCACCTCCTCCAGGTTGTGGAGGTGTTCTTCAGTATCGTAACCCGTAATGAGGATGTCGTCCTGAAAAACCACCGTCCCTGGAATCGACTTTCAGCCATTGCTCAAAAAATCATAGTCAAGATTGATTTTCGAAAAAAACTCAATTTAACATTAAGACGGACTGCAAAAGCTTCTATAGATATGTAAAGAGAAAAAGGTTAGTAAAGACAAATGTAGGTCCCCTGCAGTCAGAATCAGGGGAAGTCATAACGGGGACAAAGAAATTGCAGACCAATTGAACAAGTACTTTGGTTCGGTATTCACTAAGGAGGACACAAACAACCTACCGGATATAAAAGGGATCAGAGGGTCCAGTAAGAAGGAGGAACTGAAGGAAATCCTTATTAGTCGGGAAATTGTGTTGGGAAAATTGATGGGATTGAAGGCCGATAAATCCCCAGGGCCTGATGGTCTGCATCCCTGAGTACTTAAGGAGGTGGCCTTGGAAATAGCAGATGCATTGACAGTCATTTTCCAACATTCCATTGACTCTGGATCAGTTCCAATGGAGTGGCGGGTAGCCAATGTAACCCCACTTTTTAAAAAAGGAGGGAGAGAGAATACAGGGAATTATAGACCGGTCAGCCTGACATCGGTAGTGGGTAAAATGATGGAATCAATTATTAAGTATGTCATAGCAGCGCATTTGGAAAGAAGTGACACGATAGGTCCAAGTCAGCATGGATTTGTGAAAGGGAAATCATGCTTGACAAATCTTCTGGAATTTTTTGAGGATGTTTCCAGTAGAGTGGACAAGGGAGAACCAGTTGATGTGGTGTATTTGGACTTTCAGAAGGCTTTCGACCAGGTCCCACACAAGAGATTAATATGCAAAGTTAAAGCACATGGGATTGGGGGTAGTGTGCTGACGTGGATTGAGAACTGGTTAGCAGACAGGAATCAAAGAGTAGGAATAAATGGGTACTTTTCAGAATGGCAGGCAGTGACTAGTGGGGTACCGCAAGGTTCTGTGCTGGGGCCCCAGCTGTTTACATTGTACATTAATGATTTAGACGAGGGGATTAAATGTAGTATCTCCAAATTTGCGGATGACACTAAGTTGGGTGGCAGTGTGAGCTGCGAGGAGGATGCTATGAGGCTGCAGAGTAACTTGGATAGGTTAGGTGAGTGGGCAAATGCATGGCAGATGAAGTATAATGTGGATAAATGTGAGGTTATCCACTTTGGTGGTAAAAACAGAGAGACAGACTATTATCTAAATGGTGACAGATTAGGAAAAGGGGAGGTGCAACGAGACCTGGGTGTCATGGTACATCAGTCATTGAAGGTTGGCATGCAGGTACAGCAGGCAGTTAAGAAAGCAAATGACATGTTGGCCTTCATAGCGAGGGGATTTGAGTACAGAGGCAGGGAGGTGTTACTATAGTTGTACAGGGCCTTGGTGAGGCCACACCTTGAGTATTGTGTACAGTTTTGGTCTCCTAACTTGAGGAATGACATTCTTGCTATTGAGGGAGTGCAGCGAAGGTTCACCAGACTGATTCCTGGGATGGCAGGACTGACATATCAAGAAAGACTGGTTCAACTGGGCTTGTATTCACTGGAGATCAGAAGAATGAGAGTGGATCTCATAGAAACGTTTAAAATTCTGATGAGTTTGGACAGGTAAGATGCAGGAAGAATGTTCCCAATGTTGGGGAAGCCCAGAACCAGGGATCACAGTCTAAGGGTAAGGGGTAAGCCATTTAGGACCGAGATGAGAAGGAATTTCTTCACCCAGAGAGTGGTGAACCTGTGGAATTCTCTACCACAGAAAGTTGTTGAGGCCAATTCACTAAATATATTCAAAAAGGAGTTAGATGTAGTCCTTATTACAAGGGGAATCAAGGGGTATGGCGAGAAAGCAGGAATGGGGTACTGAAGTTGCATGTTCAGCCATGAACTCATTGAATGGCGGTGCAGGCTCGAAGGGCCGAATGGCCTACTCCTGCACCTATTTTCTATGTTTCTATGCTTCTAACAAGCTGCCTGCAACTCGCTGAACGGGCACAGGTTAATCGTGCATCAAGATCCCTGTGCCTGTTTTTGGGGGTTAGCCAATTTCTCTCTTGCTTGTTTTTCATAAATTTTGCTGAAGAGTGCTGAAACAGGTGCAGGACACCACTTTGCAGATTTAAATTGATCCAATGGTGATTTCAGGCAGCCACCTGGGACAGCTAAAAAAGGGAAAGGAACAATATGGCATCCAGAAATGTGTATACGGTGCACTCATTTTACACCTGAAAAACAAAGTAAAATGCCAAATTCTCCCCCATTATTACTGGTGTGTGTGGTATTGAGCACGCAAAATTGAACTTTCATGATTCGCTGCAACTTTCCTTTAAATCAAACACATCGGGGAATTCTTAAACACTGTAAAATTGATTTCACATTCTGTTTTCCAAACGTTTACGAAAGAGATAAAACAATGTCAAAAACAAAATTACTTTCCAAGCAAACTGCTAGAGAAAGCAATGTTATCAAAAAGCGGTTTAAGGGTCACTGAAACCAAACATAACAGTCTGTGCTGCAGAGGAGAAACGTGTTCAATACAAAGGAATTAAAAATAATGCATAAAATGTATTGCTATTATTTCAGTGACTCATGTATTGTTGTACAACTGCCAGCACAATTGTTCATTTCTGTGAGAGAATATTCAAACGTTCTCATTATCTGCAAATTTGAATATATGAGTTACAAAAAGTAAAATAGTGCTAAGGGTAGCAGGGAAAAGAAAAGTATAAAATAAAAAAATGTAACACAGAGTCCCTTGATTAAGAGGTAGATTCAGTTGTTTCACTGAGCCCTTAGGGTAGACTTTCCCAGCGAAGCCTAGGCACTGTCCCCTGCTTCACCCCCATTATTGCCCCTTGGCATGTGGAGGTGGATGTATGTTCTGGCCATGGCCCCCTACTGTAATTTAAAGACACGGTCTAAATGGGACAGAAACCCTGCCTAACTGGGTTCTGTCTCCAGTTCCAGGCCCCACAGATGGAAATCAGACTTTCCACCCTCCCAGGAATTTGGACCCTAAAATAATACTCACTTCCTGCTTTCATCCTGCTGGAGTCTGTAGGGAGGCCAGTACACCCTGTGTCACAGCAGAAAAATCAGACAGGAAGCCGGGGATCTCCACCCTATTGAATTGTATTATTGGGATTGTGCCTACTACAGATGTAGGCCCAGCTCAGGGAAATGTGAAAAGGGTGGACACCCAACAAAATGGGTCCCTTTTTTCTGACCTTTGATCTGGGGAAAAATGTCAGGAAAATCTTCCTTTTAATCTCAGTATTCTAATCACTATAATCACAAATGTTATTGTCGAAGTGTCCTTGGAAGTATTACTTCTGTAACTTATTTGGGGATATTAAAGTGAGGGCACTATTTTTTAACCAAAAATTCTTTGGTATCTTATAAGTAATATGACTAAGATTTCATGAATTTACATACCTAGTTCCCAGGTACGTTTCCTTTCATCCTCATTTGTCCCTTCAAAGCTGAATTTGACGTCAGATCTGCTGCCTTCTTTCTGGTGAGCCAAATCCGTTTTAATGCTGGCCTGAATGATCTCATTGATCTTTTCCACACCTTCTTCATATTTGTTCAGTGTTGTTTTATCTCTTAGGATAGTCAAAAGAACACTGATTCCAAGATATCATTCAGCAAAGTTTAAACCACCAATTTCTAAAGAAAATGTGAATCAATGCAAAGTAATGAAATAAACTGATCTGAAATGAAGAGAGCTGTGATGTTCACTAATTAAAGTTAGGCTCCACACTGGCTCAATAGGTTATCCAGTACAGGCAGGAAGGTTTGATTCCCTGTCTTTGCTGAGTTAACAGATTTCAACCAATGCCAGAACTAGACACACTACAATTGGATTTAAGAAAAGAAGGAAAGACTTGCATTTACATAGCGCCTTTAATGCCCACGGACATCCCAAAGCACTTTACAGCCAATGAAGTAGTTAAAAAAAAATGTAGTTACTGTTGTAATGTGGGAAACGTGGCAGCTAATTTGCACTCAGCAAGCTCCCACAAACAGCAATACAATAATGACCAGATAATCTGCTTTTGTTATGTTGATTGAGGGATAAATATTGGCCATGACACCGTAGTTAGCTCCCCTGCTCTTCTTCGAAATAGTGCCATGGGATCTTTTACGTCCACCTGAGAGAGCAGATGGGGCCTCGGTTTAACATCTTATCCCAAAGATGGCACCTCCGACTGCAGTACTCCTTCAGCCTAGATTTTTGTGCTTAAGTCTCTGGAGTAATCCTGAGGTAGAGAGGGCAATGGTTCAAATTCCTCTGTTGGAAGTGTTGGGTGAGCACGGAATCAGTTGTGATAGTCGAAAAGCTACAATTGAACATCTTAGTGTTATTCATCATCACAATTCAGTATGATTAGGGCCAATGATTTGGTGGTGCCCAACATCACACAACAAATCCAATGAGTTCCTACACTTACTAAATGTAATTCAATTTAGTCCTGATGGTAGTGAAAATGCTAGTTCCTGAACAGATATGAGGGATAAAAAAGAATCACTTGTCTGGCATATAAATAATGGTCAGTCGGGTGAGGTACTGCAATGTTACCGTGGACCAAATCCTCAATAGAATCAATGCCCCTAGTAAGGAGGAGAGTTAGAACATTGGAGGAGGAAAATGGTTGGGTGGTTATTTAAGACTTTGCTCTGCATTTTGTAAAACAGGATTTTTTAATATATGTCTACTTTATCTGTGCAAGTTTCTAGCTAAGTTACTCACTATTTTTACCTTAACCGTTTTCAATATAGTGATAACCAACTGGATACAGAACATGAATGCATCACCAGTAAAGTGTACCCACCCTTTTTCAGTAACAGATAGCTTATAATTGCTTTTCTCACCAGCAGAGTATTCCAGCAATTGTTTTAATCCAGATGTTTCTGCGTTCTGGAAAAATTCAATTTTATGCCGTCACTTACTTTTTTTTCAGTGACCTTTCAGATATTTCAAGCAATTACTGCAGATATCCTTTTAACAGTTATTAATTTTGAATAACATAGGGCTCTTTTTCCTGTCAGTCATTCAATTGCCAGATTTGCACAGGCCACAGGTTTTTGGTCAATTAATCCCAGAACCTGCCGTAGTTTTGTTCAGTGTATGTTGTGTGAAATTGCAGATATACCTCATACCTCATCTGGAGAGGGGCGTCTATAACGTGGACTGCAGTGATTCAAGAAGAAGGCCCATCAACACCTTCACAAGGGTGACTAGGGATTGGTTCACATCCTGAGAATTAATTTAAAAAAAGGAATGCAATAATACTTCATAGATGACTATATTATACTCTGTAACAACTTAACTTTGTGGCTCTGTGACCCTAGCAACAGTCGGCAAGTCCACACTGCTGTCAAATGCTATTTGACCTTGTGGATTTCTCTATGAAGCTAATCTTTAACTGGCCCTTCTCCTTGCTGGTAATTTATGCAATTGGACAGCCTTCCTACTGTACTGAGAATACTCCCCTTAACACCCCCTCCCCCACTCTCCTTTAATAATGCTGATGTTAATTAACACATATACTGTAAATTGAAACTAAGTATATGACAAATCCGAATGTTGCAAGGAGAGACACAACATTCAAAGGTGTCTAGACACAATGCCCTAGATTTTCCTGGGTTCACCCACCCACATGATCCCACAGGCAGCTGACTACATTGTTCTTGGGAGGGAGCTCATTTAGTATTCAGGACTGGTTTAGAATGAGAATTCCACTGCTTACTGGTTCTTTCCCCACTGAAAACGAGAGAAATTAAATATAATTACAGCTGCTGTCACTTAAAAGAGAAACATGGAGGAAAGGTCTATACAATCACAAGATTTTCTGAAGCTGTAGTGCAGGTCATGTTGGCAGAGATCAGGACAGAAAAGATGCTGCAGAAAAATGAGTTTCAAACAGTTTATAAGAAGATAGTTTAGGGGATCAGTGCCACCTTAATCATCCCAAGTATGGTTAATCAGTGTTATAAATGTCTTAATCACCTCAACAGTTCAGTGCCATAAATATTTTAGCAGCCTCATCAGTTTGACCAAGGTATGTGAAGGTATGAGTATCCATGAAGATGTTGAAATAATGCTGGAAGCATGATTCAGTTCCATATCATCTGTGACCATACAGCTTAAATGTGATGAATGAAACAGTTATTTAGCACAAGAAAGTCGCATCAAACCCCCACCCCCACAGAGACAGGTGCCTCTCCTACCACTCTCATATCACACTTCCTGCAACGTTTGTGAAAAGATTTCCACATTGCCTGCATCGGAAAGAATGATCACAATGGACTGTCTGCAGGACACCTGGGGGAAATTAAATTGTGAATTAGTCTGTAGATTGTCTAAATCTTTCTGTTCTTTGCAAACAGCCAAAAGCAAAAATATGCCATGCGTGGAGGAAGAACAACCTTTCGGCATGTGAGTAGAAACAGGAAGAAGCTAGACAACTCCTTGGCAGACACAGCAGGGTGGTTAAGGAGAGTGCTAGGTTCAGGCTGGTAAAGGGGTGGCTCGTTTACAGTTCTGTGAGCAGTTGTAGTCCACGATTATTTGAAAGGTCACCTTTCATTGCTCGGTCACATCTTCTGATTTGCAAATTAGACTGCACCACCCTAAACTAAAGTGTACATCCTTTGTGTCCCTCACAGGTATAGGACCTTTAGACAATGAAAGATCTGACAAGCAGTCCACAGTGCCCATTCCTGCATCTGATTCACTAACTCTATCATGGCATGTTATTAATCAAGCATGAGCCCAGATACACCCACTTGGGAGAAGGCAAATAGTGAGTCAGAGGATATAGCAAAGTGTGAATCACAGAGCATCGGTAAGGAGGAGAAAGTACTGAGGAAATTTCATCTTTGCGTACCTTTCTCCTGCAAAGCTTTTACGTATTGTTCATCCGGCTCTCTCTCCTTCGACTTCTCTTTCAAAAAATTATTCAATCTTCCAGCATGATCTAGGGCTATGTGGATTTCTCTCATTTCTGCATTGTACTGCTCAATATCTTTCTCCTGCTGATTGGCAACATGCACAATCTGTGCCTGTACTTTATCTGTCATCAGGAGCACAAATAAGAAAAAGATTTGAACATTATCTTTACACAGAAAAGAAACTGCAATGTATTGCAATTGAAGATATGAAAATTCTGACTTTTGTTATCGTGAACTGAACATTTAATTTAAGAGAATGGATAGATATAAACCTAGAAATTTGTGATACTAGCCCATAAATATTAATATCACAAACATCAACTTATCATATTCCTCTTGATAGAGAATTCAAACAGGCTGCATTTAGACAGGCTGTGAAAATTCACAGACCCCAAGTCAAGGCTGCTACGTGCAGTTCAGCATGTTGCATTAAGTCATCAATCAACTTGACATTTTAGGACCTTGGGTAGCGAGCCAATTAAAAGGTTAAAAGACTATCAAATGAGCCAATAAGATCAAAGAAGGCAAGTTCTTTTCTGTAAATTGAACCCAGTATAAATACAGCCATTTTAACCATGTGGTCCCAGAAGGACAAAGACCTGGCTTAAAGCCAAGAGCTTGTTACTGCTGCCAAAAATAAAGTGACATTAAAACTACAATCAGAGTTCGTATTTCATTGGAAATTAAGAGATCTAACAATTTTGGTGTCACGAACACGATCGCTGAGGGAAGAAACTGAATTTTGGACATCGGACCTACATACTGAGGTAAGGACTCCTCTTTATAAAAGTCCTCGGTCAAAAGTCTAAATTCGCCTCTCCTTCTACGCGATTCTGAAAGCCTCCGGTTTGCGAACCCTCCGGTAGTCGGCTCGAGGTCCCATCGACATCTAACTTCGGCGGTGTGTTAGTTAATTAATCACCGACCTATTGATCGGCTAGAAAGCCTATGACTCGAGACCCCAGTAAAGAAATCAGTATTATGGCAGCAGGAGATAAAAGCAAAGAATTGCCTACAACTGTTAAAGGTGGGCAGGCACCATCTGAGGTTTCGCTAGATGAAATTCTCGAACAGTTGAAAGAATACATAGACCAACAATTCAACTTATCTAAAACCTGTATTAAGATCGAACAAAAATACGGTACCTCCAAAGGACAATGGTCCTTGGACGAGATTAAAAGGGTCTGGGGAAAAACGACCCATATGAGAAATAAAGAGCGAATCAGATGGTCCCTAGTGGTTATGGGACAAATTCAAAAGCGGAATGAAATTATAATGCGTTCCCAACATGATCGAGAACTGACCAGTACAAAGGATCAATTGCAAGCTGTTTGTGCGCAGCTGCGACAGAAAAAGCTTGAACTTGAAAAGCTGGAAGTGGAAGTTAAAGATCTTAAAGGTGAAATTAAAGAAGGAAAATATCATTAGGTCAAGATACAGTAATAGGAAAAGGAAAATGTATCGGTCAATTCCCAGGGTACCCATGTTTGGATAAATTAAAAGCGCAAACCCGAAGACACGACTGAGGAATAGATACAGATTCTGAATCCTCTGATGATACAGGGTCGGAGGATGAAGAATTAGGGGTGCACTTTGCCCCGTTTAAAAAAAGACGAGTTGTAGTCAAATCAGAAGACACTGCGGATGAGGGCAGAACAAAAAAAACGAAGAAAAGGCTGTATGAAAAATACTTAGTTCATGATCCGGCAGACCCAGAGAAAATTGATAAATGGTCCAAGGAATTGCCCAATCCAAAGAAAGGGGGAGTGAAAACGTGGGACCAATTGGACCGCTGAAGAAATATATATCAACTTCATCCCTGAGACGGAGTGCAAATTTTGACCATAATGGTGCCAAAAACACAGGGAAGAAAATTGCACGACAAGGTAGAAGAAGCTTTGGGGCAGGATGAGCAAGAATTAGACGCAGGATGGGAGGCGATTAAACACTGGCTGCAAGCCTTCAGTCCAGCTAAGACAGACTGGGGAAAAATTGCAGCCTGCCAACAGAAAGGAACAGAGGAGGTCCTGGGGTATGTCGAGCAGTTTAGATGCACGTGGCTAGAACATTCGGGTATGAATAATATGGATGAGGAAATGGATGAACAAGTGTTTGGACCCCTGAAAGCAGCTTACGTGGCAGGTCTAAAGCCAGAACTGTCCAAAATGCTTAAGGTAGTGTTACCGGACTGGGAAGGTAGAGGAACTACCTTTGCAGCATTGGTGGATCGATGTAACCAATTAGATCGAGATATGGGAGCTAAAGTCCGAGCTGTACAGGCTATGGGATGGAAATCCCAGGATTCCGATAAACAGTTATGAGGAAAATTACCTGGAAAATGTCATTATTGTGGGAAAGAAAGTCACTGGGCCAAGATGTGCAGGGCAAAACAGCAAGGTCATGGCCAGGGAAGGGGACGCAGCCAGGGATACAATTCAGCCAACAAACCAGGCTTGTCACAAGATACCGACCTCATAGAAGCATTTAAGCGACTGACAATACAACAACAGAAGGAGTTACTTGGGATAGCAAAAAACGATTAGAGCCCACCCTGGCCCCCCTCCTCGCACTAATACAACAAAGGGGAGATGGGCTATATATAGTGAGGGTGGGCGATAAGGATGTGGACTGCCTTTTAGACACAGGGGCGGAATTAACATGCTTACCCCTACAATATGGAGACTTTTTGTCGTTGGATGGTAGGGCACGTACAGCCTATGGAGTTGGGGGCCATAAAATGGAAATTAAAAGGACAACACCGGTACTTATAGGGCTGGGTCCACATGAACTAACCACGCCGGTCTGGATAAGCCCAGTAGATCAACCCCTTTTGGGAATGGACGTTCTAATCCAAATAGATTCATCGTTGCATTTCAAGGATGGTCGGGTGACATGGTCAATTAGAACTTTGAAGAAAGAAGAATTGAAGGAACACCCGATATGGGCTAAAGATAAGAACGATTGTGGCCTACTCCAGATGGAGCCTGCGTCATTTACCGGGACCAAGCCTCCATGCACTAAACAATATCCCATCAGTCCAACTGCCATCGCAGGAATCTTACCGGTTATTCAGCAATTGGAGAAACAAGGGGTGCTTATTAAAACGCATAGCTCCTCCAATAGCCCCGTGTGGCTGGTACAGAAATCTAATGAGACTTGGTGTTTGACTGTTGATTATAGGAAAGCTAACCAGTGTATTGATCAAAAAGCTCCTTTGGTCGCAGATCCCTCCACCATTTTTAATGCCCTCAAACCGGAACATAAATATTTCTTGGTTATAGATATGGCCAACGGATTTTGGTCAGTGCCTCTGGCACCGGAGGTTCGACAGTGGTTTGCTTTCACGGTCCAAGGACAACAGTATACTTGGACCCGGTTACCGCAGGGTTTCCACAACAGCCCTACGGTATTCCACATGGCTTTACAAAGCCATTTGCAAGAATTACCTCCCCTGTCATCCACAGTCATCCAATATGTAGACGATATCCTGCTAGCTTCAAACACGGAAGACCAGCATGAACAAGATTTACGAGCTTTGCTGGAACACCTTCGACTGAAAGGACATAAAGCCAGCATCGACAAAGCACAAATATCCCAAGAAGAGGTTGTATACCTGGGACAAAAGATTTCAGAAGGAAAGAGAGAACTTACCCAGGATAGAACTGCAGCCATTCGGGCTGCTAAAAAACCCACCACTATTCAGGAACTAAGGTCTTTTTTGGGATTGTGTAACTTTAACAGAAATTCGATTGACTCCTTCACACAGCTTGCTCAGCCTTTGAATGATATTTTATAGGGGAAACGTGCCTCTAAAGAAGCCATCACCCTCACTAAGGAACAGCAAGAGGCCTTCCTGAGTTTGAAAAAGGCTATGTGTTCGGCACCGGCTCTGGAAATCCCCGACAGTGGTAAGCCATTTATCCTGTTTGTCCATGATATATGACAGCTATACTGACACAAGAACATGGGGATCGGCAAAGACCTATTGGCTGGGGAGTCCCGAGTAGCATTGACTCAGATCAGGGAACACACTTCACAGGTGCTGTCTGCCAAGAAGTCTGTAGGTTACTGAACATTACATGGGATTTACACTGGCCTTATCATCCACAATCATCAGGACAAGAAGAACGAATGAATCGAACTCTGAAACAACGGCTTGCCAAATATCACCAAGAAGGAACACCATGGCCCCAGGCACTACCAATAGTGCTATGTAGCATTAGGGCAACCCCGAACAGAACTACAGGTCTAAGCCCATTTGAAATTATAACAGGAAGACCCATGTCGCTGCCGGGAACTATCGATTTACGGAAAGCTGATGTTCACTTAATGAGTGACACTTTGTTATTATACTGTCAGAACCTAACCAATGCTATTAGTTCTGTTTCCCGACAGGTATTGGCAGCTTGGGGTAATCTACCTGAAGGAGGACACGACATCATCCCGGGAGTCTGGGTGTATGTGAAAAAGTTGCATAAAGATCCTTTGGGTGCCAAGTGGGAGGGACCTTATCAAGTGTTATTGACCACCCAGGCAGCTGTTAAAGTCCAAGGAAAGGAAGCCTGGATCCATGCTTCACACGTTAAACGAGCACCCGTAACTGAAGCTGAAATCTAATAAGGACAATTATTTTTTGCGAAAATGTATAAATTTACTGTATTATTGATTGTAGGTATTCTAGGCATTTGCCTACTTCTTACTAGCCAACCCTCTTCACCAAAGGGAAATAGTAGGATAGCAAGGGAATTACATGTAAATACCTTTTTATATATGTCATACATTTATGCCAAACAAGGTAACATTTCTAGTTGTTGGGTGTGTGCGCATATTCCTATTCACTCAAAGGGAGGGATTCCCTTGAGGCCAGTTCCCTTGAATATCTCGGAAATGGCTGAGTGGATAATTAATCAAAACAAAACAGGCAAGGCATTTCAGGATACGGAAAATTGGGCACGTAAATGGAAGTCAGCAGGTTACAATCTGACTACCTTTGAAGGGGGATACCAACCATGCTACAATAATTCCAAATGGCCTCCATTTTTTGTTATCACTAATACAACGGGAATAGGAAGACCGGGAGAATCGGTCTGTCTGATTAGAAAATCAAAGGAGGCCAAAATATGGGGTATAGTAACTGCTCCCGGAATTATAATATAATCAAGCCATGGAACCGTCCAAACTGGGCCGATGTGGGAATTTTTTACGTAACGGGGATTCTGAATAAAACAGATGGAAAAGCCTGGACAGGCCCCGGAGTGTTGCTGACAAAGAAACAGCTAACATTCATTGCCTATAATGGCACCTATTGGGTGTGTGGCCACAAGGCCTACCCTTGGCTGCCCCAGAATTGGACGGGATCTTGCTATTTAGCCTACATTGTTCCTTATATGTATCATATAAAGTCACTGTCGGAACATTTACACTGTCCTAAGAGAGCTATCACAGAAACAGAGAGGTTCTTTGCCATTCTGATCCCCAGGTATGGGACCGCCAGACTGGCAAAGGAATCCATTAACATGGCATCCATTGTGGAACGGGTAGCCAATGATACCTCAGAGGCCCTAGTTAAAATCAATGCAGAAATGGTAGCAATCCGCACAGTAGCCCTACAGAATAGACTGGCCCTTGATTACATCCTGGCTGAAAAGGGAGGTACTTGCGCCCTACTCGGAACTGAGTGTTGCACATATATCACAGATAGCTCCGAAGAAATTACCCACTTAGCGGAGCATATCCAAAAGGAGGTAGAAAAACTTAAGCAACCCCCATCATTCACTTTGTGGAGTGGAGCCACTGAATGGTTAGCTTCAATAGGAACTTCATTGGTGGAAGGTTTAATTCTATTTGTTGTAATTATTTTACTTTTATATTGTTTGTTTATGTTGATTAAATGTTGTTGGGACCAGGCGGCTGTAGCTGCTGTCCCGCAGGTGAGACACCTTGCAGGTCCCAGCAGACCGTCTGTACGTGGCACAGGGGTATGTTATGATTAAGCGAAGGTTGTTTACTGGTTGAATTAAGGTATTGATTTGGATTAAATTGGAATAAGGTTAATTAACCTACTAAAACCAGACTACCATTGTGGCCACGATGGAACTCGGGTTGGTGTAAATTTGTGTGGAAGCTACTAGTCCGGACATGTGGCGAAACACATCAACAAATTTTAGAAGGAAATTATTTTGTAGAATGTTTAACCAGTGATACCTGATGTTTTATGATTCAGTTTGTGAAAGAATCAAAGGGGGGATTGATAGAGAATTCAAACAGGCTGCATTTAGACAGGCTGTGAAAATTCACAGACCCCAAGTCAAGGCTGCTACGTGCAGTTCAGCATGTTGCATTAAGTCATCAATCAACTTGACATTTTAGGACCTTGGGTAGCGAGCCAATTAAAAGGTAAAAGACTATCAAATGAGCCAAAAAGGTCAAAGAAGGCGAGTTCTTTTCTGTAAATTGAACCTGGTATAAATACAGCCATTTTGACCATGTGGTCCCAGAAGGACAAAGACCTGGCTTGAAGCCAAGAGCTTGTTACTGCTGCCAAAAATAAAGTGACATTAAAACTACAATCGGAGTTCGTATTTCATTGGAAATTAAGAGATCTAACACCTCTGTAAGCTTCTTTATTGGCTTAGGTTATAGAATTTCTGCTCAAGAAAAATATTGGATTTATTCCAGTGTCCAGGCCAAAATTTTTCCTTCAAATTTTCCCAGAAAGAGAGAATAACCAATCACTTATATCATTTGCTGTTTGCGGGACTTTGCTCATCATCATAGGCAGTCTCTCGGAATCAAGGAAGACTTTCTTCCACTTGTAACATGAGTTCTTAGGTGGCTGTATAGTCTAATACGAGAACCACAGTCTCTGTCACAGGTGGGACATAGTTGTTGAGGGAAAGGATGGGTGGGACTGGTTTGTTGCACGCTCTTTCCTCTGCCTGCGCTTGATTTCTGCATGCTCTCGGCGACAAGACTCGAGGTACTCAGTGCCCTCTCAGATGCGCTTCCTCGACTTAGAGCGCTCTTTGACCAGGGTCTCCCAGATGTCAGTGGGGATGTTGCACTTTATCAGGGAGGCTTTGAGGGTGTCCTTGTAACGTTTCCGCTGCCCATCTTTGGCTCATTTGCCGTGAAGGAGTTCCTAGTCGAGCGCTTGCTTTGGGAGTCTCGTGTCTGGCATGCGAACGATGTGGCCTACCCAGCAGAACTGATCAAGTGTGGTCAGTGCTTCAATGCTGGGGATATTGGCCTGGTCGAGGATGCTAACGTTGGTACATCTGTCCTCCCAGGGGATTTGTAGGATCTTGCGGAGACATCGTCGGTGGTATTTCTCCAGCGACTTGAGGTGTCTACTGTACATGGTCCATGTTTCTGAGCCATACAGGAAGGCGGGTATTACTACAGCCCTGTAGACCATGAGCTTGGTGGCAGTTTTGAGGGCCTGGTCCTCAAACACTCCTTTCCTCAGGTGGCCGAAGACTGCACTAGCGCACTGGAGGCGGTGTTATATCTCGTCGTCAATGCCTGCTCTTGTTGATAGGAGGCTCCCGAGATATGGGAAGCGGTCCACGTTGTCCAGGGCTGTGCCGTGGATCTTGATGACTGGGGGGCAGTGCTGTGCGGTGAGGACAGGCTGGTGGAGAACCTTTGTCTTGCTGATGTTTAGCGTAAGGCCCGTGCTTTCGTACGCCTCAGTAAATACGTCGACTATGTCCTGGAGTTCAAACTCTGTATGTGCGCAGACGCAGGGATCTTGCTGTACACACATTGGCTCCCATGTTTACCTAAATAACAACAGTGACAACATTCAAAATTAATTACTTGGTTGTGAAGTACATTGGAACATCCTGAGAACAAGGTGTTATATAAATACGAATGCACTATATCTGCTTGGTTGACTGCTACTCCATGGTAGTTGGACATTTTGAAAGTTGAGTCAATGTGAATAAAAATCGGGGAAGATGTATTACAAGCTGTCGAACCGCTATCACCCATTTTATATATCGCACAAAGTCAGGATCTATTCCTTGCAGTCTGCAGAAGATTTAAAATTTCCTCCTTTATACCACTTTGGTCAGATAAAGCAAATATGAAACCAGTTGGCAACAGATACTGTAATTTGGTTGACTGGTTCATGAAGATTGGCCTCTACAAAAAGAAACAGTAAAGTAATTTTGACAGAGACAACACAAAACACATAAATATTCTGCTAACCCTATAATCAGTACAATTTCTGATACTGTGTTTTTCGATGCAAGTGAGAATATAAGAAAATCTAGACTGAGAAAAAGCATTCAGTCCTTCAAGCCCACTCTATATCATATCATGGATTTCCCTCAAACCCAATGGCCAGAATTTTGCGGTCAGTCACGAAGTGATGGTGCTCTCCGCTGATCTTGAAGAAAGCTACCCACAAAGATCTAGTGAACTCTATGGCATTGATTTCACCTTTCCCGACATTAATTTGATTCTGGTGTCAAGTCTAAGGCATCTTCAGCAACAGTGATATCATCAAGCAGGCTAAGAAGCCAATCACATTGAAGAACGTAAGAACATAAGAAATAGCAGTATGCCATTAGGCCTTTCGAGCATGCTCTGCCATTCAATAAATTCATGGCTGATCTTCTACCTCAATTCCACCTTCCTGCACTATTCCCATATCCCTTGGTTCCATTAATAACCAAAAATCTAGCGATCTCTTTCTTGAATATACTCAAAAACTGAGCCTCCACAGTCCTCTGAGGTAGAGAATTCCTAAGATTCATAACCCTTTGTGTGAGGAAATTTCTCCTCATCTAGGTCCTAAATGGCTGTCTCCTTAGTCTGAGACTGTGACCCCTGGTTCTAGACTCCCCAGGGGAACCATCCTCCCAGCATCTACCCTGTCAAGCTTTGTAAGAATTTTGTATGTTTCAAAGAGATCATCTCTAATTCTTTTAAATTCTAGGGAATATAGACCTAGTTTCCTCAATCTTTCCTCATAGGACAATCCACCCCTTTCCAGGAATCAGTATGGTGAACCTTTGTTGCTATCCATCTAAAGCAAGTATATCCTTCCGTGGTAAGGATACCAAAACTGTACACAACTATATAATTGCAGTAAGACTTCATTACTCTTATATTCTAATCCTTTTGTAATAAAGGCTAACATATCACTTGCTTTACTAATTGCTTTATGTACCTGCATGTTAACCTTCATTGATTCATGTACAACACACGCAGGTCCCTCTGAATATCAATATTTCCCAATCTCTCACCATTTAAAAATTATTCTATTTTTCTATTTTTCCTACTAAAGTAGATAACTTCACATTTCTCCACATTATATTCCATCTGCCATGTTCTTGTCCACTCACTTAACCTGTCTATATCCCTTTGCAGCCTCTTTGCATCCTCCTCACAATTTACTAGCTTTGTATCGTCAGCAAACTTGGATACATTACACTCAGTGCCCTCACCTAAGTCATTGATATAGATTGTAAATAGCTGAGGCCCAAGCACTGATCCTTGTGGGTCCTTGCAGTTACAGGCTGCCAACCTGAAAATGACCTGTTTATTCCTACTCTCTGTTTTCTGTCCTTTAACCAATCTTCAATTCGCAATCCATGCTAATATATTACCCCTAATCCTATGAGCCCTAATTGTGTGTAATAACCTCTCGTGTGGCACCTTATCGAATGCATTCTGAAAATACAAATATACTACATCCACTGGTTCCCCCTTATCTACCCTGCTAGTTACAACCTCAAAAAACTCTAACAGATTTGTCAAACATGATTTCCCTTTCATAAGACCATGTTGACTCTACCCAATCATATTGTGATGTCAGCACACCCCTAATAATAGATTCTAGCATTTTCCCTACTATTGATGTCAGGCTATAGTTCCCTGTTTTGTCTCTCCCTCCTTTCACGAATAGTGGGGTTACATTTGCTAATTTCCAATCCATGGGGATCATTTTAGAATCTCGGGAATTCTGGAAAATCAAAACCAATGCATCCATTATCTCTGTAGCCATCTCTTTTAAAATCCTAGGGTATCATAGAATCATAGCATCATAGAAATTTATGGCACGGAAGGAGGCTATTTTGGCCCATCGTGTCCACGCCGGCCGACCAACAGCTATCCAGCCTAATCCCACTTTCCAGCTCTTGGTCCATAGCCCTGTAGGTTACAACACTTTAAGTGCGCATCCAAATATTTTTTAAATGTGGTGAGGGTTTCTGCCTCTACCACCCTTTCAGGCAGTGAGTTCCAGACCCCCACTACACTCTGGATGAAGAAATTTCCCCTCAAATCTCCTCTAAACTTCTCCCAATTACTTTAAATCTATGCCCCCTGGTTGTTGATCCCTTTGTCAAGGGAAACAGGTCCTTCCTATCTACTCTATCCAAGCCCCTCATAATTTTATACACCTCAATCAGGTCTCCCCTCAGCCTCCTCTGCTCCAAAGAAAACAGAGCCAGGATCTCCAATCTTTCCTCATAGCCAAAATTCTCCAGTCCAGGCAACATTCTTGTAAATCTCCTCTGCACCCTTTCCAGTTCAATCACATCTTTCCTGTAATGTGGTGACCAGAACTGCACGCAGTACTCCAGCTGCAGTCTAACCAGTGTTTTATACAGTTCAAGCATAACCTCCTTGCACTTGTATTCCATGCCTTGACTAATAAACACAAGTATTCTATATGCCTTCTTAATAACCTTATCTACCTGGCCTGCTACCTTCAGGGATCTGTGGACCTGCACTTCAAGGTCCATTTGTTCCTCTACACTTGTCAGTGTTGTACCATTTAATGTGTATTCCCTTGCCTTGTTAGACCTCCCCAAATGCATTACTTCACACTTCTCTGGGTTAAATTCCATTTGCCACTGATCTGCCCACCTGGCCAGTTGATTATAGCTTCCTGCAGTCTGCAACTTTCTTCTTCATTATCAACCACACAGCTATTTTAGTGTTATCTGCAAAATTCTTAATCATACCCCCTACAGATATAGGCCATCAGGTCCAGGGGATTTGTCAGCTTTTAGTCCCATTAATTTCTCCAGTACTATTTATTTACTAATACGAATTTCTTTAATTTCCTCAACCTCACTAGACCCTTGGTTCCCCACTGTTTCAAGAATGTTTTGTTGTGAAGACAGATACAAGTATTTGTTTAATGCCTCTGCCACTTCCTTACTCCCAATTATAATTTCTACTGTAGTTTACTTTCGCTAATCTCTTCCTTTTTACATACCTTTAGAAGCTTTTAGTCTTTTTAAAAATTTCTTCCTACTTTACTCATATTCTATTTTCTCTCTCTTCGCCAATTTCTTGGTCCTCCTTTGCTGCATTCTACAATTCAGATTCAAAAAAATTCTCACTGACACTGAACCAGTCAGTAAAAAGCACTGATTCTTCTTCACGCTTTAATCATTTTACAGAGAGAGAAATAAAGATTGTGTGATACACCTGAGATTAAAATGGAGGCTGAAATATCATATCATATTTAAAAATATATTTAAAAATATGGCTTTTTTATCTTAATGGAAGCATTTGACATTCATAAGAACAAAAGAACATAAGAAACAGGAGCAGGAGTAGGCCATTTGGCCCCTCGAGCCTGCTCCGCCATTCAATAAAATCATGGCTGATCTGATCTTGGCCTCAACTCCACTTTCCTGCCCGCTTCTCATAACACTTGACTCCTCTATAGTTCAAAAATCTGTCCATCTCTACCTTAAATATATTCAATGACCCAGCCTCAACAGTTCTCTAGGAGTAGAGAATTGCAAAGAGTCCCGACCCTCTGAGAGAAGAAATTTCTCCTCATCTCCATTTTAAATGTGCGACCCAGTAATCTGAAACTATGCCCCTAGTTCTAGATTCCCCACAAGTGGAAACATCCTCTCTGCATCTATCTCGTCAAGCCCCCTCAGAATCTTATACATTTCAATAAGATCATCCCTCATTCTTCTAAACTCCAATGAGTATAGGCCCAACCCGCTCAACCTTTCTTCATAAGACAACCCCTTCATCAAAGGAATCAACCTAGTGAACCTTCTCTGAACTGTCTCCAGTACAAGTATATCCCTCCTTAAATAAAGAGACCAAAACTGTACGCAGTACTCCAGGTGTGGTCTCACCAATACCCTGTACAGTTGTAGCAGGACTTCCCTACTTTTATACTCCATCCCCCTTGCAATAAAGGCCAACATTCCATTTGCCTTCCTAATTACTTGCTGTACCTGCATACTAACTTTTTATATTTCATGTACAAGGACCCCCAGATCCCTCTTTACCGCAGCATTTTGTAGTCTCTCTCCATTTAAATAATAATTTGCTTTTTTATTCTTCCTACCAAATTGGAATTCCACAAATATAAAATTCATTTTTCAAGGCCGGAAAGGTTGTTCAGCAGTAATTATGACTTAGTATGCCATTAAAGACACAATTACACATTGCACAAGGCTTAACTTTTTGGGGGGTTTATAACAGCGATATTACAGCGTAAATGGTGAAGTTCTCGCCAGTTCAATGATTTCTCAAAGTCTTCAACAGTGTGCCCTGTGGAGGAATAGTGAGTCACTGGCAGCAACTTCTGGATTTCCGCACATGTGCGGACACCAGAAGTTGCTGTCAGTTTCACAGGGTAATGATGGCGACTGCTGACTGTTTCACTGTCATTACAACCACAAAATCTGGGCCATTAATATGCTGATTCCCTTCTTTAGGGAACACTAATTTTCTTCTTTGAAATATGAAAAATAAAAGGCACTGGATAAGTTATCAAAGCTCCTTGAAGTCCATTTTTTAAAATGTCCGCAATGTCACTACTTCATAGTGTAATGGAACAGTATCCATTCACTCCCTCGTGCTAATATGGCAATATAACATTTGAATTTCTTCCAATACTTCCAATATTGGGCTAGACTTTCCACTTTTGTGCAGATCGCCCAAAGATGGGAGTTATTTCCAGCGTTGGCAGTAAATATGGGTTTTGAAATCGCTGGATTATTGCCAATTTGCAAAACCCCAACTTTCCATTTTATAAAATGGGCATTACCGCGAGCGATCTGAAATAGGCGTTAGCGTTACATTTTTTGCTTTTCTTCCGTAAACTGTCGGCGTCCATAGCAATGCCATGGCAATGGTCGTTTCCCATGTTTCAGGAGGTCAGGGGTCATCAATATATGCGCAGAAGAGGAGAGAGAGAGGGAGCAGAGAGGAACCGAAAGCGCGTGTGGGTGTGGTGTGTGGTTGTTTGGCTGTTGTGGAAGGTAGGAGGGAGATTTACCAGCAGCAAAAAGAGTTGTGAGCACAAATAACGTTGTTCCCACAAAGTTTTGGGGGAAAAAATATAGTTAAAATGGAAGGGATGGAGGAGGTGACACAGCACGCTGTGGAGACTGAGGATGTTGGCGAAAGCAGTGAGGTGGGAGAGGAACTATTGGGAGGATAAAATCGAGCTTGGAGATTCTCCGATGAGGCAAATGCTTCCCTCCTGCAGGAGGTGGAGTCACGCTGGGATCAATCGACTTGGGGTGACATACCAGAAGATATGGGCCGACATAGCCGAGATGGTCTCGTTGGGGACGAACGAGGTGTGTGAGGGCAACCAGTGCTGCAAGTGCTGGAACGACCTTGTCGGATCCGCCAGAATAAGTATTAAATTTTTTTACATTTACTTATATATTTATATAATTGGAATTGCAAGTGTAATGAGTGATTAAAATCAGATGTGATGTCTTGCACTTATACCGGGAATGTTTTACTCAAAGCCTGCATTGACGATGTACGTGTTTAGGTAAAGAATGATCATTTCATAATAATCATGGTTACATCTGTCGGTTATGTGTTGTATCAGTCTCTGTGACAGTACCTAGCAATGATATCACGCAATGATCTCATGCCATGTCGAGCTGGTGTTACCTTTTACAGAAGAAGCTTTTGAAGAATCTGATGTGATGCCACGTGAGTAAAGTATACACCATTGCATGATGTAAAGTCAATAGATGCCACACCCACTCATATCCAACCAATAATATATGATAGATGATTGATAAAAGTGTAACATAAATAATGATGGCTGTAGTGTATGTAGGCACCTTTAGGAATGACTCCACGAGGCAGGGTATGATACTTAAACTGTGTCGACCTGTAGTCCTTTATTTGCAGCTCCTGAGTGAGGACAACAAGCTGTGAGTTCCTTTTTATACTGGGTTACCTGCAGTGTGCATTCAGTGTTGCATAACAGTGTCACAGACATCACACAGTAAACAGGCATGCATACACAACAGCACTCCCCCCTAAGCATTTTTCATATCCTTATTGTCATGTCCAGGGGAGGTGATCAGTGATGGGCTATGGGAGGTTGTGGTGAGGGTTGGATGGTTGCCAGGTGTGACCACTGTGCTTGAGGCTGGCATTGTACGTTTCCCCTCCCTCACACACAGACCATGTGTGTGTCACTGTTGTGGGATCCTTCAGGGGGGGATAGCCACGGCAGCAGTGGGTGGTTTGTATTCACTGTGATGTGGGTAGTTTTGGGCAGGGCCACAAGACTGGTTGGGCTCCTTGTCCACCGTTTTTGTGAGGTGGTGGGCAGGGCCACAAGACTGGGTGGGCTCCTTGTCCACCAATTGGGATGAGGGTCAGGTCATCCCAGGGTTTGCCAGGGAAGCTGGAGGGTATCGGCCTCATGCTACTAGTGTTGGCCCTGGTGGCCAGGGGTTGTAGGGCTGGTCTGGTGTAGGTTGCCATTGGTGGTGGCTGGGCTGCCCATTGACCACTGTCCCTGTAGTGGGTGTGCTCCCACTGGTTGTGTGTGTGTCCTGCAAGGGGCATCACATTCTCAATCATTATTGTTAAGCATAATAAACTTGTTCTTAACCTTACTGACACCTGCATTCATCTCATTAGTCACATTAGTTAAACCAGCATCACAATTCATGGTTACATTGCATATATTTTCATACTTGCACCCTTTAATTGCATCTTTAGCTTTAAAGTCCTCAGCCCTGGAGATTTCACCGTGGTGCTGTGGAGTCGTCGCCGCGCCGTCGAGCTGGACAGTGGAACCTCCGGATGCAGCGATGGATCCATGTTCGAGGTCGATTGCCAGAGCCTGGAGGCCTGGGAGCAGCTTCGCTTGGACAGGATGCCATTTGTGGTCGATTGGCGGGATTTGTTCTGCCCTTAGAAGTATCAATGCGGTGCACTGCTCTCGTCAGTTTAGAGTCCCTTTGTGCTTCATTTCGGTGGTCGCCAAAGTCGTACGGTACAGCCAGTCTCCTTGAGTTTTCCAATCTTTCTACAAAAGCGTCCCAATCTTCCCCATCGGTAAATTGCTGAAAGATGCTGAGATTCAACATGCTGAGCTTGTGGTTTGTGACTTCGTATTCCCGTCACCAGTTGTAGTGTATGTAGGCACCCTTAGTAATAACTCCACGAGGCAGAGTATGATACTTAAACTGTGTAGACCTGTAGTCCTTTATTTGCAGCTCCTGAGTGAGGACAACAAGCTGTGAGTTCCTTTTTATACTGGATTACCTGCAGTGTGCAGGTAACCCTTAGGTCTCCAGCAGCAGCACCATCTGGTGTACAGGTAAGGTGTGTACAGTGTTAAGATACATTCAGTATTGCATAACAGTGTTACAGACATCACACAGTAAACAGGCATGCATACACAACAATGACCTCATGAGAATCATTGCAATGCAGAATTTGGTCATGGTCATGAAATGTGATGTCTGTGATGATTTTGATAGCGGTGGTGCTTTTGTTGTGCATATGCTGAGGTACTCCGATTATCGCCCGTGGAGCTGCAAGGTGCCTTCTCCACGAATGACAGTGCTGACTTCGAGGAGCGTGCATCGCCAAGCTCCATAATGCATTTGACACCGATTACATCTAGTGCTCCTGCGGCCATGCCCTCCTCCACTGTGGAGGTGGCGGGCATAAGTACCTTGCCGCAGGGCACCCGAGGTGTCTCCATGACGGCACCAAGCACGCGGAGGTTGGTTCGACGCAGCAGGTCTGCTCCACGAGTGGCAGATCTGAGCGGGGACAGGTACACTTGTCCAGGAGGTGTGTTGAGATAGGTCAGCAGATCCTCCAGACAAAGGGGGGCATATCCCAACAGCTGGCCAGCATGTCTGCCACCATGACCGAGTACGTGCCTCGGATGGCGGAGGCCCTGGAGGTGATAGCCAGGAATATTGGTGACAGTGGGCCCCCAGTGGTCCTGGAGCGTGGCACTGCACCCGAAGGTGCCGCACCCCCATTGCCAATGACATATGAGAGCCAGGAGGAAGACCTTGATTCTAGCTCAGAGGACGTTCCCTCCTCGGCACCGTCCTCTCCCGTATCCATCCAACCAGCGGTTCTGCCGTCATCCCCCCCAATGAAGCAGCGCTTGAGGAGCTCTTCGTCAAGGCGGTTTGGAGTCAGGAAGGGAAGGGGAATGAGTAGAGGTGGGGAGGAGAAGCAGTGGCAGGGAAAGTGAGGTGCATGGCCTCAGGAGTTGTATTGGTCACAGAATTTTTATGTTGTGGTTGCTATTTTGTTGGGAGGTTTGGGGAAAAGGGGGAGAGGGCTTCCTTGTTTTTTTGCCTTTGTGTTCTTTGATTATGAACTTTTGTTTGAAATGTGAACACTTTTATGATGATATAAATGTCATTAATTTGTTATGGAGTGGGATGGAGTGATTTTTACAGTTATAATTATGATTTTATACAAATGTTCTCATTAAATGTTTGTTGCACATTATCTCAGATAATTCTCCCTGTAAGTGCGTGGGGTGTAAGTTCTTGTCCTCCTCCTCAGTGTGCCACCCCTTTGACTGGGCACATAATGCTCTTGAATATATCTTCTGCCATCTCTAGTCTGCAGCATGTGCGCGGTCAACAAGACAGGCTGAGAAATTTCAGGCCCCATTACAATCACAATCAGTATTATACCTATTGTTCACAAACAATAAATTTACCTACTAAAACACCTAAAATAAATTCAAATTGTCCACAGTATGATAAGATGTTTGTTCAGATGTTCAAATCACCTTAAAAGAACTGCACAGTACATCAAAAGTCCCCAGAACTTGAAGCAGCCTTTTATATGACCCGACCTCCGATATATAACATGGTGTCCATACTGCTGGGTTTAGTTCAGGTGAGAGCAACTTTTTCTCAGTGGGTTTTTCGGCGAGCGATGTTTTCGGCGATATGTGGCTGAGGTGCCGAAAGTAACGCTCGGCGATATTATGGGCGTTAGTTTCGTCCATTCTGACCTTTACGGCAAAAAAAGGTGGGTGAGCAGTATTATTAATTTACGGCGTTAGCTACATGCCGAAGGTAACGCTGGGCGATAAGTGAGCGATGCATGGGCGTTGGTTTCCATTTTGTTGCTAAATAGGCGATATCTGGGCGTTATACCTCATCTCAGCGTTAAAATGGATGTTAAGTGGGCGGTATCGATGCAAAAGAAGTAGAAAGTCTAGGCCATTGTCTTTATATATTCTCTACCCATACTGTGCTTCGAGAAGGAGTTCATTATTATACTTTGGATGGGAAAATTAACAAATATTAGAATACTAAATAACTTCAGTACTGTTCGAGATAATAGATAACAGCTTTATTTTAAAAAGAAAATACTGACGAGTATGACTTCTTGCTGTTAGTACTCATTCATGGAGTAGAAGATTTCAGCCATACAATGTATGAGATGTTTTAAGTAATTGCATACCAATTTTCCTAATTCTTTCCTCTGCACTTCTAAATTACTTTTGTTAGTGTTTGTGATTTATTTTTCTCCAATTCTCTTATATCCATTTTCTTTTTTCTACAGTTTCAATTTCCAATTTTTCATTTATCACTTCCTCTCCTGTTTGATTCTTACATTTTTTTTATCGCATTCTGTTCTCAATTATCTCTGTGCCCCAATTGCTGCCTTTCGTTTTTTGTACTCACAGATCCAATTTAACCGTATTACTGTAGTTCTGTTATTTTTAATTCACCTCATCAATCTGTATTTCCTCTAGATGCTCAGTCCTGTTTCTTCACGTTTAAAAAATTGTAATCAGACTTTATATATCCCAAAATTTTAGCATTTTGACCATCAATTTGCTCGACTTTATCGGTTATAAGGTAGCATAGGAAAAAGTTAAAGGGCTGGAATTTCAGCACCATTTCCGTCCGGTTTCTCGGAGGTATTCTTCATTTTTGGCAGAAAAACACCCAGCGGGAATTTCTTCTAAGAGTTCCACCGGCAGTCTCGAAATACCACCGAAAAAACCGCTGTCGCCCAAAAAACGCCCATGAGAAAGCAGCCGGAGCTGGTAGGTACGAAGCCCTACAATATAAGATAAGTCAAAGTGTTTTGCAAAATTCTTTTGCCGCGATTAAGTGGAAAAGGGTCTTGAGAATGTTTTCCAAGTTTTTATTTTTTATTTTTTGGAAAAATATTTTTTGTGTTTTCCCCCCTCCCGAGCCCCAACCCACAGCCTCGGACTACATTTTGAGTAAGTACCGCCCAATTTGCCAAATTTGCCCAGGATAGCGTTTACCACTGAGAATCCGCGTGTAAGATGCATTTTTCCCACCGGGCGGAATATTTTCCTTTTTTTCACCAATTTTTCACTGGTGTTAATTTAATAATTTTTGCGGTTTTTTGCGCTGTTATGCTACAAGAGTGAACTTTTTGCCAAGCACATAGAAACATAGAAAGTAGGTGCAGGAGTAGGCCATTCAGCCCTTCGAGCCTGCACCACCATTCAATATGATCATAGCCGATCATGCAACTTTAGTACCCCATTCCTGCTTTCTCTCCATACCTCTTGATCCCTTTAGACATAAGGGCCACATTTAACTCCCTTTTGAATATATCTAACGAACTGGCCTCAACAACTTTCTGTGGTAGAGAATTCCACAGGTTCACAATTTTCTGAGTGAAGAAGTTTCTCCTCATCTCAGTCCTAAATGGCTTACCCCTTATCCTTAGACTGTGACCCCTGGTTCTGGACTTCCCCAACATCGGGAACATTCTTCCTGTATCTAACCTGTCCAATCCCGTCAGAATTTTATATGTTTCTATGAGATCCCCTCTCATTCTTCTAAATTCCAGTGAATATAAGCCTAGTCGATCCAGTCTTTATTCATATGTCAGTCCTGCCATCCCGGTAATCAGTCTGGTAAACCTTCGCTGCACTCTCTCAATAGCAAGAATGTCCTTCCTCAGATTAGTCGACCAAAACTGTACATAATAATCAAGGTGTGGCCTCACCAAGGACCTGTACAACTGTAGTAAGACCTCCCTGCTCCTATACTCAAATCCTCTCGCTATGAAGGCCAACATGCCATTTGCCTTCTTCACCGCCTGCTGTACCTGCATGCCAACTTTTAATGACTGATGTACCATGACACCCAGGTCTCGTTGCACCTCCCCTTTTCCTAATCTGTCACCATTCAGATAATATTCTGCCTTCCTGTTTTTGCCACCAAAGTGGATAACCTCACATTTATCTACATTATACTGCATCTGCCATGCATTTGCTCACTCACCTAACCTATCCAAGTCACCCTGCAGCCTCTTAGCATCCTCCTCACAGCTGACACTGCCACCCAGCTAAGTGGCATCTGCAAACTTGGAGATATTACATTCAATTCCTTCATCCAAATCATTAATGTATATTGTAAATAGCTGGGGTCCAAGCACTGAACCTTGTGGTACCCCACTAGTCACTGCCTGCCATTCTGAAAAGGACCCGTTTATTCCTACTCTTTGCTCCCCGTCTGCCAACTAGTTCTCTATTCACGTCAAAACATTACCCCCAATACAATGTGCTTTAATTTTACACAATAATCTCTTGTGTGGGACCTTGTCAAAAGCCTTTTGAAAGTCCAAATACACCAGATCCACTGGTTCTCCCTTGTCCACTCTACTAATTACATCCACAAAAAATTCTAGATTTGTCAAGCATGATTTCCCTTTCATAAATCCATGCTGATTTGAACCGATCCTGTCACTGCTTTCCAAATGCGCTGCTATTTCATCTTTAATAATTGATTCCAATATTTTCCCCACTACCGATGTCAGGCTAATTCCCTATTTTCTCTCTCCCTCCTTTTTTAAAAAGTGGGGTTACATTAGCTACCCTCGAAGCTATAGGAACTGATCCAGAGTCTATAGAATGTTAGAAAATAACCACTATTTCTAGGGCTACTTCCTTAAATACTCTGGGATGCAGACTATCAGGCCCTGTGGATTTATCGGCCTTCAATCCCATCAATTTCCCTAACACAATTTCCTGACCAATAAGGATTTCTTTCAGTTCCTCCTTGTCGCTAGACCCTCGGTCCCCTAGTATTTCCGGAAGGTTATTTGTGTGTTCCTTAGTAAATACACAACCAAGATATTTGTTCAATTGGTCTGCATTTCTTTGTTCCCCATTATAAATTCACCTGATATTGACTGCAAGGGACCTACATTTGTCTTCACTAATCTTTTTCTCTTCACATATCTATAGAAGCTTTTGCAGTCAGTTTTTATGTTCCCTGCAAGGTTCCTCTCATACTCTATTTTCCCCCTCCTAATTAAACCCTTTGTCCTCCTCTGCTGAATTATAAATTTCTCCCAGTCCTCAGGTTTGCTGCTTTTTCTGGCCAATTTATATGCCTCTTTCTTGGATTTAACACTATCCCTAATTTCCCTTGTTAGCCACGGTTGAGCCACCTTCCCTGATTTATTTTTATGCCAGACAGGGATGTACAATTGTTGAAGTTCATCCATGTGATCTTTAAATGTCTGCCATTGCCTATCCACTGTCAACCCTTTAAATATCATTCACTCGTCTAGCCTAGCCAATTCAAGTCTCATACCATCAAAGTTACCTTTCTTTAAGTTCAGGACCCTAGTCTCTGAATTAACTGTGTCACTCTTCATCTTAATGAAGAATTCTACCATATTATGGTCACTCTTCCCCAATGGGCCTCGCACAACAAGATTACTAATTAATCCTCTCTCATTACACAACACCCAGTCTAGGATGGCCAGCTCTCTAGTTGGTTCCTCGACATATTGGTCTAGAAAACCATCCCTTATACACTCCAGGAAATCCTCCTCCACCGTATTGCTATCAATTTGGTTAGCCCAATCTATATGTAGATTAAAGTCACCCATGATAACTGCTGTACCTTTATTGCACGCATCCCTAATTTCCTGTTTGATGCCATCCCCAACCTCACTACTACTGTTTGGTGGTCTGTACACAAGTCCCACTAGCGTTTTCTGCCCTTTGGTGTTCCGCAGCTCTAACCATACAGATTCCACATCATCCAAGCTAATGTCCTTCCTTACTATTGTGTTAATCTCTTCTTTAACCAGCAACGCTACCCCACCTCCTTTTCCTTTCTGTCTTTCCTTCCTGAATATTGAATACCCCTGGATGTTGTGTTCCCAGCCTTGGTCACCCTCGAGTCATGTCTCTGTAATCCCAATTACATCATATCCGTTAACAGCTGTCTGCCTTGATTGATAAGCTTCATTAACTTTATCCATTACTGTGTTAGACTCTTTTCTTATCTCTTGAAGCTCCTGTTAGAGAAGATTTTCAAGAATTAGGAAGAGACAAGTTGACCTCTGACTGCCGGTCTTCCCTGTGCAACTTGACTTACTTTATTACTATGTTGTATCTTCAGTACATTTTTACTTACTTTTGGTCTTGCTAGTAATGCCAAGCACATTTAATAATTGATAACGATTACTTATGTTAATATTGAAGTTAAACCTGCCCTCTTTGCACATGGAAAGCTAAAATTACACTAGGACGCATATTCTAATAATTAGATAATACAGGTTGAACCTCGATTATCCAGAACTCCCTTAACCAGAACGGCCGCTCATCCAGAACCATTCCCGTCCACCAGGTGGGGCATGCGCAGAACTCCAACATGAACAAATTGATCAAATTGAAATCCTTCCTCGCTGCCGACTCCCACAATCGCTGGCCAGACCCCACGATCCACCCCCCCCCCCACCCTGATCACTCTTCTGCAATCCCAGCCCCAAGCCAGCCAGCCCCGATATCATGGGGGGGGAGTGGAGGGAGGTGCCGTGGATCGCGGGGTCAGGCCAGCAATTGTGGGATTTGGCAGCGAGGAAGGACTTCAATTTGTCCAATTTGCTCAGTACCTGCACCATCCAATTTAACGTGATCACCCCTCGTCCGGAAAAATCCCTTATCCAGAACAGGCTCGGTCCCGAGGGTTCCGGATAAGGGAGGTTCAACCTGTAATGGGTAATAGCTTTATACAACAAGAATGCAACCTAATTTTAAACTTCCAGGTGATGTCATAAACCTTGAGACTAAAACCTGGATAGTTTATAGATGTGAATTGACCTCCAGATTAGATTACAGTTTCAGACTTTTTCCTGGATATTTCTTAGTTTTTATGATATAAACAGTTTTTCTGTTAGTGGATTTTAATTGCTTTCTTTTTCACCAAGGTTTTTGATGCTGCCTGTGCTTACAAGTGGCAGTGTCACAGAAGTTTAATTTCTTGCAAAAGAAGTATAGTTATACATCTCCTTTACCAGTTAGTATGTCTGATCACAGTAATTATAAATCTTTCATCTTTTTCTTAAGCTGGCCAAATCTGGGACAATGTAGTCACCAATTATATATCTCTGGTTCAATATCTCCTTGAAGAACATAAATGATAAAGCAGATTTAAATTTTTTCTCATGAATATATGAGAGATAGTGCTTGCTGACATCAGTTACAAGGCTCTCAATAATTAGAGAATTAAAATTTCCAAACAGAGCAAGAATTCACAGGAGGTACAGTGCAGTGAAAACGGTTACAACATTTACAGCAATAATGAAATGGCAATGGCCACATACAAGAGATAAGAAAATGGGGCAGAATGATTGAAAGAAGAAAGAAAGACTTGCATTTATATAGCGCCTTTCACGACCACCGGACGTCTCAAAGCTGTTACAGCCAATGATAGTACTTTTGGAGTGTAGTCACTGATTGGTACAATAAATATGAATATTGTTTATAATATATTAAAAATGTTATGTCTGCACACACTTCCTGTCAACTTTTTCCATTAGAAATTCCGATGTCCACTTTTATAGCAGAAAGTGTCTGCACCACAACTGGTGGGAGGGTGTAAGCACAGCATGACAATTTTACATAGGCAGTTTCCATTATAACTTTATAATGGAAATATAAAAATTAAAACAGAATATATGACTTTAAAATGGTGATTGAATTATGTCTGCATGCTCTGGTCCAATTATGGAATTGAAGTCGAAGATCAGCCATGATCTTATTGAATGGCAGAGCAGGTTCGAAGGGCCATTTGGCCTACTCCTGCTCCTAATGCTTATGTTCTTATGTTCTTATTCCCTGATCTTTAGCCTGCTTCACCTGAGCACTACCAGTTGGTCTCGATTCTCTGTGGGCGATGTCACAGTGATTAGTAATATATTAAAATTCTTATGTGCACGCATGGTCCAATTGCTATGTAAACATTTTGTAGGGTATTTACAAAATGTCCAGTTAGATTATTCTGATCAGTGAATATCACGATGTTCTGTCACAATGCAAAGCAAAGCAGTACCACCAGATGGAGTGGTAGAGACTGATGATCCCCTGCTACTGCAACTTTTGGAGTTGGTAATACTTTTTAGAAATTAATTGCGAATTATACATAGAAATAATTTGAAAAATGTTCAAATTTACATTTAATGTAACAAATTACTGTATTTCTTTCAGCTTTTACATTTCTCCAACTCCTCCCTCCTTTGCTCAAGGGTTGTTGCTTTTTGCTGCCAGTCAAGGGTGCTGAGGTCTCAAGTCCTACAACCAGGCTACAAGGAGAAGCAGGAGCGATGGGGAGCCTGGCAGCAGGGAGAAACAATATAACTTGCTCAGAGACTGGGAGCTGGCAGCAGGGAGAAGCCTGGTTACAAAAGAAGGCACTTCAAGGTAAGTGTCAGATAAACAAATACATTAATAATGTGGCCTCCATATCTAGAATCTGGCTTCAGGGAAACAGCACATCTGCAAATTAATCGAGCTAGCAATCACAAGCATTCATATTCGATAGGGACTTTTGAAACAAAATGTTAATTTTGACAACACCTGACCTTTTGCTTTTCAGCATGTCTCATTATTAATTAAATACTTAAATAGCTCGTGTGGCTTGACCTATTAAATATTGCCGACTAAACCACTGCCACCCCAGATACTCATTGCTGTGCTAGTACCCGTGGTCCAGCTGCAAACTAATCCCTACTCCCAACCACTGATTGATCACCAAAAACTGTTTTCCATCAATATCTATTAACCATCGTCCAAAATTCTAGCTCTCCCTATCCACCAGTATTTATTACTCACACCCTCAACTACTCATTGTGCCCATGTCCACTGCCCTTCCATCACACACGAACTATACCTTATGTGACTACAAACTGTCCCCACTCACTTATATTACTAATTTTTCTAATCCCCCAAATTCACTCAGTACTCTACCTCAAAATTCTCAATTATTTCCTCCACCAATTACTCACTATTCTCATCACCCAGCATTACGCCTCTCTTTCACAATGGCCTAAACTACTCACAACACCTCCGAAGCAGTTACAAAACCACTGGTTCCTTCTGAGCCCATCGTTCCAGGCCCCACCACTGACTCCACTGCCCCAGCCCCAGCAACACACACTGTGGCAGATTCCAATGCTGGCTGTGATCCTGACTCCCATGTGGCCTGCTTCCTGTTGGCTATATCAGACCCCAATGGCTGGTGAGACCTTCTTGGAAGTTAACCTGCACTTTCTAGCTGCTGGCTCTAGCCCATATCTATTGCTCAGTTATATATATTTCTTAAAATCACGTGTAATATAGAATGATTCATCCCCTTCCCCTCACTCACTCTCTCCACCTTTTCACTCTCAATCCCCCTTCCCCTTTGGCTTCCCTCTCTCTCTTCTTAACTTTTCCCATCCCCTCAGCTTTCCTCTCTCTCTCCTTTCTTTTTTCCCCCCTCAGTCACCATCATATCTTCCACTCTGCAGTTACAGCCCTGGCTGATAACTGGCATCACTCCCTCCCATCCACTGCCCTCCTTGTTCCCTCTGCACCCCACCCCCCCCAAATCTTCCACTTTCCCTTCCTGTTCCTCACTCTTTTCCTTCCCCACATCCCGATCCTCCTTTTCTCTATTTTCTCTACTCCTCCTAGTCATGGCCTTATGCAACCCTGTTAGAACAATCTTCTTCCGCCATACTTCCCAGCCTTGCTTGCCCCTCACCACTACTTCCCTCATGCTTTAAAAGGACAATCTTTCAACCTTTACAGATCTCCCCTCTGGAACCATCCAACACAATCAATTTGTTTTGCCACCTCAGTCCCTGCATTCGAAAGCCTCCTAAAAACTTATCTCTTTGGTTAAGTCTTTGTCGTCCTCTTTAAATCCCTTTACTTACTGCTTAATGCCCCCCTCACGCTTTTGTAAAGTGCTCTGAGATGTTCTTTTGAGATATTATAACTAATGTTACTCATATAAAAGTCTTGTGTACAGCGTACACTTCCTATCCATATTGCCCTTTCTTCTGGTCACTATTTTTGTATAATAATTTTTAAGGCTACATTTATAGTGGAAAATATGACAACACTTTATAATGGCAAAATTCTACTTGCCTCTTAAACTGTAGTTGCAGGTCTCCCACCATTAGATGGTACTGTGCAACAAGTTACCCAGATCCACCTAACATTTTGTTTCAGAACATAAGAATTAGGAACAGGAGTAGGCCATCTAGCCCCTCGAGCCTGCTCCGCCATTCAATAAGATCATGGCTGATCTGGTCATGGACTCAGCTCCACTTACCCGCCTGCTCCCCGTAACCCTTAATTCCCTTATTGCTTAAAAATCTATCTATCTTTGACTTGAAAACATTCAATGAGCTAGCCTCAATTGCTTCCTTGGGCAGAGAATTCCACAGATTCATAACCCTCTGGGAGAAGAAATTCTTTCTCAACTCGGTTTTAAATTGGCTCCTCCGTGCCCCCTAGTTCTAGTCTCCCCTACCAATGGAAACAACCTCTCTGCCTCTATCTTTCATGATTTTAAATGTTTCTATAAGATCACCCCTCATCCTTCTGAACTCCAAGGAGTAAAGACCCAGTCTACTCAATCTATCATCATAAGGTAACCCCCTCATTTCTCGAATCAGCCTAGTGAATCGTCTCTGTACCCCTTCCAAAGCTAGTATATCCTTCCTTAAGTAAGATGACCAAAACTGCACGCAGTACTCCAGGTGCAGCCTTACCAATACCTTATACAGTTGCAGAAAGACCTCCCTGCTTTTGTACTCCATCCCTCTCGCAATGAAGGCCAATATTCCATTTGCCATCCTGATTACCTGCTGCACCTGCAAACTAACCTTTTGGGATTCATGCACAAGGACCCCCAGGTCCCTCTGCACCACAGCATGTTGTAATTTCTCCCCATTCAAATAATATTCCCTTTTACTGTTTTTTTTCCCAAGGTGGATGACCTCACACTTTCCGACATTGTATTCCATCTGCCAAACCTTAGCCCATTCACTTAACCTATCCAAATCTCCTTGCAGCCTCTCTGAGTCCTCTACACAACCTGCTTTCCCACTAATCTTAGTGTCATCTGCAAATTTTATTGCACTACACTCTGTCCCCTCTTCTAGGTCATCTATGTATATTGTAAACAGTTGTGGTCCCAGCACTGATCCCTGTGGCACACCACTAACCACTGATTTCCAACCGGAAAAGGACCCATTTATCCCGACTCTCTGCTTTCTGTTCGCCAGCCAATTCTCTATCCATGCTAATACATTTCCTCTGACTCCGCGTACCTTTATCTTCTGCAGTAACCTTTTGTGTGGCACCTTATTGAATGCCTTTTGGAAATCTAAATACACCACATCCATTGGTACACCTCTATCCACCATGCTCGTTATATCCTCAAAGAATTCCAGTAAGTTAGTTAAACATGATTTCCCTTTCATGAATCCATGCTGCGTCTGCTTGATTGCACTATTCCTATCTAGATGTCATGCTATTTCTTCCTTAATGATAGTTTCAAGCATTTTCCCCACTACAGATGTTAAACTAACCAGCCTATAGTTACCTGTCCCCTTTTTTAAACAGAGGCGTTACATTAGCTGTTTTCCAATCCGCTGGTACCTCCCCAGAGTCCAGAGAATTTTGGTAGATTATAACGAATGCATCTGCTATAACTTCCGCCATCTCTTTTAATACCCTGGGATGCATTTCATCAGGACCAGGGGACTTGTCTACCTTCAGTCCCATTAGCCTATCCAGCACTACCCCCTAGTGATAGTGATTATCTGAAGGTCCTCCCTTCCCACATTCCTGTGGCCTGCAAATTTTGGCATGGTTTTTGTGTCTTCCACTTTGAAGACCGAAGCAAAATAATTGTTTAAGGTCTCAGCCATTTCCACATTTCCCATTATTAAATCTTCCTTTTCATCTTCTAAGGGACCAACATTTACTTTAGTCACTCTTTTCCGTTTTATATATCTGTAAAAGCTTTTACCAACTGTTTTTATGTTTTGCGCAAGTTTATCTTCGTAATCTATCTTCCCTTTCTTTATTGCTTTTTTAGTCATTCTTTGCTGTTGCTTAAAATTTTCCCAATCTTCTAGTTTCCCGCTAACCTTGGCCACCTTATACGCATTGGTCTTTGATTTGATACTTTCCTTTATTTCCTTGGTTATCCACAGCTGGTTATCCCTTCTCTTGCCGCCCTTCTTTTTCACTGGAATATATTTTTGTTGCGCACTATGAAAGAGCTCCTTAAAAGTTCTCCACTGTTCCTCAATTGTGCCACCGTTTAGTCCTTGTTTCCAGTCTACTTTAGCCAACTCTGCTCTCATCCCACTGTAGTCCCCTTTGTTTAAGCATAGTACGCTCGTTTCTGACACAACGTCCTCATCCTCAATCTGTATTACAAATTCAACCATATTGTGATCACTCTTTCCGAGAGGATCTTTTACGAGGAGATCGTTTATTTTTCCTGTCTCATTACACAGGACCAGATCTAAGATGGCTTGCTCCCTTGTAGGTTCTGTTACATACTGTTCTAAGAAACAATCCCGTATGCATTCTATGAATTCCTCCTCCAGGCTACCCCGTGCGATTTGATTTGTCCAATCGATATGTAGGTTAAAATCCCCCATGACTACTGCCGTTCCTTTTTCATATGCCTCCATTATTCCCTTGATTATTGCCCGCCCCACCTTGAAGTTATTATCTGGGGGCCTATAAACTACGCCGACCAGTGACTTTTTCCCCTTACTATCTCTAATCTCCACCCACAATGATTCAACATTTTGTTCATTGGAGCCAATATCATCTTTCACAACTGCCCTGATATCATCTTTTATTAACAGAGCTACCCCACCTCCTTTCCCTTCTTGCCTATCTTTCTGAATCGTCAGATACTCCTGTATGTTTAATTCCCAGTCTTGGCCACCTTGCAACCATGTTTTTGTAATGGCCACCAAATCATACCCATTTGTAATGATTTGTGCCGTCAACTCATTTACTTTATTTCGAATGCTGCGTGCATTTAGGTAGAGTGTTTTCATCCTAGTTTTTAAACCATGATTTTTAGTTTTGACCCCTCCTGCAGCCCTTTTATATTCAGTGGCCCTTTTTGTTTCTTGCCTTTGGTTTCTCTGCCCTCCACTTTTACTCATCTCTTTTCTATCTTTTGTTTTTGTCTCCTTTTTGTTTCCCTCTGTCTCCCTGTATTGGTTCCCATCCCCCTGCCATATTAGTTTAACTCCTCACCAACAGCACTAGCAAACACTCCCCCTAGGACATTGGTTCCGGTCCTGCCCAAGTGCAGACCGTCCAGTTTGTACTGGTCCCACCTCCCCCAGAACCTGTTCCAATGCCCCACGAATTTGAATCCCTCCCTGCTGCACCACTGCTCAAGCAGGGTCACACTTATTTAATTCAGTCATTCATCTGGCTCCAAACTTTGTTTTGCTCATGCCCATTCCTCATTGTTGCTGCCAACCCAAACATAAGTTTACTTTCATTTTTCCTGATTCTTCCAACCACTCTCCTCAGCCTGCACCTCAAATTTTCTTTCCTTCCAAGTGTCCCATGCTTGTTATTGTTCCTCCAGACACTTTACTTAGCCTGTATCCCAATTTCTCTCTCCCTCTGAGTATCCATGCCTGTTCCTGTTCCTCTACCTGCTCTCGTCAACCTTGGCCCATATTTTTGTCTGCCTCCAGCACTTCCCACTATCCTTCCAAAGTTGACTCTCCCAAAATTAACTTTTCTTCACTCCAGAAAAGATTTGCACAGCCCATTCTCCCGAACCAGGTCACAATTTATCTGGCCTTTCATGGAAAATCCCATTCTAACAAGAAGGGAAAAAGCCTAATTGTATTTAATAAAATTTACTCAATTCACCATTCACCAACAAATCTGCATTATTAATTGGTTCACTTTCATGCAGACCTAATTCCCACTCCAATACCTACTTCCCTGAAGCCTCTTTCAGCTTATTGCTTTGATATAAGCCCACATTTATTTCATGAATTCATTTATTGCCAAACTTAATTTAATGCCGTAAAGAACTGATTCCACACCCAAAGGAATAATGTCCACAATTGTGAAAAGTGTGCAGATGATAAAGCAATTTAAAGCAGTACAAATCCTGTGATCCCATGCAATGTCATGGGAAAATGACCAGTTCAAATAAAATGTGTTATCATGTGCATAGACTGAAAATCTTTGATATTCAGCAGCTCGGGGAGCTTAGAATTCCCTGGAGCTGTTAACAGTTTGGGAGTTAGAAAAATATAATATAGAGGACATTTAGTGTTTCTAATATCTTTTTAATATAACATCATTTTGTTCAGTATTGTATCAATAGATATTCTATTTCATTAACTGTCAAAGATGCTGTTTATCTGTCAATTTTATTTTATTTAGCATCATAATGTACTTATAAAATAAAATAACACAAACCTTCCCCTCAATAGGCTCAATTTTCCCCAGTTATCGGCACCGTTTTTGGCGCGCGCCTCTTTGTTTTGGCATAAATTAAAAGCTCCCAGTTTCCCCAAAGTTTCTGCACCAGCGTAACTCAGTTAGGTACGATTTTTTTTAGGTTAGTATCATTTTGTGTCATGGGTGCATAACCTGATGTCTGCGCCAGTTTTTCAGATTTAAACAAGTTTGGCCAACTTCCATTTTTCCTAGGATGGCGTATGTAACCACTCCCAAAAAACCTTCTGGGCACTTAAGAATAACCAGCGCACATCAAAAAATCAACACAGAAAGATGCCATTGTTTTTGGCGAGGTTTTGGAGGGAGTCAAGAAGACAAAGAAAATGCATCATGAAGCTTAATTTTTTCAAAGTCAAAAGGGATAAAATGGAAGTCCAATACAATTCTTTAATTTTAGATTTTTTTCAAAGTACCACACCACCAAACGTCTCCTCACCGGGCTCAAGGGTCGGAGCAGTGGCTGCCAGAATCGCTCCCTCACCCGGACACAAAAGAAGCCCAAGGGCGGGGGGAGGGTGGGGTGGGGGGTGGCGTGGAAGCCGAACTGAAGGGATGAGAACCCTTAGGCTATACAGAAGAAGCCTGAGGGGGTGGTGGACACCGAGCCCCTCTGTCCGGGCGAGGGAGCAATTCTGCCGGCCGACCCTTGTGCCCGGTGAGGAGACGTTTGGTCGGTGGTGTGGTGGTACTTTGAAAAAAATCAAAAATTAAAGAATTCCATTGAATGCTTAGCTTCCCATTTTAAGCAAGTCTATTGCGCATGCGCAGACCAGGGTGCAGTCCAAACTAGGGCAACGACCTTGGGGAGAAAGAGAGAAAAGAAGGGTTGAGTGCTTTGTCCTGCTGTTTTGAGCTTCTTGCAAAGCTAGAATTTAAGTATGGGGGCAATATTGACAATGCCATACTTCTGCATGATTTTGAAGATTGATTAGACATCATCGCATGAGGAACCTCAGAGCGCATAGGATGATGGGCAGGAGGCCTTACCCACATCGGGTATATCGAGACAGGTGTTCATACCTGCACCTGAGTGATGCAGACTGTGTGAGAAGGTTGTGTTTCTGCAAATAAGTTGGAACCGAGATCTGTGAGTTAATAAAAGCAGACCTGCACTCTAGACGCATCAGGAGGACTGCTTTGTCAGTTGAAGTAAAGCTGACAGCTGCACTTTCAATTTATGCATCTGGATCATTCCAAGCCACAATTGAGGATGTGTGTGCCATTTTTCAACATGCAACACATATCTGGATTTGGCAGGTGACTGCTGTACTATATGCCCGGAGGAATGACTACATAAAGTTCCCCATGACCGCCCAGGCAATGCGTGACAGGGCTGTGGGCTTCTCCGGGATTGCTGGCTTCCCAAAGGTACAGGGCTGCATTGATTGTACCCACATCGCCTTGTGAGCACCTTTGGAGGATTCCAAGATGTACAGGAACAGAAAAGGCTAACACTCCGTGAATGTGCAGCTCATGTGTGACGACATGCATCGCATCATGTCAGTTGATGCAAGATACCCCGGGAGTACCCATGATGCATTCATCCTATTTGAGTGCTCTATATCTGCATGTTTCAGCAGCAGCCAGCAGGGCAGAGCTGGCTACTGGGAGACAAAGGGTACGGCCGCGTCACCTGGCTCGTGACGCCCCTATGCGTAACCCAGATGGAAGCTGACCGGGAATACAACATGTCACACATTGCAACGAGTAGTATAATAGAGAGAACCATTGGCATCTTGAGACAGCGTTTCCAATGCCTTGACCATTCCGGAGACTACTTCCAATACTCTCCTGAGATTGTCGGTCTTTTCACTGTTGTTTGCTGCATGCTGTACAACTTAGTCATCATGAGACAACAGCACCTGAAAGTCGAAGACCTACCTGGGGTGAGAGTGGCTGATGATGAGGAGGAAGATGCAGAAGATGAGGAGGACGAGGAAGCCATGCAACTACCTGAACACGGAGGACGACAGCGGAGGAGGGCGGGCCGTCGTGCCCCTTTAACAATTGCTCGAATCTTGCGCCAGCAGCTCATCCGTGAACGGCGTGCTGCCTGAAGGCTCAGTGGCAGCTATTCCAAATGGACTATGACCTAGAAATCCCGGTCGAGGTTTTCCTGCAGGCAAACAACTGAAAAAAGGAAAAATATGCGCACTTACCTGCTCCTGCTGTGCCCATTCGAGATCCTGGTCCCGAGACCTTCACTTCCTGCCCATCGCAGCGCGTTTCTGATGGGACGTCCATAAGCTGGAGCTGGAGTCACATGGCTCTGGGCAGCCAATCAAGGTACAGTATTTTCTCATTCATAATAATGGAAACTCCGTAAGTTGGAGTTCCCGTTATTATAAATGAGAAACCTCCCCAAACGCCCGAAACACTAATAAAAAATAGAAAATACACACTCCCCGAACAGCACAATCATACAACTTTTATACATTTCAAAAACCCCTCCATTCCCTGGTAAGACCTCCCTAGATCTCTAATTGGACTATCTTATCAGTACTACTTTTCTAATTGGACTACCTTATCAGTGCTATTTCGGATTGACAGGCCAAGATCTCGTGACCACCTTGGGCCGTAACTCGGATGACTTCATCAGGTTAGAATTTGCTGATTCTCCTTGGTGCCCGTGAGTTTTCCTCGAGCCTCTTCGCAAGGTCTTATCAATGTCTGTTTTGGTTCTCACATCGTATCCTGTCGGAATATTATTTAATGTCCTGGTACATATTGAATTAATAACTTCTGGAGCCTTGGTACTGGAATGTACAAGGCCAAAGAGAGCCCTTTTATCTCCTTATGGGTCAGTGCAGGAACCAGCACTTTAACCCTTGTCCCGCTGGTACCCCTAATGCCAATTTTTTCTTTTACACTACCTATTTAAGATTCATTTAAATTAAAGTTAATAATGTGTTATAAAAAAAATATATTTATCTGATTTTTTAAAAAGTTTTTTAAATTATGGTTTTACATAAACTTACCATAGTGGGCAGGTTTTTTAACAATAAAATGTGTTTGTTAAATTTTATTTTGTTATGTTTTTGTATATTTTAAAACTCTTGCGCCTGTAAATGTAGGCTATGCGCCTGTTTTTATCAGGCGCAAGAATTTTGAGGACATTTGCTGGGCAAGATATGCGTAAATCCCGCAATCTTGCCCAAGCAAATGTCCTCGCTCCCGATCTGCGGATGATCCGTCAAGCTACAGCTTGACAGATCGGAAAAGCTGGTTATCAGCACATGCTCATTGCACGCTGAAAACCGGCTTTTCCGATACATTCCCGAGTCCGTAGAAACTTCGTATGAGTCGGGAGGTTGGGATTTCTGCCCCCATGTTTACTGTTTGGACCTATTCCGTAATGTTGTGTTGTATTAATGGAACAAATAATGAAAATGATTCTTCTTTAGTTCAAAAAGTTGTGTTAATAATGGAACAAATAATGGAAATGATTCAGTTATAATTTAAAATATATTTTATTCAAAAGTTTAACAAATATTTGTTTGTACTTAACTTAACTTTAATAAAATTATTCTTGTATCAAATTTTAAAGTTTTCAGTTAAGATCACTTACAAACTTTAAAATCACTTACAAACTTTAAGATCACTTAAAAGCTTTCAGATTATTTACCAACTTTTAAACTTGTAAATTTACATAACTTACAAAAAACTTTTAATTTGAGAATAGTTACAACAGTAACAACAATAATAATAACAACAACAACAGCAGCAGCAAAGAAAGGCTGCACCCATCTCTCCTCCACCTTATTGACAGACTGCCCGCTGCACTTGGTCTTGGTAACTTCATCCTTGTCCGCAGGTGGTGGCGCAGCGTTTCACAGGTTGATGCCAAGCTTATTCTTTCGAGCATCTCAGGTAATGCACACTTCTTGATGGGGGGCGTGGGCAGGCGATAATGTGGAAAGCTCGGCTTGGGCCTCTTCAGAGGCTGGTCTGGTGATTGGAGTGGGAGTGACAGTGGATTCCATCAATGCTGCGGGATCTAGGCGTTTTCCCTTATTGAAGCAGCTACCTCCGAAATTCCCTTCCTCATATGCCCGGACAGTGTTCCCATTTCTCGTGAGACTGTTGTTACTTCTCCCGACAGTCCCGGTAACTCATCACCCACCCTACTGATGGTGTCGAGGAGTGATCGATAATATCAATGCTCTCCGCACTCATTGCCATCATCTGAACCACATCTGTTCGATCCTGTGATGTGTATGTATGTTTGGGGTTACTAACCACCAGGTGGAGCCACTATTGGAGGTCATTGGGCTATACGTACGTGTTGCGGCCCATGTATAAAAGGCAAGCCATTATGTAATGTAATCACTTTGGGCCCTAATAAAGCAGAGCCAGGTTTGTACCTGTGTTAGTTTACAGTATTCAGTTTATCGAGTTATTACATACATAACATTTGGCAACGATGTAACTTAAGAACCTTCGCATGCAAAAATGAGCACAATTGGAATTCTGGAGAGATTTGTGGAGGGAGAGGATTGGGCAGATTTTGTAGCTCACCTGGACCAGTACTTTGTGGCCAACAAAATGGAGGAACCCACTGATGCAGTTAGGCGCATGGCGGTTTTCCTCACGGTTTGCGGTCCGAAAATCTATGGACTCATAAAGAATCTTCTCTCGCCTGCAAGTCCAATGGACAAGGACTATAAGGAATTGTGTGCTCTGGTACGTGACCATCTCAAACCAGAAGAAGGCATCATCTCACGATATCGATTCTACAAGCACGTTCGTTCTGAGGACCAGGATGTGTCGGAATCCATTGCCGAATTCTAGCTGGACCGTGTAAGTTTGAAAACACGTTGGGAGACATGCTGCGGGACTTCTTTGCAATCGGCATCGACCATGAGGTGATCCTGCCTAAGCTATTGGTAGTGGAGACGCTGGATTTGAGCAAGGCCATCACGATTGCCCAGGCATGCAAGACGACGGACAAAAACTTAAAGCAGATATCATTTAAAAATCGGAACTCGTCAAGTACTGTAAACAAGATTGTATCGTCATTTGGCAGAGCTGCATATGGCAGGGCCTATTCGATTGCGTATGCGAAACCTGTGGCTGCCCAAAGTCCACCAACGGGAATGAATCCGACTTCACCGTGTTGGCGTTGTGGGGGCAATCATCGGCCTCATCAGTGTCGGTTTAAACAGTACATTTGTAAAGGCTGTTCGAGACTGGGGCATCTCCAGCGCATGTGTCCGCAACTGAGCAAGCGTGCTGCGACACACCACGTGGAGGATGGTGACCAGTTTAGCGCAGATCCGGATATGCAATCCGAGAAACCAGAGGAGGAAGTGTACGGACTGTATTCATTCCTAACAAAGAGCCAACCGATAATGATTAATGTAAAACTTAATGGTGTGCCGGTACCGATGGAATTGGACACAGGTGCGAGTCAATCAATAATGAGCCAGAGGACATTTGACAAGCTGTGGGACACTAAGGCTGTGAGGCCTAAGCTGAGTCCAGTCAATGCCAAGTTGCGTACGTACACTAAAGAAATCATAACGGTGATTGGCGGTGCAGTAGTCAAGGTGTCGTATGATGGTGCGGTTCATTATTTACCGTTATGGATTGTCCCAGGCAATGGACCAACGCTGTTTGGCAGGAATTGGCTAGAAAAATTCAAATGGAATTGGAACGATATCAAATCGTCGTCGTCGTCGGATGTTACTCCGTGTGCTCAAGTGCTGAGCAAGTTCCCCTCGCTGTTTGAACCAGGCATCGGCAATTTCACGGGAACCAAGGTGCAGATCCACATGGATTCGGATACAAGACCCATCCATCATAAAGCTCGAGCGGTTCCGTACATGATAAGGGAGAAGGTCGAAATCGAACTGGACAGACTCCAGCATGAAGGGATCATAGCACCGGTCAAATTTAACGAATGGGCCAGTCTCTTTGTTCCTGTGTTCAACAGTGATGGCACTGTCAAGATTTGTGGAGACTACAAGGTTACGATCAACCGAATTTCAAAACAGGATCAATACCCATTACCGAAAGCTGATGATCTGTTTACAAATCTAGCCGGGGGTGAAGTCATTCACTAAACTGGATCTGACGTCAGCCTACATGACACAGGAGCTGGTCGAGACATCGAAGAAACTTACGTGCATCAACACTCAAAAGGACTGTTTATCTACAACAGGTGTCCTTTCAGAATTCGCTTGGCAGCAGCCATATTTCGGAGGAACATGGAGAGTCTACTGAAGTCCGTCCCTAGAACCGTCATGTTCCAAGATGACATCCTGGTCACATCTGAACAACCTGGAAGAGGTTCTACTTCGTCTGGACAAAATGCGACTCAGACTGAAACGTTCGAAGTGGGTCTTCGTGGCACCAGAAGTCGAATTCCTGTGGAAGAAAATTGCTGCTGATGGCATCAGGCCTACAGACTTGAAAACCAAGGCCATCAAAAATGCACTCAAGCCTCAGAATGTGACGGAGCTGTGTTCATTCCTTGGTCTACTCAACTACTTCGGTAATTTCCTACCTAGATTGAGCACTTCATTAGAGCCACTGCACATGCTGCTAAGAAAAGGCGACAACTGGGTTTGGAGTGCGTCTCAAGATAGAGCTTTTGAGAAAGCTACTAATCTGCTTTGCTCTAACAAGCTGCTGGTACATTATGATCCATGTAAGCATCTAGTATTGGCCTGTGATGCTTCGTCATATGGAGTTGGTTGCGTGCTCCAACAAGCTAATGAGTCGGGTAAACTACAACCTGTTGCATATGCTTCTAAAAGTTTGTCAAAGGCCGAAAGAGCCTACAGCATGGTAAAAAAAAGAAGCATTAGCCTGTGTGTATGGGGTTAAAAAGATGCATCAGTACTGTAATGTCTGTAAGCTTGTAATGTATGGTGCTCCATACTGTGGATGTGGACGTATTGTGTACTGTAAGTGCAGGGTTAATAATAAACAGAACCAGGCAGATTTCCGGAGGCTTCCGAGAGAGCTGCCTGCCATGTTAGGAGCTGTGTGTGCTGTGTTCTGTGAAGATATCACATTTGGCGATTGAGATGGGATTTTTCAGATGATTTAAAGCTTAATTTTTGTTGGTGAAGTATTCAGCTAGCTGACAGAGAGACTTTGGAAGTTTCTTTCTTTGGAAAAAAGCTACCAAATCTGAGGTAAAATACAACACATGGTATGAACAGCTAGAGATTAAAATGGCAGGTGTAATCGGACATTTGGGGGAATATAGACTCGACCGGGAATGTTTTAAAGCGTAAGTGGATCGGCTAGAAACATATTTCACTGCAAATAACATAATCAAAGTTCCAGACAATGCAGTCCAGAACCAGGTTGTGTTGGAACGTAAGAAAGCGATCTTCTTATCGGCGGCGCGTCCGGCATTATACGAAAGAAACCCTTGTAAATCTGCTTGTGCCTGATGAGCTGAAGGACACAATGCTTAAAGAGATTTTAACAAAGCTGGAGCAGCACTATAACCCCAAACCATTAGAAATTGCTGAAAGCTATCGTTTTGGGATTTGGAATCAAAAGACTAATGAAGTATCAATGATTACATCGTTGCATTAAAAAAGCTATCGATGTACTGTAATTTTGGAAACTTTCAAAACCGAGCATTACAGGATCGTTTTGTTTGTGGGGTGAAAAATGATGTGATCAGAAGGAAGTTATTGACGACGGATGACTTGACTGTTGAGACTGCTTGTCAGACAACGAGGTCGATAGGCATGGCCGAACAATATTCTCGAGAATTAAATCATGCAAAATATGAATTGGGTCTTGAAGGAGTTTTCACTGTTTATTTACTTTAAAATGTTCTGTGATTCTTTCGACAAAGATTCAGTTGGTGATTGGTTAAAATCTCCACTGCAGTTATTTTCCAAATCCAGTGGTAAGCCCATATTTGAATTACTTAGGATTTTTAAAATAAGATTTTACTAATTTCCAACAATAAATTCCTGTATTTTTTTTCATATGGTGAATTAGTAGAAAAATGATTTCCTCTCTCTTGAGGGAAAACCTCTAACACATCGTTATCAATGAAAATCAGGTCCAGAGATGCAGCCAAGTACTATATGTGACATCAGTGATGTGATGCTGCAGATCTCGGCTCCTAGTTTTCAGCAGGGAGAACTTTTTAAAGGGGACCCATGGAATAAGGTTGCCAGCACTTGCTGTCAGTGTGGATTTACTGAACTTGTTCAAAAGAGAGTTGGATGAGTTCATGTGAGTGGAAGCCATCTGTATTTATAGAAGATAGATAGATTAATTGACTAATGATACCAATCATAGTAGTCTCTCAGACCTTGTTTGATTGCCTTTGGGAGTTGGCGAGGAATCCCTAGAGTTTTTTTCCTAAATTGGCCAAGGATTTTCCCCCTGTTTTTTAGCCTCTCCAAGGGACTTGTGTGACCAGGAGTGGGGCTTGGTGAGATGGGGTTGATAGCGTGTGGAGATGACACCATTTTGGGACAGGACAGGCTTAAAAACTTAGGGCTGGACCTTCCATTTGCTGGGGCAGTAATCAGGCAGTATGAACTTATCAAGTTATCATTACCATCGAGATCAAAAGCCGCTAGTTTCGGCTTTTGCTCCTCGGTGGTAGTGGGCGGTATCATCCCTCGTGTAAGGCCGGTTTCTGCTGCAACGGCCATACTGTGCATGCGCGGGCTTTTTTGTCTTTCCCACATTTCGGGGGGTATGGGGTCAGTCTACGCATACGCAGTTGAGGAAGGGAGGGGTAGAGGAGAAATCGTCGAGCAGCCTGTTGATAATCTGTTATTGAGAACTTGTATTCTAAACGTATATTGAATACTTATTTAGCTCTTGTGTACTGAGCATATTATTGTGCATACAAAACATATTATAATATGAACCCTTATTATTAGAAATAAATAATATTAATATAATCAACAATCATAATGGAAGAGCAATTGATGGCCGAGGCAAAGGGAGGAAGAGGTTCATCGTTGACACCCAAGCTGCCCTAGTCCACAAAGTGGAGGCATGTTGGAACCAATTGACCCGAGGTGGTTGTGGTAAGCCCAGCTCCCACCACCACCCATCTATAAAAGAATATGGGCAGAGATTGCCAAGCCATTGTCCTCAGTTGCCCAGGTCTGTAGGGGGGGCCAGTCCAGTGCCGCAAGTGCTAGAACGACCTTGTTTCTGCCGCGAGATTAAGTAATAACTTTAATAACTTTAATCATACACTGACTCATTACTTAAAATGTAAAACTGCCATATTGTGATTTTGTTAATCTCACTAAACTTGGTGTTACACATTATTACTATCAACGCTGTTATTATATTGTTTTCTGTAATTAATAAGATGTGTTCATCATGCATCACTTGCATGCTAATGGTGCATTAATGGGACAGTGCTGAAAAGTATTGGGTGGGTACTAGTACCTGAGTAATTATCTTCTACCATGCTATTGTCATCTCTTCAAAAAAAATTGTTTTTAAGAGGCGAGCGTAGGTGCACCGGAGGAGGTCCTGCAGTGCTGGAAGAGCTCATGCACCTGGATGAGCGGGCCGCAGCCTTCACAGGGGTGCATGATCACTCAGCCACCCGTGGAGGTGCAGATCTGGTGTTGGCGTCATGTAAGTAATGCATAATCCCAGGCCATGCAGTTATGTGAACATAATGTATAAATTATAATGTAATGTAATGCTGGGACTATTATGAAATAATATTATAATGCCATGCAGTCTCTGTAAATTCTGTTCATGGTCATTGTATGTAGTGTCTCTTGGTGATATATAATGCAGTAATGTTGCGCCTCTTGTAAGCATTAAAATGTCAACCTTGCCCTTCTGCTTACCTCTTCTGTTATGTTTTCTAGCTGACCAGGAGCACGCAGTGCCGATTGTCGTTCTTATCAGCGCAGACGGCACCGAAGAGCAGGAGGAGGGGGATGATGAAGAAGAAATCATGCGGCTGTCCGACCCACCTCAGGAAGTGGAAGTAGAAGAAGGGGGGGTGGCTACTGAAGGGTCCTTCATTCCTGCGACCACTTCTTCCGTAGTCGAATCCACATTTCATGGCTTCAGTTCCGAGGAAATGGCCGGACCAAGCGGTGTGCCACAGGGCACACGGAGTGGTATAGCCCCCATGCCTAATCCACGGAGGCTGATTCGGCAGGGGAAGCATGCTCGAAGACAGGTCGACGCCGACCTGGACATGGTTGCGCTGTTTAGACCGATTCCAGGGAAACCATGCGGCAGCTGCTGGAATCGGCGGACGATATTGAACCCCAAGGTGTACCACCATTGCCAACAGCACATGGGAGTCAGGATCCTGGCGATACTTCTGACTCTGAAGATGGGTTGTCAGTCGTCAGACCCTACATCTTCTCTAGATTCCCACACATGGCGCTGCCACGATCACCACCCTCCCCCCCGCCCCCCATAGCAGCAGCGCTCGGGGCGCCCTGCTGCACAACGCACTGGTCCCAACTCGGGCAGGGATAGGGGTGATGCCCAAAAACATTTGGGGATGAGGTGGGGGGAAGTAGGGGAAGAGGAGGGGAGGAAGAGGTGGTGGTCGCAGGTAGATTTGTTAATAAAAAAAATAATTACTGTTTGTGGGGGACGTTGTGGGTGTTTTTACTGAAAAAATGTTAACTGTGTTTTTTTTGGGTGGGTGGGGTGCAGCGGTCATTGTGGGCTTTTTGTAATGAAAAAGTGTTTACTGTTTGGGGTGTTGTGGGTTTAATGTTTAAAGTCAAATGTTTAATTTTTTTCAATCTTGTATATTTTTTAAAAATTTGTTTGAAATTTATTTTAAAGAATTATTTATTATTTTACTTGACCACCTTTTTCAAATTATAAAATGTTATTGAACTTAACAATTATTGTGTAGTGTCTCACTCATTTTTACTAAATGGGGTCAACAATCAATACAAGGGTTGCAAACAATGGACATTTTAAGATTTAAATTTAACTCTTAACCATTCAAGCAAAGCGTTCATTTATGAACTGCTGACGCAACAGTATTGCTGCTGCATAACTACCACGGGGCTTCTCCTGCGGTGTAGGGGTGGCTGGTATCATGGTTTCATCGCCAGACTCCTCCTCGACCTCCTCTTCCTCTTCTGCTTCTCCTTCTGCCTCGTCCACTGTCCTGAGATGGTCCTGCATTTCCTGTCCCCTTCTGATTGTCAAGTTGTGCAACATGCAACACAATGAACTCCGCGACTTGCTCAGGGTGGCCTCCAGAGTGGTCCAGGCATCTGAAGCGCTGCTTCAGGACTTCAATTGTCTTTTCGACGATATTGCGTGTCGCTATGTGACTGTTATTGTAGCGATGCTCAACATCTGTCTGGGGCTTACGGAGGGGAGATCAAGAGCCAGATGGCGAGGCTGTATCCTTTGTCATCAAAATTCCAGCATTGACCTCGTGGCTGACTCTTAAAGAGGTTGGAGACAGTGCTCTCACGCAAGATGTGCGTATCATGAATGCTCCCTAGAAAATTGGCATTTACTGCCATGATTATTTGCTTGTGGTCGACAACGAGCTGCACGTTCAGGGAGTGGAATCCCTTTCGGTTCCGAAACACCTCTGCATCCTCTAAAGGTGCTCGCAGGGTGATGTGCATACAGTCTATTGAACCCTGGACCTTGGGGAAGTTTGCTATTCTCGAGAAACCCAAAGCCCTCTCACTCTGTGCCTCCCTGGTCATTGGGAAGTATATAAAGTCAAACCTTTGTGAGTCAAGCGCTTCTGTCTCCTTCCAAATGCAGCAATGTGTGGCATGCTGAGAGATGCAGAAAATTTCACCAACTGAGGCCTGAAAGGAGCCCGATCCGTAGGAGGAAAGTGCCGCAGTCACCTTAACCTCAACGGGCAGTGCGGTCCTCATGGTGCTGGTAGGCTGCAGGTCTCCCTTAATTAGCTGATGACCTGCTTTCGGAAGCGCAGCCTTCAAACGCACGCTTTATCAGACAGGTCCAGGTATGACCGCGTATCCCTGTAAATGCGTTGGGTGTAAGGTCTTCTCCTCCTCCTCAGCAGTCTGCCGCCTTTTTGGGCACATAATGCTCTTCAATAAACCTTCTGCAGCATGTAATTAGTTAGCAGTATTGACTGAGAAATGGCAGGCCCCATTTCTTTAAAAGTCATTGAAACTGTCAAAAAATTATTCAATTTTCCTTCAAGCATAAAATTAAAGCAGATATTCTACTATACCCTCATATTATAAGTATTGATTTGAAACACCCTTAAAATGCACTCAAGAATGATTTAAATGCTACCTACAAGTAGAAGCAGCCTTTTCTTCAAACACATCCGTTTAAAAAATGACGTCCAAAACATTGGGTTAGGATCATGTAAGTGCAGCTTTTTCAGGGCGGTAGAAAATGCCGGCGGTAACTTGAATGGTATTTTGGTGAAATGCCGAAATTAGCGCCGGGCAATATTTGGGCAGTGCATCGAAAATCACCTGCTTGCCTGTGGGGGCTAAGGATGCAGGATCTCTGTGGCTTGAGGTCCGGGGCTGGGACTTGCCTGTGGGTGGATTGAGGCTGCAGCTCCAGCTCAGTCAGCGCTGCTCTCTGGGAACCCGGGGCACGGCAGCACCCTGGGGAGCAGCAGCCTGTGGAGTGGTGAAGTCTTCCCAGCTCCCACGGACCGTCCCCATTCACCTCCGGCCGAGGAGTGTCGGCCCATCGCCTGCAATTACCCACAAAGGTAAACCATGCGTCTCGTCCCCATGGGATACCTGCACCTCCACTCTGCCAAGAACAGGTATCAGTTCCCTGGTGTAGGTACGCAGCTTCACCGTGACCGGGACCAGCTTGGGTCGTGCAGCTGGGTTAATCGACAGTTTATCAAAATTTCTCTGACTCATCAACGATGGACCCGAGCCCGTGTCCACTTCCATACTCACAGGGACTCCGTTGATTTTTACTTCCATTACCACTGGGGGCGAATTGTCGGTGCACGTATACAGTCTCATCACCTCATCTTCTTCTGCCTGCTCCTCACTGAACAATGGATCATCCCCATCTCCTCAGCCACATGGTGAGTCCGATTTCTTTTACACATACGCTGAAGGTGGCCTTTAACGTGACAGGTATTGCACGTATACTCCGCAAACCTGCACCGGTGAGCCCCATGGCTTCCTCCACAGCGCCAGCATGGTGCTGCTTGATTGGCCCCCCTCAGTGGACTCTGAGTTCCAGGACCCCGAGGTCCATGCTCTCTGCCCCGGGCAGAGCCACATTCTGCAATTTTGTCCGTGGTGGGCGCTATCCTGTGGACAGTGCCTGCCGGGTTCGAGACTATGTGGATCATTTGTTTGGTGCTGCAAGTCGAGGTCATATATGCCTGGCTGATGGTGATGGCCTTTGTCAGGGTGACTGTGGGTTCCGTGGCTAGCAGCTTGTAAAGGAGGCCCTCATGGCCAATCCCCATAACAAAAACGTTCCACAACACCTTGTCAAGGTGTGCGCCAAAATCGCATGGCGCCGCGAGTCACCTGAGGTCCGCAGCATATTTGTGACATCCTGGCCCTCAGGTCTGCAGTGATGGTAAAATTTGTATCTGGCCGTGAGGATGCTTTCCTTCGGTTTCAACTGGTCAGGGATGAGTTCAGTCAGCTCCTCGTATGACTTGTCCCTGACGCCCCCAGGTGCCAGCAAATCCCTGACGAGACAGTAAGCCTCATCGCCACAACTGGAGAGCAATATCGCCTTACGCTTCTCTCTCAGTGCGTTCGTGTCCTCCATCAGATCGTTTGCTGTGAAGTAGTACTCGAGCCTTTCCGTAAAGGCCTCCCAATCATTGCCCACGGTAAAATCCTTTAGCGAGCCCAGAGTAGCCATGGTTGTGTGGAATTCGTCCGCTTCCTTGTCGCCAATGTGGTGTATGTAGCACACAAATCACTGACTCCACACCGTCTGGTGTAAGTCTAACTGCTGTGACCTTCGTCCTTTATTGAACAGCTCCAGAGTGACTCTCAGGTGTGGTGGTCAGCCTTTTATACTGCCTCTTGCAGGTACTTTCAGGTCTCCCACCACAGCGCCCTCTGTGGTGTACCATTGTGCTTATTATACATTTAAGGTACCAGGACGATACACACATCAATACATAACATCTCAGCCTGGATCAGTATTTTGTGGCCAATGACATGGAGGCAGAGGCCTACGCAGTTAAGTGCAGGCCAGTTCTCCTCACCATTTGTGGTCCGGAAATTTACAGCCTCATGAAGAATCTTCTCTCGCCTGAACGTCCAGCGGAAAAAGGGTACGAGGAATTGTATACGTTGGTGGGTAACCAGCTGAAGCCAAAAGAGGGGATCATCATATCACGCTACCATTTCTATACACATGTTCGTGCTGAGGGCCAGGAAATGTCGGGATTTGTTGCCGATCTGCGACGTTTTGCTGAGCCGTGTAAGTTCAGGAACATGCTGGAAGACATGCTGCGTGATGTCTTCGTGATTAGCATCAACCATGATGTGATACTCAGGAAGCTGTTGGCTGTAGAGACGTTGGATTTGAAAAAGGCCATCGCGACTGCCTAGGCATGCATGATGACGGATAATAATTTGAGGCAGGTCATCGACGAGTCGGAGTTCCATGGCAAGTACTGTAAACAAGATGGCATCGTCTTCGAGCAGAGCTGCTTACACGAAACCTGCTGCTGCTCAGAGCCTGTCAACTGGTTCGAACCAGATTTCACCCTGTTGGCGTTGTGGGGGCAATCATCGGCTTCATCAGTGTCGATTTAGACAATACTCATGCAATGGATGTTCGAAAGTGGAGCAACTTCACAGGATGTGTCCACAACGGAGCAAGCGTGGTGCAGCTCACCATGTGGTTGATGAGGACCAGTTCAGTGATGGCCCGGATACGCAACCCGAGGAGGAAATGAATGGACTGTATTCGTTCCTGAGCAAGAGCCAGCCAATTGTCGTTTGTGAAGCTGAATGGCGTGCCTGTATCAATGGAGCTGATCACGGATGCGAGCCAGTCGATAGTGAGGCAAAGGACATTCGACAAGCTGTGGGATACTAAGGCTGCAAAACCGAAGCTGAGTCCAGTCAATGCCAGGTTGCGTACTTACACTAAGGAACGCAAACCGGTGCTCGGCAGTGCAGCAATCGAGGTGTCATATGATGGTGTGGTTCACGAGTTACCATTATGGATCGTTCCAGGTAATGGTCCAACGCTGTTTGGCAGGAATTGGCTTGAGAAAATCAAGCTGAACTGGAATGATGTTAAGATGTTGACCTCAGTGGATGATACTTTGTGTGCTCAAATATTGAAAAAGTTTCCTTGTTTGTTTGAATCGGGCATTGGCAATTTTACGGGAGCCAAGGTGCAAATTCACCTGGACTCCAATGCAAGGCCTGTCTATCACAAAGCTCGGTCTGTTCCGTACATGATAAGGGAGAAGGTTGAAACTGAGCTTGACAGACCTCAGCGTGAAGGGATCATATCGCCGGTCGAGTTTAACGAGTGGGCTAGTCCCACTGTTCCTGTGTTGAAGGGTGATGGCGCTGTCAGGATTTGTGGAGACTACAAGGTTACGATTAACCGATTTTCGAAACAGATTCAGTATCCGTTACCGAGGACTGATGACCTGTTCGCCATGGTTCTTGGTGGAAAGTCGTTCACGAAACTGGATCTGACGTCGGCCTATATGACACAGGAGCTTGTCGACACTTCAAAGAAACTCACCTGCATCAACACCTATAAAGGACTGTTCGTCTACAACGGGTGTCCTTTTGGGATTTGTTCGGCTGTAGCCATATTTCAGAGGAATGCGGAGAGTTTACTGAAGTCCGTTCCTAGAACTGTCGTGTTTCAAGGTCACATTCTGGTCACAGATCATGACACCGCTGAACATCTGAACAACTTACAGCGTCTGGGCAAAGTGGGACTCAGGCTGAAACGCTCAAAGTGTGTATTCATGGCACCTGAAGTCAAATTCCTCAGAAGATTGCCGCTGATGGCATCAGGCCCACTGATTCGAAAACTGAGGCCATCAAAAATACACCCAAGCCTCAGAATGTGACGGAGCCTCGTTCGTTCCTTGGGCTACTCAACTACTTTGGTAATTTCTTACCCAGACTGAGCACTTTGCTAGAGCCACTGCATGTGTTACTAAGAAAAGGCGACAACTGGAACTGGGGTGCATCTCAAGATAGAGCCTTTGAGAAAGCCAAGATTCTGCTATGTTCAAACAAGTTGCTTGTTCATTATGATCCTGTAAGCGTCTTGTATTGGCCTGTGATGCTTCATCATGTGGGGTTGGCTGCGTACTCCCAACGAGCAAATGAATCGGGCAAGCTACAACCTGTTGCGTATGTTTCCAGAAGTCTGTCTAAAGCGGAAAGAGCTTACAGTATGGTAGAAAGAAGCTTTGGCTTGTGTGCATGGGGTAAAAAAAAAATGCACCAGTACCTGTTTGGTCTTCGTTTTGAACTAGAAATGGATCACAAGCCACTCATTTCATTGTTTGTGGAAAACAAAGGTATTAATACCAATGCATCGTCCCGTATTCAAAGGTGGGCACTGATATTGTCTGCCTATGATTATGTCATCCATCATAGACCTGGTACTGAGAATTGTGCCGACGCACTGAGTCGTCTGCCCTTACCACAGCTGAGATGGAGACGCTTCAACCTGCAGATCTACTTTTGAGAGCTCAACAAGTTAGGATCTGGACCAGCCATAACCAGAGACCAGAGGGTGCTGTGGTCGGAGGTCATCGGGCTGTACGCATGTGGCATGTGTGCTTGGTCACCTGTATATAAGCTGTGTGTCTTTGGCAAGCTGGCACTCTTGGGCTGGAATAAGGATGGATCAGGTTGTACCTGGGTGAGTTTACAGTAACCAGACTCGAGTCATTACAGTAATGACCCTGTAATGTCAGATAAATCTGCCACTTTAACATCAGAGGTTCACGCACCGTGCCCTGCGGAAACATTGCACTCAATGCGACTTCCGATTAATGCTCTTCCTCCTCCCTTTAAATAGGCTGCAGATATCGACAATAGAAGGTGGTATCGCCTAGTTTCTCCAGCTTGATTAGGGACGGATGCTAAATGAGGTGGCTGTACCTAATTTTGCGAGTGGGATACTAGGGGGGCATTGCACGATTATTCATGTCATGAGCTGACTGAAAGTACACATTGAGGCAGTAGCGCCGCCACAAAACCAGCAGCAAATTCCCGGTGGGACGCGACAAGCTGCACAGCCAGGCAGTAAGCAATTCGAGAGCCATTACCGCCCCTCCAAGGCACTAACTGAGGGCTGCACAACAGAATTTCCAGCCCTGAGAGTCCTCTGGAGACTGAGGTCATCAATAAAAAAACTGACTCGGATCACACACAAAGGCATTATTTACTAAAAGCAAGATTGCAGTTGTACTTGATTGCCAACAATTTTTATTATACAATCATCCCATATATAAGGAACGTTTGGAGCCAGACTAATAAAAACAGGTTCTTTAATCTATCTTTTAATTGATAAAAACTATCTAGGTGTTAAGTGAGAAGCTGGTTATAGATAGGTTAAATGAGTAGGCAAACATTTGGCAGATGGAGTATAATGTGGGAAAATGTGAGGTAATCCACTTTGGTAGGAAGACTAGCAAAGCAAAATATTATTTAAATGGAGAGAGACTACAGAATGCTGTGGTACAGAGGGATCTGGGTGTCCTCGTACATGAAATACAAAATTAGTATGCAGATACAGCAAGTAATTAGGAAGGCAATTAGAATGTTGGCCTTTATTGCAAGGGGGATGGAGTATAAAAGTAGGGAAGTCTTTCTGCAACTGTGCAGGGCATTGGTAAGACCACACCTAGAGTACTGCGTACAGTTTTGGTCTCCTTATATAAGGAAGGATATACTTGCATTGGAGGCAGTTCAGAGAATGTTCACTAGGTTGATTCCTGGGATGAAGGAGTAGTGTTTTGAGGAAAGGTTAAGCAGATTGGGCATGTACTCATTAGAGTTTAGAAGAATAAGAGGTGATATTGAAATATATTACATTCTGAAAGGGCTTGACAGGGTAGATGCTAAGAGGATGTTTCCCCTCGTGGGGGAATCTACAACTAGGGGGCATAGTTTCAGAATAAGGGGTCGCACATTTAAGATGGAGATGAGGAGGAATTTCTTCTCTCAGTGTTGTGAATCTTTGGAATACTCTCCCCCAGAGAGCTGTGGAGCCTGTCATTGAATATATTCAAGGCTGAGATAGACAGATTCTTGAACTATAGGGGAGTCAAGGGTTATGGGGAACAGGCAGGAAAGTGGAGTTAAAGCCAAGATCAGATCAGCCATTATCTTATTGAATGATGGAGCTGACTCAAGGGGCCGTATTGCGCCTATACCTGCTCCTATTTCTTATGTTCTTATGCCGTGAGCCCCATAAAATTGGTGCTGTGCACGATGTAAATAATTATGAATTGTCATTTACGTTGCCTGTACTTTTTCTTAATCCCTTCATTGTTTCCTGGGTTTAATGATGTCCAAAATATTTTTTTTATTTTACTGATTTTCTCTGAATTTACCCAAGTACCTTTTTTCCCCAGAGATTTTCTCTTGTTTTTATACTAAAAATAAAACGCGAAAAGATCTCAAAAAACCTTGTTCTTTTAATGTGATATTAAAGAAATAGAATAGAAGTTGCGGGTTTGGGAGGTGCTGTCGAAGAAGCCTTGGCGAATTGCTGCAGAGCATCTTGTAGATGGTGCATACTGCAGCCTTGGTGCGTCGGTGGTCGAGTAAGTGAATGTTTAAGATGGTAGATGGCATGCAAATTAAGCAGGCTGCTTTGTCCTGGATGATGTTGAGCTTCTTCAGTGTTGCAGCTACACTCATCCAGGCAAGTGGAGAGTATTCTATCACAGTCCTTACTTGAAGGTTTTTTGCAGTCAGGAGTTAAGTCACTCGCTGCAGAATACCCAGCTTCTGACCTGCTCTTGTAGACACGGTATTTATGTGGCTGGTCCAGTTAAGTTTCTGGTCAATGATGACCCCCCCCAGGATGTTGATGGTGGGGGATTCGACAATTATATTGCTGTTGAATGTCATGGGAGATTGGTAGACTCTCTCTTGTTGGAGATAGTCATTGCCTGGCACTTGCGTGGCGTGAATGTTACTTATCACTTATCATCCCAAGCCTGAATGTTGTCCAGGTCTTGCTGCATGAGGGCACAAACTGCTTCATTATCTGGAGTTGCAACTGGAACTGAACACTGTGCAATTATCAGCAAAAATCCCTATTTCTGACCTTATGATGGAGGGAAGGTCAGTGATGAAGTATCTGAAGATGGTTGGGCCTAGGACACTGCTCTGAAGAACAACTGCAGCGATGTCCTGGGGTTGAGATGATTGTACTCCAACAACCACAACCATCTTCCATTGTGCTAGGTATGTCTCCAGCCAGTGGAGAGTTTTTCCCTTGATTCCCATTGACTTCAATTTTACGAGGGCTCCTTATTAAGCACTTGACTGTAGTCATGTATGTAAGAAGTGCTTAAGAAATAATTGTTATGCACTGATGAGGGTAAATAGAAGCATTACTTTTTGGCAAAAAAGTGGACAAATCGCAGTAATTCTGCTGTCCTGCCTGAAATACAATAATCGAGATGGTAAACCATGAATGTCAGTATGGCCATTGTTGAAATATGCCAGGTTAGCACTGAGTAAAGCCACTGAGTAATAGACACTGAACAAGTTCCACAACTGGAAAATTTATCTCCAAATCATTTAAAAACATTTGGAACAATCAAAATATGAAATCAATTGAAAACTTAACATTCAAACATTTAATTAAAAAAAACTGTTGAATCAAACTTAATAAATCCAGTCAAAATCTCAAATTTGAAATACTCTAATTATTTGTATACTGGATTTCAAGAGTTTACTCGGCAAAAGGCTAACGATTTTGTGTAACATATGTACTGATTTAATATTTTGTCTTTAATTGTCTAAGTGACAATTAGATTTGGCAATCCATACAGTATGAAATTAAAAGCAGTTTGCTGAGTGTTACGTTCTTCTGGGTGATGACTGCTTGCCTGGGCTTCAGGGTACCCAGATGCAGAGCCAAAGAAACGGTCTGCAGAAAAAAAGCAAAGAATTTTAAAAAACATAACCAATCACACAGTTACAACTTGATTGAAATGCATTCATGACTGACTCCGAATAAACATGTAAAAATAGGTAAGCAATCTAAATATACCAATTAATTCTATGCATGTTTTAGGTCATATTATCAACAGTAAGTACAAATGTGGTACTGGAATATTATGGATCAGGTATATAAATACTTAATAATGGGATACTGAACACTACATTAGAGTTGCAACTGTTATTGTTGACAATAAAACAGACAAATAAATCATGATCCTGAATTTAATTTGCTGTTCCAGCAGACTCTCATCATAACTCAGGTGGGTGTGAAACACTGGGTCCTAGTCTTGCGTGGGATTTTCCAATGGCCTTGTTTTGGTGGCAAAGCTTCTGCCCATTGCAAACAAAACTTCTGAGATGGAAAAGGTGGCGGCAGAGGTTAGAATTCCCCTATACTGGAAGTTCCTGCTTTCTCAGCCTCATTGGCACCCAGCTTATGCTTAGAGGCAGGTACACCCTGTGAGATAAGACATACTGGTCTTCCATAGGGCAATTAGGCCACACTGAGTAGGAGAATGGAGCGATACAAACTGGGGTTGGGGTCTGGAGATAAAGACTGGGGATTTCTCTTTTTAAAAGTGGCTCCCTGACATGGGAGGCTGCTGTGGTAATTATCTGCCACTTTCTGAGGGGTGGAAATAGCTTCAGTCCGCGTTTCCACTGTCTCCGTCAAGTGTGCCTCCAAAGTTCCAAAAGTTGGCTCCAGCAGGCTCCACCCTGGACCCCGTAAATGTCTACAAGGGTCGCACCCCTGTGAATTTTGGGAGCAAAGTTCATCATTTTGCATTGAAACACAGTGAAGCAATAAATGCTGAGTCTTAAGATTCAATGAGTTACAGTACATTTAATTGCAATTCTTCTCATGTGGGAGAACTTCAAGGGTTAAGTTCTGGGGAGAGATTACACAAATTAGGCTTGTATTTCCTAGAATTTAAAAGGTTAAGGGGTGATCTGATTGAAGTTTTCAAGATATTAAGGGGAACAGATAGGATAGATAGAGAGAAACTGTTGTGTATGAAGAAAGAGTCAGACTGAACACTGTGAGCTCAAAGTAAAGTGTGACCTTCAGTCTTTTATTGCAGGTCTCCAGAGTGCCTCTCCAATCTGTGAAGCCTTCTTAAGTACCAGTGCTCCCAAGGGATTATGGGATCCCTTGGGACTCCGGTGGATGAGCCCTCTGGTGGCTGTACAGAGTAAGTACAAGTCCACATATACAACAACATTCCCCCCCAAAAGTCAATAGTGTAACTATTTCCAATGTGAGTCGATCTGAGGCCCTTCTTGCCCTGGTTGATCATCTCGGTGTGAAAGCTGGTGTTGTTGAATCACTTGTTGGGCCCTCGCTGGGCTGCTGTGCAACTGGCCTTGCTAGACTGCCTGGTGTGTTGGGCCCTGCAGGGCTGCTGTGGATGATGGGTTCTGCTTTGTGGTCAACCGCGGTGCCGGTTGCCACTGGTGTGTATGTTGGGGGATCAAAAAAGGTGGGATCCAAGGTGGGTTGCTCAGGATAGTCCGCAAATCTGAGTTTGATTTGGTCCAAGTGTTTCCGGTGAATGAGTCCATTTGAAAGTTTGACCTGAAACACCCTGCTCCCCTCTTTGGCCACGACAGTGCCGGGAAGCCACTTGGGACCTTGTCCATAATTCAATACAAATACAGGATTATTGACTTCAATCTCGCGTGGCACATTTGCACTATCATGGTATGCACTTTGTTGAGGCCGCCTGCTCTCCACTTGTTCATGTAGATCAGGGTAAACTAACGAGAGCCTTGTCTTAAGTGGTCTTTTCATGAGCAGTTCAGCAGGTGGGATCCCAATGAGTGAGTGGGGTCTCGTGCGGTAGCTAAGCAGGAGTCGGGATAGGCAAGTCAGCAGTGAGCCTTCAGTTACCCTCTTCAAGCCTTGCTTGATGGTTTACACTGCTCTCTCTGCCTGACCATTGGACACTGGTTTAAACGAGGCAGATGTGATGTGTTTGATCCCGTTACGGGTCATGAATTCTTTGAACTCAGCACTGGTAAAACATGGCCCGTTGTTGCTCACCAGGACATCGGGTAAGCCGTGAGTGGCAAACATGGCCCGCAGGCTTTCAGTAGTGGCAGCGGACGTGCTAGTCGACATTATCTCATATTCAATCCACTTGGAGTAAGCGTCGACAACCACAAGGAACATTTTACCCAAGAACGGGCCTGCATAGTCGATGTGTACCCTAGACCACGATTTGGAGGGCCAAGACCATAAACTTAGCGGCGCCTCCCTGGGTACATGCTTAACTGCGAGCATGTATTACATAAGTCCGCATCGATATCGGGCCACCACACGTGGGATCTGGCTATCACTTTCATCATTACGATGCCTGGGTGGGTACTATGGAGGTCATTGATGAAGATGTCTCTGCCCTTCTTGGGGACCACTACTCGATTGCCCCACAGAAGGCAGTCTGCCTGGATAGACATTTCATCTTTGTGCCACTGTAACGGCTTTATCTCTTCCTTCAGTTCCACTGGGACACTGGACCAGCTCCCGTGAAGCACACAGCTTTTGACTAGAGATAAGAGGTCCTGGCTTGTCCAGGTTTTGATCTGCCGGACAGTGACGGGTGATTGCTCACTCTCAAATGCTTCCATAACCATGGCTAGATCTACGGGTTGCGCCATTTCCACCCCCGTGGTGGGCAATGGCAGCCTACTGAGAGCATCGGCGCAGTTTTCTGTGCCTGGCCTGTGGCGGATGGCGTAGTTGTGTGCGGACAACGTGAGCACCCATCTCTGGATGCGGGCCGATGCGTTAGAAGTGGCTTATGGTCAGTTTCCAATTCGAATTTTAGCACAAACAGGTATTGATGCATTCTCTTTAGCCATAGACACACGCTAATGCTTCTTTTTCAATCATGCTGCAGGCTCTCTCAGCCTTAGACAGACTCCTGGATGCATAAGCAACCGGTTACAGTTTCCCGAAATCATTAGCTTTTTGCAATACACACCCAACGCCATATGACGACATATCACATGCTCGTACCAAACACTTAAATGGATCATACAACACAAGCAATTTGTTTGAGCATAACAATTTTCTCACTTTTACAAAGGCATTTTCTTGGCTTTTGCCCCAAACCCATTCACCTCCTTTTCATAGTAAGACATGTAGTGGTTCTAGCATTGTGCTGAGACCCGGTAGGAAGTTCCGAAAGTCGTTCAGGAGTCCCAGAAATGACCGCAGCTCCATTACGTTCTGTGGCCTCGGTGCGTTCTCGATTACCTCCGTCTTCGCGTTGATGGGCCTGAAGCCGTCCACCGCAATCCTCCTTCCCACGAACTCCACTTTGGGCGCCAGGAAAACGAACTTCGAGCATTTTAACCTGAGCCCCAAGCGGTTGAGTCGACTAAGAACCTCCTCCAGGTTCTGCTGTTGCTCGACTGTGTTCCGACCTGTGACCAAGATGTCATCCTGGAAGACCAAGGTGTGCGGGCTGACTTCAGTAAACTTTCCATGTTTCTCTGGAATATTGCCGCCGCTGATCGAATTCCAAATGGGCATCTGTTATGAACAAAAAGACCTTTGTGCGTGTTGATGCAGGTGAGGGCCTTCGATGATTCATCCAGTTCCTGCGTCATGTTCCTGAAGTCAGATTCAGCTTCGTGAAAATCTTTCCTCCCGCCAGCTTTGCAAAGAGGTCGTCGGCCTTTGGTAGTGGGTATTGGTCCTGCAGGGAGAAACTATTGATAGTTACTTTGTAATCGCCACAGATTCCGACGGTGCCATCTCCCTTGAGGACTGGTACAATAGGACTGGCCCACTCGCTGAACTCAATCTGTGAAATAATGCCCTCTCATTTCAGTAGTCTAGCTCGATTGCTACCCTTTCTCTCATCATGTGCGGTACTGCTCTCGCCTTGTGATGGATTAGTTGCGCCCCTGGAATTAGGTGTATCTGCACTTTTGCTCCTTGGAATTTCCCGATGCCTGGTTCGAACAGCGAAGGAAATTTGTTTAAGACGTGGGCACACAAAATGTCGTCAGTGGCCGATAGCGCTCGGACATCATCCCAGTTGTAGCGTATCTTTCCCAGCCAGCTCCTGCCAAGCAGCGTGGGACCATCGCCTGGTACCACCCAGAGTGGTAGCTTGTGCACTGCTCCATCGTAGGAGACTTTTACAATAGCACTGCCGATTACAGGAATCAGTTCTTTCGTGTAAGTTCTTAGTTTCATGCGAACTGGAGTTAAGACTGGCCTTGAGGCCTTGTTGCACCACAACCTTTCGAAAGTCTTTTTGCCCATGATGGACTGGCTCACGCTGTGTCCAGCTCCATTGACACCGGGAGTCCATTTAGTTCAACATTCAGCATTATCGGGGAACAATTCCTGGTGAATGTGTGCACCCCATGTACCTCTGCCTCCTCGGTCTGAGGCTCTGGTTCATCGTGATCCTCCATGGATCTGTCCTCCTCTGCACCACAGTGGTTTGCAGATTTAACAGACTTTGCAGCTTGCCTGCACATTCGTTGGAGGTGTCCCATTGTTCCACAGCCCTTGCAAACGTACTCTTTGAATCGGCATGAATGGAAACGATGATCACCCCTGCAGCGCCAACAAGGTGTTAATGGCCTAGCATTCATCACCCTTGATGGTGGACTCTGAGACATCTACGGATGTGCAGCTGCAGGTATGTGTGATCTGCCCTGTACGTTACAATTCGAAAACAACATCACTTTGTTCACAGTACTTTTAGCAGCACTTGTGTGCTGAGAGATTTGCTTCATATTGTCACTGGTGGCTATTGCTATGGCCTTACTCAAGGTTGGGGTCTCTACAGTAAAAAATTTGCGAAGTATGGTTTCATGGCCAGTGCCAAGTATGAAAAAGTCTCTGAGCATGTGCTCCAAATGTCCTTCAAGTTCACAATGTCCTGCAAGGCGTCTTAGCTCGGCGACATAACTCACCACTTCCTGGCCTTCAGACCTTGTGTAGGTGTTGAACCGGTACCTCGCCATCAGAACGCTTTCCTTCGGGTTCAAAAGCTCTCGGATCAATGTGCACAAATCATCGTACGATTTCTCCGTGGGTTTCGCTGGAGAGAGCAGATTCTTCATGAGGCCACACGCTGGTGCCCCACAGACAGTGAGGAGGATCGCCCTTCATTTGGCAGTGCTCTCTTCCCCATCTAGCTCGTTGGCCACAAAGTATTGGTCGAGTCGCTCCACAAAAGTTTCCCAATCATCACCCTCTGAGAATTTCTCCAGGATGCCCACTGTTCTCTTCATCTTTGGGTTCGCTATCTGTATCTCGTCGCCAGTTGTTGTGTATGTAGAAAGAGTCACACTGAACACTGTGAGCTCAAAGTAAAGTGTGACCTTAGTCTCTTATTGCAGGTCCCCAGAGTGCCTCTCCAACCTGTGAAGCCTCCTTAAATACCTGTGCTCCCAAGGGATTATGGGATCCCTTGGGACTCCAGGGGATGAGCCCTCAGATAGCTGTACAAAGTAAACACAAGTCTACATATATAACAGTATGTATTGGCTGCTTGTGGCCACACTCCATGGTGCATAACTCTGTTCCCAGGGATGCAGGCTACTACATTGGGTAGCTCGCTGAACCTGTGTGCTCCCGATGGGTGTCTGTCCACTGCATTGACTGTATGCAGTTGAAATCCTACATCACACAACGTTTCATTACTCATAGTAAATAACCTGTAGCTCCGATCGCGATCACGCGACTTTTCTTTGCTTATTGCAAGTACACAATTCTGATCATCAATTGCACATTTTACATTTAACTCTCAGTTGCTATTACATTGATTGAGAATGTGGAACTGTCCCTTTAAGTGTGGTGGGTTGCAGGCCTCCTTTAAGAGAGCCTTGCTATCTTTACCCCAATCCTCTTCTTCGCTTGATGCCACGTGTTGCTCCATCAGCGCTGCACCTCGTGGTCTGGCTGCCGCCATCTTTTTCTTCATTATATCACCTTGTGGTTTGGGCGCCATCTTTCCCCCATCCACGATGTCGACTGAAGTGATCCTCTTCTCCACGGTTTCTGCCACTGAAGCTGGGAAGTCACCTTTGGATCCGATTTTCTTCCTCCGGAGTCCTGCCACTGGAGCTTGGAAGGTGCGTTCGGGTCATCTCAGCTGGATCATCTCCATGCAGTCGTGCTGAGCGGTCTGTGCCTCGGGTGCTGTGCTGGTCTGCTCTCTGGTGTGGGGTCCAGCCTCAGGTGAGGGCTTGCTTTGCCTCTGAGCGCGGGGGACGTCGATCGCTGGAGGGATGAAATCTTCCCAGCTCCAATGGATCTTCTCCATCCACCTTCTTCCGAGCAGCGTTGGTCCATCACCTGCAACAATCCACCGAGGTAACTTGTGCACTGCGCCATCATGGAGTACCTTTACATCCGCACTACCAACGACTGGGATAAGTTCATTGGTGTAGGTGCACAGCTTTGCCTGAACCGGGACCAACTTGGGTCGTTCAGCTTGATTGTCCCATAGCCTCTCAAAGGCTTCTTGATTCATTACTGACTGGCTTGCCCCCATATCCACTTCCATGAAGACTGGAACGCCATTTATCTCAACTTCCATCCTTAACGGGGAACACTCGGTGGTGCAGGTAAACATGCCATATATCTCATCGTGGGGCTGAGTTGCCTCTCTAACTATCACTTCATAATCCGCGCTGGATTCATGGCCATCTGCAGACTCTTCGTCAACACAGTGAGTCATATTTCTTTTGCACATTCACTGGAGGTGGCCCTTTGTGCTGCAGCCTTTACACTTATAGGGCCCAAGTTTCCACATGATTTGCGCCTGATTTTTAGGAGCAACTGGTGGAGAACGGACTATCTTAGAAATCGCAATTCTCCACATTTTTTTTTCTGCAGTTCCAGTCAGGTAGAACAGTTCTACTTTGGAACAGAATTTTTTCTTCAAAAGGGGGCGTGTCCGGCCACTGACGCCTGATTTCAAAGTTTCCACAGTGAAAACGTACTCCAAACTAAAGTAGAATGGAGCAAGTGAACATTTTTGTAGAACTGAAAAAACCTGTTCTACACATTAAAAAATCAGGCGCAGGTTACAAATTAGGCGTCCAGAACGAGGTGGGGGGGGAGGGGGGGGGTAAGGGAACTCATTAAATTCTACAATAAATCCTTATTTATACTTCTACAAATATTATACTGTGAAGAAATGGTCGAGCCTCTCCACAAAGGTGTTCCAATCATCACCATCAGTGAACTGCTGCAACGTACCAAGGGTAGCCATTTTCGTGTGATGGTCTGTAATCTCGTCGCCAATTGTTATGTCTTTAGATGCTCTGATAATGACTCCACGAGGCAATGTGTTGTACTTGAACTGTAGTGACTTTAGTCCTTTATTGATAACTCCAGAGTGATGATTACACATGGTGGTCTGTCTTTGAAACTAGGCCTGGCACACCTGTACAGGTAACCTGCAAGTCTCCCACTGTGGTACACCTTGTAATAGTACAAGCAGTAACCATGTAGGATACATGACAGTATAAATCTATAGAAACAGCATCCAATACACTGAAAACAGTTTAGTTTCACTGTTGAAGCCAGAAATAATCTAATCTTTTCTTATTTCTTAAGATTTAGTTGAAGGTTAAATTATGCCGTTTTACTAAAATTACTTTACATTTTTTTCTAAAAGTCATAAAACATCTGGGCCCCGAAATTTCACATGGTGAGTTGCACCGCATTTCCTACATTACAACAGTTACAACTCGAAAACAAAATGTACTTCATTGGTTGTAAAATGCTTTGGGACATCCTGCAGTTGTGAAAGTTGTTACATAAATGCAAGTCTTTCTTTTTACTTTCTTTTTCACCTATCGAAAATGAGATTTGCTTGCTGAGGGTGGGGAGAGGTATTTAGACTAGAATTCTGTAACCTATTTAATTTGCATATCTAATGGAGTAGTGATTGGTGTAAAATGGAAGCAATATATGATGAGCAACATGGAAATTAGAGCAGTCTTTAAAAATCCGGTTCTGGCTAAAGATTGCTGCAGCCGTCTGGAGGAGCAGCAGGTAAGTAAGGTGCAGTGAGTTAACTGTCAGCTAGCCTGACAACATTTATGCCACTTTACAAGAATGTGGAACACAGGAGAATCTGGCAGTGGTAGGCAAAGAAGACAGCAGGGGATGATACAGAGGCGAAGATGTCATAATTTCACTCAGTCCAACCTACAAACGCTGTTGGATGAAATAGAACGTTCTGGCCGACTGTGGCAGGAAACCTGCCAAAAAGATCAATCGTGCCACGTGGAGGGAGACGGCACTGGCACTGAGTGTCAACTTTCCCACCCCCAAGAACTGCACACCAGTGCCGGAAATAGTTCAATGACCTGATCAGAGAAAGTAAGATAACGCCAACAACTGCCTCTTGGTTACCCTGGTGACCAGCACAATCATTATCCTCTAAATGTAATAGCTGTACAACTAACCATTCACAATACATTCTGGTTAAGGGGGCACTAACTCATGACTTTACAGTATGGTTACCTATATCCCCTAAAATCTGATACTTACAAGCACAACCCAAAAATGGTTCCATCCTCCATTTTAACAGAGTGGCACAACCACATCTCTTACTCCCTCCCATGCTACTTGGCACACGTTCTTCAATTGCTAGCATTCAACTAAGTTATGCAATCTTGTTGCAGGTGAAATAGCATATAATGCCCACAAGAGGCAGCCTACCAGAGGGGTTATCCCCAACCAAAAACACCTCAGGTCTTATGAGGAGCAGTACATGAAGAATATGGGAGATGGCTAAGTTGGGGGCACATTACCAGTGCCAGATTAGTAACTGAACACCTACACTGTCATTGTGGCATTCCTTTGAACAGCCAAAAGCTTCAACTCCACTCTCTATCTCCTTAATACCAAGGGGGAATGTTCACCCATTCTTAACTTATACCCTCCTTCCTTGCAGATCCAGCATAGCAAAAGGTGGAAAATGATAATCGTGATGAGGAAGCAGAACAGAAACACAACTACTTTCTTGTGAACTATGGGGAGGAAAACAAGGAGGACGATAATGAAGAGGGAGATGAAAGAGATGAAGTTTGACTTAACTCTACCCATGAGTTCCTGCAAAGACCTCCTGCTCCCTCCTGCTCCATGTTTCTCTTCCCAACCCTCCTCAAACTCATCCCCTGCATCACATTCCTTTTCACTCCCATGCAGCAGTTTAGATACTCTCACTGGGGGTAATTCAATAGTTTTAGTGAGAAAGTGGCACGAGGTGACTCACAGAGCATGAGGGAACTTATGAAGTGGGGATTGGGTTAGGATATGTTACCTTCCCAGTGGAGGAGCTAAATGCTCCGGAGTCATGGGACCTAAAAGCATAGGCACTCGCCTAAAAAGAAGAATGTTTGAAGAAGGTCATGCCTATATGTGTACTCCAGGGATGTACAGTTGTGACTCGACTATAGTTGACCATAGTCGCAATGCTGATTCCGCCCACTAAGGGGCACAATGGCCATGATCTTCACTGTGCAGAAAATTCAAGAAAAATGCAGGGAGCAGCACCAGCCTCTGTACATAGCCTTCTTTGATCTCACAAAGGCCTTCAACACTGTCAACTGGAGCGTCCTCCTCAAATTCGGCTGCCCTCAAAATTTCGTCACGATCTTCTACCTGCTTCACGACAACATGTAAGCCGTGATCCTGACCAATGGATCCACCACAGACCCAATACACATGCGGACCGGGGTCAAGCAAGGCTGTGCCGTCGCACCAACGCTCTTCTTGATCTTCCTTGCTGCAATGCTCCATCTCACCCTCAATAAGCTTCCCGCTGAAGTGGAGTTAATCTACAGAACAAACAGGAAACTATTCAACCTCTGTCACCAGCAGTCCACATCCAAGGTTTTCCCATCTTCTGTCATTGAATTACAGTATGCAGACGATGCTTGTGTTTGTGCATACTTGGAGGTCGAACTCCAAACCATCGTCAATATCTTCACCGAAGTGTACGAGAGTATGTGGATATGTGAACTGGATATATGGAAATGAAGACAGTAAAGTGAACTGGATATATGAAAAAGTATAAGCCATGGAAAAATAACTAAGAGAATGTCAAACTGCAAATAATACAACATTAGCACAATTAACAGGCTTTCTCAAGGTTTTAAGTTACGAATCATGCCAGTATAAATTGTATCATGAAATGGATAAATGAAAATACAACATCAGCACAATTAGCAGAATTGCAAGGTTTCAGTTAGTAATCACGCCAGTAAAATTGTAACATTTAGAAACAATGGCTGAGCTTTAGTAAAAACAGCCCATATAGATGTCGGCTCAATGAGTGGACAAAGGAAAGGAAGGATCAAAAGGGATAGGCTGAACTAGGATGTCACTCTAATTGTAACTTGTTATCTATTTCCGAAAATGTATAACTGTCGTCGCTTTACAATGTAACGTCACCTTGTCCGTAGGAAGTGTGTATACTCTATCAAGAGAGTAAACCTTCTGTCTGATAAGGTCCCTGATCGGGATTTGCTTTTTAAATAAAAGCTTGCTTTGTTTAAAGCACAATCGGTATTCGAGTCAGTGATTTCACTGAACCAGATTGAGGTAAAAGAATCCAGGAATCAACATTTGGTGTCAGAAGTGGGATCTCAACGGACGACTGCCGAAAACTTGTGAATTAAAAGCCAGACTAGCTTTGGACGAGACGAGGGGAAAGTGGCCACTGGAGTAAGTATACTTTTAATACAGCTCCAGTTTCCCCCAGTTTCAAAAGTCTGAGGAAAGTTTGGCCACTCGCTGGTTCTCGGGTAGTGTCTGAACGAGATCCATAACAATCTGGCGAATACATTCTAAACTTAGGAAATAAGTGTCCAAGTCAGGTGTGACGTCGACCTTGTATATCACTTGGCCCGTCTAGACACTGATTGGATTTAAACTGCGCAGTGACGCGAAAGGATAGAGAAATCTGGAGACTAGAATAAATTAAATTAGGCTCATAAGGAATTAAATTAGGCTCACAGGGAATTAAGTAAGGCTTATGGGGAATTAAGTAAGGTTCATAGGGGATAAGTGTCCAAGTCAGGTGTGACATCGACCTTGTGTATCACTTGGCCCGTCTAGGCACTGATTGGATTCAAATTACGCGGCAACACGGAAGGTAGGGCTAGATAGGGCTAGATAGAATACGCAAAAACGCGAACCGCGGGGTAACGCGAAATCATGCAGTGACGCGATCGCGCAGCGACGCGAACCGCGGGGTAACGCAAAATCGCGCACCGACGCGATTGCGCAGCGACGTGAACCGCGGGCCGACGCGATCGCACAGCGATGTGAACCGCGGGCCGACGTGATTGCGAGGTGACGTGAACTGCGGGCCGACGCGATTGCAAGGTGACGTGAACCGCGGGCCGACGCGATCGCGCAGTGACGTGAACCGCGGGCCGACGCGATCGCGCAGCGATGTGAACCACGGGCCGACGCGATTGCGAGGTGACGTGAACCGCGGGGCGACGCGGAAGTTAGAGTTAGTTTAAATCGCGCGGCGATGTGAACCGCGGGGCGATGCGGAAGTTAGAGTTAGTTTAAATCGCGCGGTGACGCGAACCACGGGGCGACGCGGAAGTTAGAGTTAGTTTATATCACGCGGCAACGCGAACCGTGGGGCAACGCGGAAGTTAGAGTTAGTTTAAATTGCGCGGTGACGCGAACCGCGGGGCGACGCGGGAATTAGAGTTAGTTTAAATACGAGGGGCGGCGTGAAAATGGGTAATCAGTTGGATAAAACAACGGATGCGGGTAGTCCGCTACAAAAGTTATGTGAGGAATTCCCTGAAAGAGCTGAAGAATTTATAAAATTATCAGGAGCCCTGAACAAATTATTAGGAGATGACCAATGGCCCCTAGGTGGCACTAAAAGCGTGGAGGTAGCAAAAAAAAAAAGGCACAAGGATTGATTTGGAAAAGGGGGCGAGGGAAAAGGGACAAGAATTTAATTGCAACATGGCGACACTATTGTCAAAAATTAAAAGATGCATCACTTCCGTCAAGTTGGCAAATAAACGCCACTAAATTAGGACTTTCATTGACAGAAGGAGGACATGTTAGAACCATAGACATCTTAAAAAAAGAATGCCCGCACGAAAAACGTACTAAGAGATCCGCTGGGACCTCTGAGAAAGGTATTGACCGACTACGTAGTCAAATGGCTGGCTTTGCGTTGACCGAGGCTGATGATGAAATGAATGGTCACTGACTCGGCACCCAACGGCGCCTCCCACATCTGCTAACCCCTTGCTAACCTCACCCTCCACCTTACACTCCGGCGAGAGGAGTTAAAGATAAATGTAACCCCAGTTCACAAGCAATATAGCCAAGAGGACCAGATCTTCCACTCGGAAGGGCAGAACTATATCTCGATATCACAGACAGTCCCGTAAATCTTCTAGTCAATCTACCAGTCCCAGTTGTGAAAGGCATAGCAAACACTCCCGCCGATCGAGACGCGGAATTGTCGAGCAGTCAGAGAGCTCCGAAACATCCTCCGACCTAGAAATGCCTTCCAAGATCCCAAAGTCCCGACACCAATTCCTAGTCAGACCAATGCCAAACCCTGATGCACAACAAACTGCAAACCACCCCACCATAGATGTCTATGTGCCCTGGAAACCGAATGAAATTATGGCCCTTATGGCCAGCATACCAGATCGAAAAAAGGAACCAATCAAATTTATAGATCATCTTCGAACTACTATTTCAGTTTATAATGCAGAATCAAGGGACCTGTGGGCCTTGGTAAAGCAAACCCTGAGCCCAACTGAACACACTTATAAACTGAAAATACAACTGAGCATACCCGATTTCTAACTCACCTAGGACGTGCTACTCATGATGCATTGGTGGTTGCTCACCCTAACGATGTCCAGGATCGCCTAAACGCTATCTTTAATGCTCTCACCTCGACCCTTCAGAAGCCCATCAGTATGGCCGCAGTATTAGAAACTAAACCCAAGTGAGAAGAAACTGCCGATGAATTCATGGAAAGATTTATCGAAATATACGGGAGTCAATCAGGAGATAATGCCTTCAGGGAGGGAGAGGATTCTCCTCAATTCTGCGCTATCTTACTTCAGTGCCTGCCCTATTCGATTGCTCACGCTATCCGGACAAATAATATGAATTGGGCAGATAACAGTAAAGCCCAGATGGAAAGGGCGGTTAGATATTATTGGCAGGAAAAGAAAGGAGAGGGGGGAGGTGCACCCCCAACCCGGGTCAAGTCTGAATACGTGACTAGAAAGGAAGAGCCGCCTCGGGTGGAAGGACCAAAACCCGACCCAAGGGATACCAGATGGAACCGCAGTGTTGCATACAGGATTGGATGGATAAGCAAGGATACGGTTATACTAAACACCCAAACGGCCCGGGCCCTGCTAATTACGGACCGCCCTATTGTCCCCGGCCTGGTATGGGAAGAGGCCGGGGCTGGGTAAGAGGGAATGAATGTTTTATTTGTGGGCAAGAAGGACATTGGAATAAAAATTGCCCCTACCGTCAGCACGAAAAAGGAAGAGGAAGAGGAGGGGGGCAAGGGGGGAGAGGACGAGGATCTTACACTAACTTCTCCCAGAACAACCCTTTTGGCCAACCGTCCCCTGATTATTCGTATTGACTACGTAGCTTGATTGTACAGAGAACCTCCCCGGATGACGAACCGATTTGCCAGTTTCCAGTCCCTAGCACGGCTAAACAATTACTGCAGATCCTGGATCCCTAATGTTGCCCTGATGACTAAGCACCTCACCCCGTATACAAATAAGTAAGGCAGCTTTGAAATAGAAACCGCAGACGTCCAAGCCTTTAAGGAATTAAAGACAGCCCTGCTGCAAGCTCCGGCTTTGGGCCGGCCCCTCTATGACCGGCCCTTTCAACTGTATTGTACAATCCTGAAGGACTGTGCGACTGCTGTCTTAACTCAGAAACACGGGGATAAGCATAGGCCTGTTGTCTACTACTCTTCCAAAATAGACCCCATTGCCTTGGGACACCCTGTATGCACTCAAATATTAACCGCCATCTACAATAGCCTCCAATCCGCTGCCAACATCACCCTCCAGCAGGATATTGTTGTGTACACCTCTCACTCCGTAGCTGCCCTCCTGGGCCAACTGCAGACTCAACACCTTACCATGGCCAGGCAAAGCAGATATGAGATCTACCTATTAAATAATCCTAAGCTGACCTTTTGGCACTGTACTGCCATTAATCCGGCCTGTTTTCTTACTAAGCCACCCCAAGATGAGGAAGAACCCAGTCATGATTGTTTATCTTTAATTCAAGAGGCCACATCGGTCAGGGAAGATTTAGTTGATGTACCAATGGAAGATCCAGACTGTATTATGTATGTTGACGGAAGTTCTTCTATTAATCCAGAAGGTGCACGAATCTCAGGATACGCCATAGTAAACCAGGAGAATCAGGTCTTGGAATCTACCGCCTTTGAAACCGCCTATTCTGCCCAACAAGCTGAACTATTCGCCCTCACCCAAGCCTGTATCTTGGCTAAAAACCTCAAGGTCAATATCTATACTGACTCTGGGTATGCCTTTAGAGTAGCCCATGATTTTGGACAATTATGGAAAAATAGGGGATTCCTAACCTCACAGGGGAATGAGATATCCCATAAGCAACTAGTATCTGATTTGTTGCAAGCCCTCATGCTCCCCAAGCGCATTGCCATTGTTAAATGTACCGCCCACATCACCGGAAAATCTCCGGTTGATATAGGGAACCACTGTGCTGACAAAGAGGCTAAACAGGCCTCTCGTGACCAACAGATGGTAGTGCCCAAAATGAGGAGTCAGACTAAAAATCCTGCGAAGGATAAGTTAGCCTCGGAAAAACCAATGCCAACCATCCAAGATGTTATAAAAGCACAGGAGGACGCTCCTGAAAAAGATAAACTGTTGTGGAAATATTATGGATGTACTTATGACAATGTTTCTAAACTCTGGACCACTCCCGCGGAACAGACTTGCATGTCTGACGAGTTGGCTCTATGGGTTATTGAATGCATGCATTTTGCTACTCATTGTGGAACAAGGGCAACAAGTGATACACTTTTGGCTACTTGGTGGCACTCTAGACTCCAGGCGTTGGCCCAGAACATCAGTAGTCGTTGCCTTGTTTGCCAACAGTATAATCCAGGGAAGGGAGTCCCCTGTGATTGGGGTAAGACGCCCCTACCAGAAGGTCCCTTTGAGACCTTGCAGTTGTGGACTACATTGAGTTGCAAAGGGTTCAGTGTTACAAATATGTGTTAGTAATAGTAGATGTGTTTAGCAGATGGATTGAAGCCTACCCTACCCTGGACAATAAGGCTCAAACTGTTGTTAAGGTGTTAATGAGGGAAATTGTTCCTAGATATGGTATCTCAGCTCGACTGATGACCACCTATGTTCTTTCTCTGACTCAGGCTCTGCGATTAGCTCGACCTTCCGGTTTTACCCGAATCGTCCCTCGTGGTACCAGAGAAGTATGTCCTGATTAAGAAATGGATTCGGAAGGGATTAGAGCCACGATGGGAGGGGCCTTTTCAGGTGTTACTAACTACCCCCACTGCAGCCAAGGTTGAGGGGAAAAATGCCTGGGTTCACCTGCATCACTGCAAGCTCACCACCCTCTAACGAACCTATTTTACTGGTTATTCTAATTCCTGTTTCTGCTCCAGACTTCTTGTTCTCCATAGCTGAACAAGGCCATCGGCGTCCTAATTGGAACGTGGGTCCCGAGGAGACCAGTTTGAACTTTTACCCGTAGTGATAGACAGCCAGCTACACCGACGGTGACCTGGGAAGAGAGACGAGAAAAGTGAATTCTATTTAATTGAACTCTGAGCCTTAAGATGAAACCATGTCTGTTTGCCAGTCTGTATAATATGACAGTTTCGGAGCATGGGAAGGCAGAAAGAGGCGAGAGCTCCATGTAAACACCTTTTTGTATATGTCTTATGTTTATGCGCAAAATGGGCACTTTTCTAGATGCTGGGTGTGTTCACATATACATTCCAAAGGGGGAATTCCTTTGCGCACCGTTCCACTGACCCTAACTGAGACTGTCAGATGGATTCAGAGCCAAACTATCATAAAGAGGAGGGGGGCCAATACAAGTACGAGTGATGAAAGGCGGGTCAAAAGAGGGATCACGGAGACCAGGAGGAATATCATACCGTTACCACCTGAACAACCACGGGGAGGTCACCAAGTGGGAGAGTGCTGGAGATCCCATTAGTCAGACATTCCAGGGATGGTACCAACCAACCTACAACCGTGAAAAGGAACCCCCATTCATAGCCCTGACCAATACCTCAGGGATTGGGAGGCCAACCGGGGACACCAGTAACAAGGGACATATCATAGGGTACAGCAATTGCCCACACAGTCTCAACCTCACCACAGGTGCACGAGTCACCATCCACTCTCACGATCCGAATCCTTGGTTGCCTAGGCGATGGGCAGGGTCCTGCTATCTGGGATATGTGGTGCCATTTGTGCGGCAAGTACGTACCCTGGCGGAAGCACATGCCACCAGCCGATACAAGCGAGCCATCACCCCCACCGACAAGTTCTTTGGGGTCTTAATGTTCCCAATTGGGATAAGATGTCTCATGGACGAAGTACAGAACCTAGAGACGATATTGGAACAGATAGCTAACAATACTGCTGAAGCTCTGGAGGGCATCATAGCTGAAATGGTAGCAATAAGGACCGTAGCATTACAAAACCGAATGGCCCTCGATTACCTGTTAGCTGAGAAAGGGGGAACGTGTGCCCTGATAGGATCTGAACGTTGCACTTACATTCCTGATAGTTCAGAAAACATAACCAATCTCGTTGATCACATAAGAAGGGAGGTGAAGAAGTTATCCACACCAGCAAGAGGATCTAGCAGGTCTGATTGGCTGTTAGGTAGATCTTGGAGATCCTATCTAATGCATGGGGCAATTATTCTCATCGTAGTAATAATTACCTGTTGGCTGATTGTTGGTTGCCTTAAACTCTGCTGTAAAGTAATGATGGCAAGGTTAGCCTCTTGTGGTCAAGGGCTCCCGGGTTATGATCCAACGAACTAAAGAACTACTCGACAATAACAACAATATGATTCAGGAAATAGAGTGTGAACGGATGAATGCAATACTCCTAGAATGATCCTAAATGTTATCATAGAATGATAAAAGGGGGGAATGTGGATATGTGAACTGGATATATGGAAATGAAGACAGTGATGTGAACTGGATATATGAAAAAGTATAAGCCATGGAAAAATAACTAAGAGAATGTCAAATTGCAAATAATACAACATCAGCACAATTAACAGGCTTTCTCAAGGTTTTAAGTTACTAATCATGCCAGTATAAATTGTAACATGAAATGGATAAATGAAAATACAACATCAGCACAATTAGCAGAATTGCAAGGTTTCAGTTAGTAGTCACGCCAGTAAAATTGTAACATTTAGAAGCAATGCCTGAGCTTTAGTAAAAGCAGCCCATATAGATGTCGGCTCATGAGTGGACAAAGGAAAGGAAGGATCAAAAGGGATAGGCTGAACTAGGATGTCACTCTAATTGTATCTTGTTATCTATTTCCGAAAATGTATAACTGTCGTCGCTTTACAATGTAACGTCACCTTGTCCGTAGGAAGTGTGTACGCTCTATCAAGAGAGTAAACCTTCTGTCGGGATTTGCTTTTTAAATAAAAGCTTGCTTTGTTTAAAGCACAATCGGTATTCGACTCAGTGATTTCACTGAACCAGATTGAGGTAAAAGAATCCAGGAATCAACAAGTATGGACCTTACACTAAACATCTGTAAGTCAAAGTTTCTCTGCCAACCTTCCCCCACCACACAGTATTGCCCCGCGGTTATCAAGATGCATAATGAGGCCTTGGACAACGTGGGCCATTTTTCATACCTCTGGAGCCTACTGTCAATAAGGGCAAACATCAATGACGAAGTCCAACACCACCTTCAGTGTACCAGTGCAACAATTGGTCGCTTGAGGAAGAGGGTGTTTGAAGACCAGGACCGCAATCCCGGCACCAAGCTCATGGTCTACAGAGCAGTAGTGATGCTCGCCCTCCTATATGATTCAGAGTCATGGACTATGTACAGCAAGCACCTCAAAGCACTGGAAACATAGAAACATAAAAACATAGAAAATAGGTGCAAGAGCAGGCCATTTGGCCCTTCAAGATTGCACCGCAATTCAATATGATCATGGCTGATCCCAGCCTTCTCTCCATACCCCCGATCCCATTAGCCGTAAGGGCCATATCTAACTCCCTTTTGAATATGTCCAATGAACTGGACTCAACAACTTTCTGTGGCAGAGAATTCCACAGGTTCACAATTCTCTGGGTGAAAAAGTTTCTCCTCATCTCGGTCCTATATGGCTTACCCCTTATCCTTAGACTGTGACCCCTGGTTCTGAACTTTTCCAACATCGGGAACATTCTTCTTGCATCTAACTTGTCCAGTCCTGTCAGAATTTTATACATTTCTATGAGATCCCCTCTTATTCTTCTAAATTCCAGTGAGTATAAGCCTAGCCGATCCAGTCTTTCCTCATATGTCAGTCCTGCCATCCCGGGAATCAGTCTGGTGAACCTTCGCTGCACTCCCTCAATAGCAAGCACGTCCTTCCTCAGATTAGGAGACCAAAACTGCACACAATACTCAAGGTGTGGTCTCACCAAGGCCCTGTACAACTGCAGCAAGACCTCCCTGCTCCTATACTCAAATCCCCTCGCTATGAAGGCCAGCATGCCATTTGCTTTCTTTACTGCCTGCTGTATCTGCATGCCAACCTTCAATGACACCCAAATCTTGTTGCACCTCCCTTTTTACTAATCTGTCACCATTCAGATAATAATCTGCCTTCCTGTTTTTGCCACCAAAGTGGATAACCTCACATTTATGCACATTATACTGCATCTGCCATGCATTTGCCCATTCACCGAACCTGTCCAAGTCCCCCTGCAGCCTCTTAGCATCCTCCTCGCAGCTCGCACTGCCACCCAGCTTCGTGTCATCTGTAAACTTGGAGATATTACATTCAATTCCTTTGTCTAAATCATTAATGTATATTGTAAAAAATAGCTGGGGTCCCAGCACTGAACCCTGCGGCACCTCACTAGTCACTGCCTGTCATTCTGAAAAGGACCCGTTTATTCCCACTCTTTGCTTCCTGTCTGCCAACCATTTCTCTATCCACGTCAATGCATTACCCCTAATACCATGTGGCTTAATTTTGCACACTAATCTTTTGTGTGGGATCTTGTCAAAAGCATTTTGAAAGTCCAAATACACTACATCCATTGGTTCTCCCTTATCCTCTCTACTAGTTACATCCTCAAAAAACTCTAGAAGGTTTGTCAAGCATGATTTCCCTTTCATACATCCATGCTGACTTGGACCGATCCTGTCACTGCTTTCCAAATGCGCTGCTATTGCATCTTTAATAATTGACTCCAGCATTTTCCCCACCACCGATGTCAGGCTAACCGGTCTATAATTCCCTGTTTTCTCTCTCCCTCCTTTTTTAAAAAGTGGGGTTACATTAGCTCCCCTCCAATCCATAGGAACTGATCCAGAGTCCATGGAATGTTGGAAAATGACCACCAATGCATCTACTATTTCTAGGACCACTTCCTTAAGTACTCTGGGATGCAGACTATCAGGCCCTGGGGATTTACCGGCCTTCAATTTCCCTAACACCATTTCCTGACTAATAAAGATTTCCCTCAGTTCCCCCTTCTCGCTAGATCCTCGGTCCCCTAGTATTTTCGGAAGGTTATTCATGTCCTCCTTAGTGAAGACAGAACCAAAGTATTTGTTCATTTGGTCTGCCATTTCCTTGTTCCCCATTATGAATTCACCTGATTCTGACTGCAAGGGACCTACATTAGTCTTCACTAATCTTTTTCTCTTCACATATCTATAGAAGCTTTTGCCGTCATTTTTTATGTTCCCTGCAAGCTTACGCTCATACTCTATTTTCCCCTTCATAATTAAACCTTAGTCCTCCTCTGCTGAATTCTAAATTTCTCCCAGTCCTCAGGTTTGCTGCGTTTTCTGGCCAATTTATATGTCTTTTCCTTGGATTTAACACTTTCCCTAATTTCCCTTGTTAGCCACGGTTGAACCAGCTTCCCTTTTTTCTTTTTACGGCACACAGGGATGTACAATTGTTGTAGCTCATCCATGTGATTTTTAAATGTCTGCCATTGCCTATCCATCGTGAACCCTTTAAGTATCATTCTCCAGTCTATCCTAGCCAATTCACGTCCCATACCGTCGAAGTTTCCTTTCTTTAAATTCAGGACCCTAGTCTCTGAATTAACTGTGTCACTCTCCATCTTAATGAAGAATTCTACCATATTATGGTCACTCTTCCCCAAGGGGTCTCGCATGACCAGAATGCTAATTAATCCTCTCTCGTTACACAAGACCCAGTCTAGGATGGCCTGCTCTTTAGTTGGTTCCTCGACATTTTGGTCTGGAAAACCATCCCTTATACACTCCAGGAACTCCTCCTTCACAGTATTGCTACCAGTTTGGTTGGCCCAATCAATATGTAGATTAAAGTCACCCATGATAACTGCTGTACCCTTATTGCACGCACCCCTAATTTCCCATTTGATGCGGTCCCCAACCTTCCTACTACTGTTTGATGGTCTGTACACAACTCACACTAACGTTTTCTGCCCTTTGGTGTTTCGCAGCTCTACCCATATAGACTCCAAATTATCCCCGCTAATGTCCTTCCTTACTATTGCGTTAATCTCCTCTTTAACCAGTAACGCTACCGCCCCTCCTTTTCCTTCCTGTCTATCCTTCTTGAATATTGAATACCCCTGGATGTTGAGTTCCCAGCCTTGGTTACCCTGGAGCCACTGGAGGAGTACCACCAATGTTGCCTCCGCAAGATCCTGCTAATCTATTGGCAGGATAGGCGCACCAACACCAGTGTTCTCACTCTGGCCAACATCCCCAGCATCGAAGCATTGACCATGCTTGATCAGCTCCAATGGACGGGCCACATTGTCCGCAAGATCAACTCAGAGCTCCGACACAGCAAGCAAACCCCAGGTGGGCAGAGGAAATGCTTCAAGGACACCCTCATAGCCTCCTGAAAAAGTGTAACATCCCCAACGACACCTGGGAATCCCTGGCCGAAGACCGCTCAAAATGGAGGAGAAGCATCAGGAAAGATGCCGAATATCTCGAGTCTCTTCGCTGGGAGCACACGGAAGCCAAGCGCAAACAGTGGAAGGAGTGCACGACAACCCAAGAGCCCAACCCACCCGTCGCTCCAACTACCATCTGCCCCACTTGTGACAAAGACTGTAAGTCATTAATGTGGAATAAGTCAAACTCGACTCCGAGGCACTGTCTAAGAAGAATAGTTTTCATTTGAGCCAACTGGCGGACTAAACAAAGTTGTTCAGCAAAATGATCACCCATCTGTGTTTGGTCTCCCCAATGTAGAGGAGATCGCATAGTGAGCAGCAAATACACTATACTCTCCCCATGACCGACCCCATCTCTCTGTACGATCTTTAACCACCCCATGTTCTACACCACCACCACTCCCACCCCCGTATTCTCTACTCTCAACAAGCAGTAAACCTACCTGTTCCTGATTTGTGGCCTTGTGCCACAGGATTTCCCTGCCCAACAGGCAGCCAAGCCTGTCAATCAGGCTGGCTTCTGGGCAGTGAATCTGTTTTAAAAAAAAAACAGGCACAGCTTGTAGTTAACACTCCACAGTGTTCGGAGAAACTGTAACTCCTCCTCTGCTCCAAGACCCCACCCTGGTATATATTGGGTTCAATAAGGGCTAGAATTTGCCCAGCCTAACGCACGTTTTAACGTGATTTTTATCGTGTTAAAAGTGCTTTTTTGTTCTTAAAATGAATTGCTCAAAATTCCCCAAAACCTTAAGAATGGCGTTTTGAAAATATCGACAAAAAATGGATTGCCAATGTGAAAAGAAAACGCACCGCCTAAGTTTGGCCATTTGGCGAACCCGTTTTGGGATGAAAAAAAACGCACGAGAAAAGCAGGCTTTGCAGCCTCAGTAAGTAGGAAGACCTGCAGAAAAGGTAAGTTAATTATTAATTTTTTTATTCTTTTGCAGCAATTACTTAGTTGAGGGTCTTAAGAACATAAGAGATAGGAGTAGGAGTGGACTATTTGGCCCCTTGAGCTTGCTCCGCCACTCAATATGATCATGGCTAATCTGATCATGGACTCAGCTCCACTTCCCAGCCTGTTCCCCATAAGCCTTTACTCCCTTGTAAATGTTTCGTGATTTTTGATTTTTTGTTTTTTGCAATTTGTTTTGTGTTATCTCCCCTCCCAGGGCCTGTATTTTTGGTGTTGATAGGCCACGGGCTAAAATTGACGAGATCGCGTTTTTTAATGTCAATCGCTGTTCATTCCATTTTTTAAGGACAGGCATATTTTGTGGCCAAATTTACCCGCTTAAAAATTGGCAAAATTTTTATTCTTAGTTATTCACTAAAATGACGTTATTAATCAAATAACAACAGGCTGGGGAATTTCTAGCCTTAACTCTGCTTTGATCAGTATTTCCAACATTTCCTGTTTTTACTTAAAATACTAAGGGCTCAAATTTCCCCAAGCCCATTTTCTGGCGTATTGCCAGAGTTACACCCGTTTTTCTAGGCCAGGAATGCGGCAGAAATATTTTTCCAAAGTTTCCCCGGTGTATAATTTGAATTTGGCACAGCGCAGTATGTCCAGTAATCTTGGGGGGTGGAGCCTGCTGTCTGCGCATGCGTGGGAAAAAAAAGTTACGTTTTTGACGTCGTTCCAATGGACGCGCATGCTCAGTACAGCTCGGATTTGGCAATCGGTCATTTTTAAAGAGCCAGTTGTGTGTTTGAGAATGTTGAGTTATGTCTGAGAACATTGGAAAAATCGCAGCTCCAGCAATACAAGATGCAACACAATGCAAGGACCAAGAATTTCTTACTCGAAGAAGTGGAGGCACTAGTTACTGTGATTGAGAATAGATGACAGGAGCTGGACACCAGCAGAGGTCACATAAAAGTTGTACCCAAAGAAATGAAGAAATGCTGGAACCAAGTTGCAGAAGATTACTGCGCAGTGGTGACCACCACGGGATCTGGAGGCCAGTGTAAAAAGAAATGGCAAGACCTTGGTCAAGTAGTTAGTGTAAGTAATATTTTCATTTATTCAATGGAATTGCAATTGCAATTGTAAATGTGACCAGCTGTATATGTCCCATCCAGCAGAAAGACACCCTCTCTCAGAGGAAAGTGGCACATAATAAAAGGAAAAGATCTCGAACAGGAGGCAAATCTGCACCCACTGCACCCACACTCTCAAGAGATGCGCAGTACCTAAGGTGTTAGAAAGAATAAGCTTAGTACCAAGCCCAGAAACACTGCGCCACTGCCTGCGGGCAGGGGTGGTGGAGTATCCAAGACCAAGCACAGCGGGTGGTCTTAGAAAAAGGGGGATGAGAGATGAGTGCAGTCTTTCTTTGCTGCGGCTGCTGTTGTTGTTATTGGTGTTATTATTATTGTTACTGTTGTAACTGTTCTCAAATTAAAAGCTTTTTGTAAGTTATGTAAATTTACAAGTTTATAAGTGATCTTAAAGTTTTTAAGTGATCTTAAAGAGAGATAATCAAGTAAAGTTTGATACAAGAATAAATGTATTACATTTAAGTTAAGTACATTGTAAACTTTTGAATAAAATATATTTTACATTAAAACTGAATCATGTTCCATTAACACAACACAACATTACGGAACAGCTGCAAACAGTAAACATGTCCATGTGGAATAGTTGTCGCTGAACTCTCAGGCATTAGTAAAGCGTTCACGGATGAGCTGCTGGTGCAAGACTCGAGCAATGGTTAAAGGGGCACGATGGCCCGTCCTCCTCCGCCATCATGCTCCGGCCTCAGGCACTTGCATGGCTTCCTCATCCTCCTCTTCGTCCTCCTCCTCCTGCTCGTCACCTACATCTTCCACATCATTATCATCAGCCACTCTCACCGCAGGTGGGTCTTCCACTAGCAGGTGCTGCTGCCTCATGATGGCTAAGTTATGCAGCATGCAGCACACAACAGTGAACTGACTGACAGTCTCAGGGGAGTATAGCAAGTAGCCTCCGGAATGGTCCAAGCATTGGAAACGCTGTTTCAATATGCCAATGGTTCTCTCAATGATGCTGCGCGTCACAACGTGCGACATGTTGTATTGATTGTCAGCTTCCGTCCGGGTTACGTATAGGGATGTCATGAGCCAGGTGGCGAGGCTGGACCCTTTGTCTCCCAGTAGCCAGCTCTGCCCTTCTAGCTGCTGCTGAATCATGGCAGATATAATGCTGTCATATAGGATGAACGCATCATGGGGGCTGCCAGGGTATCTTGCATCGACTGACATGATATGATGCATGTCATCACACACGAGCTGCACATTAATGGAGTGGAAGCCTTTTCTGTTCCTGTACATCTCAGAATCCTTCAAAGGTGCTCGCAAGGCGATTTGGTTACAATCAATGCAGTCCTGTACTTTTGGGAAGCTAGAAATCCTGGAGAAGCCCACAGCCCTGTCATGAATTGCTTGCGCTATCATGGGGAACTTTATAAAGTCATTCCTATGCGCATACAGTGCAGCTGTGACCTGGCGAATGGAGACATGTGTTGCATGTTGAGAGATGGCGCACACATCCCCAGCTGTAGCTTGAAACGATCGGAGGCATAGAATGAAAGTGCAGCTGCTTCACTTCAACTGACAAAGCAGTCCTCCTGATGCTTCTAGGTTGCAGGTCTGCTTTGACCAACTCACAGATCTCACTAACAACTTCTTTCTGAAATGCAGCCTTCTGGCACAGTTTGTGTCACTCAGGTGAAGGTACAAATGCCTGTATCGATATACCCGAAGTGGGTAAGGCATCCTGCTCAGCACTCTATGGGCTCTGATGTTCCTGACGCGATGAAGTCGAATCAATTGTCTCCTACGTAGCACCATGATGCAGAAGGCTCGCACAAGGTATGGCATTGTCAGTATTACTCCCATACTTAAATTTAACCTTTGAAAGAAGCTCAAAACGGCAGGAAAGCAGGCAGCACAGGTTCGCAGTTGTATCTCTTCAGGTCTGTATGGATGGACCACACCCATCACAGACTTCTCCTCTCTCCCCGCCTCCCCCTTGAGTCTTGTGACTTCTCTCGCTCCCTCCCCAGGCTCCAAGCCTTCTGATCGGCATCTCTTTCTCTTTTTCTCCTCTCCTCTGCCCCCACCCCCGGCCTTTACTAATTGGAGCCTTGTGACTTCTCTCTCTTCCCCCCGCCCCTCCCCGGCTCCAAGCCTTCCAATCGGCACCTCGCTCTCTCTCTCTCTCTCTCTCCTTCCCCTCCCCCCCCGCCCCCCACAGCTTGTTTTGTAGCCGAACCTCGAGCCGCTGTGTCCGGGCGCGAGGCCGATTCAAAGCTACGACCCTCCAGCCCTGCTTCAGTGACGTGTGAGTGAGTAAAAAAATGAGAAAACTTCTGAAATCCAACAAATTTATACTTCTATGATGACAGGTAAAAAAAGTTGAACTTTATTAATGATTTTGACAGTGTTCTTGACTCTCTCCAAAATCTTTGATTTAAAAACAATGGCGATTTGTGAATGTGCGTTGGTTTTCTTAACTCACCAGAAGGTTTTTTGGGAGTGGCCAGATACGCCAACCTAAGAGCCAAACTGAGAGCAATTGAAAAAACTGGTGCAGACATGAGCGAACTTCAAAAAAAAACTGGCGTAGAAAAATCGGAACTAAGTCGGTTACTCCGGCGCAGATTGCAGGGGGAAAGTTGGAAAAATAAATACACCAGAAAAAGCAACACACGCTAAAAAAACAGTGCAAATGACCGGGGAAAATTGAGCCTTAGGCTATACCCATTAAAGCATTCTAATAACTTAGTAGTGACTAATTACACTTAAGAACATCAATGTATACTTTCTTCTGCCACATCACTAAGGCATCATTCTGCTTCAAGGTACCTCTCTGAACACAAAACGGCTCCAAAAGTGGTAGAGAATTGTTCTTAGGGACTTCAACTCTCTTTATAAAATAAGGATTCTACTGCATATGCTGCTGGACAAGTTTACTGAATGTTTCAAACATTACATATATTTACATACCTAAAGCATTTGGTTTCTCAGCAGAAAGTTCATCATCATTTGTAGAAAAATTTTGTGTTCCAGATTTGAAGATTTCAAGGATTGTTTGGCCTGTTGTTTTGCCAACCTCCAACAAATCTAAAAGAAAACGTCATCAATAGTTAAAATATTTACTCCTAGTTTATTCACTTAATCTATATTAACAAGTTCAAATTGATCATAACTAAAAATTCCATTGGTAGGCTATTTAGCCAGCAATAGAGCTGATTTTCCGAGGCTCCCTCTGCTCGTGTACTAAGCAGGAGCAATGTACCTGAAGTGTGTTGCAGTTGCCCTGCCCAAGATTAGGCTGATTTTCTGTCCCAGGATATTTAAATGGATGGAAGGAAGCCCCAGCTCAGACCCCATCCCCAGACCTACTTCTCATGACACGGCTTGGAAAATCAGGGACAGCTGCAGGCTTCTCAGGCCTGGGTAATCAGGACCATCCATGGAAATTAGCAGCCAGAAGGTCCTGATTGAAACATAAACCAGTAGACAGATATTGTGGCCTACTTGCAGATCTTCAGCTGCTCTGGTCCAGCAGCAGGCCACATTATCTTGGGTTCCCAGTGAGCATAGCACCCAGTAAAAGAGACAGGAGGCAGGGAACCACTCTCGCTTCACTAAAATTCATCAGGCATGGGTCAAACTTTGTCCCTTCCCTCTTCCCCACCCAATGAATACCTAGGCAGCGCTAAAGGAGCAGAGATTCATATTTTTCCAAGGCCTGATACATCAAATAATGAAAAATGGAACTAAATGATAAAGTATTAGGATAATAATTTTTTTGGAAAGGATTTTAAGAATAAGCGTATAAATCTTAAATATATATATATATATATGAATTATAAATTCTGTAATCAGCATGGTTTCTTAGATAGTTTTTCATTTTAAATATATGTTTAATATAATAAAGACAGTTACGCATTAGAGGTACTTAAAAGCATTCAAAGTAACACCTGACCTTGGAAAAAGACATCCTTGGTATTCATGTCTACATTTACGAAGATAAATATAGTCCAATGTAACGGCAAGTGATTTAATATGCTTTTTGCCTTATCGCACAATGCCAGGAGTATCTTGTACATATTAATGCAGCATGGCCTCAAAACGTCATCCATGGAATGCTGTTCCTACTCCCAAATGTGTCGTTAAATGTTGCTCTTTTCATTGAAATAGCTAAAATTGATAAAGGCTTCTTGCCTTTGCAAATCTCCATAATTAATACACCCATGATATTTTTTAAATCTGTGGAAGCAGCAGCTGATGTCAAATGTGCTGGTTTACTCAAATAGTTAAACCTCTCCTGAATGAAGCTTAAGGGTGGAATAACACTTGGAGAAAAAAACATACTGCCCATATCCACTGGAAACACGCCGACCACCATTTAACTTGGAAGCTGACAGAGGTGGCAAACGCACCTGCTGGAAGCAGGCAGACAGCTTATTATTCAATGCAAATCAGGGTCCTTCAACATAGAAACATAGAAAATAGGTGCAGGAGTAGGCCATTCGGCCCTTCTAGCCTGCACCGCCATTCAATGAGTTCATGGCTGAACATGCAACTTCAGTACCCCATTCCTGCTTTCTTGCCTTACCCCTTGATCCCCCTAGTAGTAAGGACTTCATCTAACTTCTTTTTGAATATATTTAGTGAATTGGCCTCAACAACTTTCTGTGGTAGAGAATTCCACAGGTTCACCACTCTCTGGGTGAAGAAGTTTCTCCTCATCTCGGTCCTAAATGGCTTACCCCTTATCCTTAGACTATGACCCCTGGTTCTGGACTTCCCCAACATTGGGAACATTCTTCCTGCATCTAACCTGTCAAAACCCATCAGAATTTTAAATGTTTCTATGAGGTCCCCTCTCATTCTTCTGAACTCCAGTCAATACAAGCCCAGTTGATTGAGTCTTTCTTGATAGGTCAGTCCCGCCATCCCGGGAGTAGGACGCCAGTACAATTTTAACTGGGTGAGTCAGAAGTCCTGCCCAGCCTCAAATCTGTTGAGTAAAAACTAGGCTTCAGAAAACTGAATGACTTAACTGGAAGCTGTATTTAATGGGGCACTCAGCTCATTAGGATCTTGGAATTTGCTTCTTTCTGATTTTTTTCCCCTTGTCAAGGATACGAAGGAGAAGAAAGTGCTGCTAGTAGCTGCTGTGAAAGTAGCAAGAAAGGAGTGATTAAGTATTTTTAATGAGAACAAGCGCTGGCATAGTATGCTCTTGTGCTTGTGATGACGGATGCAAAGGAGGAGAGGGTGTTTAAAGTGCTGGGGAGGGGAGAAAGGACTGTTGTCATGTGTTTTTGAGAGAGATGGTGAAACAAATTGTACTCACTCTTGCTATTCTTGAGGTAAGTGAAGTGCTTACTACAGTGCTTCCTAGGGGTGATGCCCCTGCAGCTGACAATCTCTCCACAGCTGGTGTTCATCATCTTTCGGATTCTCCTCCTACTGGCTAGAAAGAAAACTTCCCTCCTTGCCCTGACCTCTTCTAAGAGGACTTCCAGGGAGGCTTCAGAGAACCTTGAGGATTTGCCTGCAACTCACCTTTCAGGAGTTTCTTCCTCTACCGTTCCAACAACAAAATCAGCCAAAAGAGAATGCAAACTCACTTTGAGATACATTACCACTTTAAATAGGCCTCTGCAAACTAGCTGGAAATTGCACTCTGAAAGTGGGCAGTTTTCCTGTTGTGTTAGTGAATCGAGTGGGAAACCCGCCAGTCAAATTAAATTGCTGCCCAGGATTTAAAATAGCTAATGCCACAAATATTCTGATGCGCGTGAATTTCAAACTTACCTGCTCAAAACGCTTCTCAGAGTTAAAATTGGGTCCATAAGCCACTAACATTCTGAATCATACTTATGCAGAAATTACACCAGTTTTGATCTTGTTGATGTGAAGCTGCGCTGAAATTTCCTGTGGAGCTTATTTGGCTATGTCACAACGTAAAAGCCGGCATAAAACCAGTCCAAATGCAGCACAACCAATAGGGGCAATAACAAATGGGCTGCTATCTTCTGCCATAGTGCTCTCAGAGCATAGCAGGTGACTTTGCCTGTGCTGCACCTACATTTTTGGGTGTAATCCTACTCCAGAGCATTATTTGTGAAAATCCAGGAAACTTTGGTGAACTGGTCTTTTGCATGGGGGCGGATATATGTCAATGAGTAGCAGAAGGTCTCGGCTGACGTATCTCAGGAGTGGTGCAAACGATTGAGGAAAGTTGCACGCAGTGGTATTTCAGTGTAAAACTAGCATAAATTAGTTAAATGCGAATTTCCTCAGAAAAAGCGGCACAATTCTGTTCTTATGCCATAGTTACACCAAAACTGTTCAGGGAATATCAAATCAACCAAAGTTCCATTTGTTGTTACATTTGAATATACAGTTTTTACTCCACATAGCTTATGCAAGTATTCAAACTTAACACAACTGAAGGTGAAGCTTTTAGGATCCATTTCCAAATATATCATGAGATCTTTCGATTATTGGTCTATCATAATACTCCTGACGTTATTTTTCTTTAGTTCTTTTTCAATGTGCATGGAAGGGAGCAGGAAGTTGCTAAGTTCAATGTGGTAGTCATTGGATCCAAGAAGCACAAATACTTTCTCAATAGTCTGATACTAGGGGCTAGAAATTGAGTAGCACTCCGATTGGGACGCTAACTTTTGAAACGCAGCAAAAGTATCGGCAGGCGAAAATGATTTTGTGCTCCCGAGCAATTCAGCTTTCGCGCTCCAAGAGGGAAGTGGAGCGCTAAATCAAGTGGGTGGGAGAGGGGGTGAAATTAACAGTGATATTCCACATTTTGGGCTCAAGTTTCGGCCTGAGTTTCTCCTATTTTTTTGGAGCAACTAGTTTAGAATGGAGTTTCTTAGAAATTGCAATTTTCGCCATTTAGTTTGCTCCAGTTCTAGTGAGTTAGAATAGTTTCATTTTAGAACAGATTTTTTTTCAAAAGTGGGCGTATCCAGCCACTTACGCCTGTTTTTCAAGTTTAGGCAGCGAAAACTTACTCCAAACTAACTTAGAATGGAGTAAGTGTAGATTTATGTACGCTCAGAAAAACCTTGCCTAAACTTATAAATCAGGTGTAGGGAACGAGAGATGGCGGGGGGGGAGGGGGCGGGTGGGGGGTGGTGAGGAGGGTTATTTACAAACATTAAACACGTCACTTTTGAAAATAAAGAGCCATCATCAATAATAAATGATAAATAAATCAATAAATTAACCAATAAATCAATCAAAAAAAATTAAAAAATTATAAATAAAAAAAATTAAAAAATCAATCAATAAATAAAAAATTAAGTTTTTACTCACCGACTGCAGCACCGGGAGCCCTCCAACAGCGTGCTGGGATAGCACCCGCCGCCCCCCCCACCCCCCCCCCCCCCCCCAGTGTCTCTCTCTCTGTTTCTGTCAGTGTCTCTCTCTGTCAGTGTCTCACTCTGTCAGTGTCTTTCTGTGTTTCTGACAGCGAGGGGTGGGGGAAAGAGGGGGGAGGGGAGGGAGGGAGGGAGGGGGGAGAGAAGGAGGGAGGGGGAGGGAGGAGAGAAGGAGGGAGGGGGAGGGAGGGGGAGAGAAGGAGGGAGGAGAGAAGGAGGGAGGGGGAGGGAGGGGGGAGTGGAGGGGGGAGGGAGGGGGAAGGGGAGGGGGATGGATGGGGAGAGGATGGGGAGAGGAGGGGGGAGAGAGGGGGAGAGGAGGGAGGGAGGGAGAGGGGGTGAGAGGATAGAAGGGGGAGAGGAGGAGGGAGGGAGCAGGAGAGGAGGGGGAGGGAGGGGGGTGAGGAGGGGAGGAGGGGCGAGGGAGGGGGGAGAGGAGGGGGGAGGAAGGGGGAGAAGAGGGGGGAGAGGAGGGGAGGAAGCGGAGGAGGGCAGGAAGCGGAGGAGAGGAGGGGTGAGGGAGAGGAGAGAGGAGGGGGGAGGGAAGGGGAAAGGGAGGGGGGAGAGGAGTGAGAAGGAAGGAGGAAGGGCTGAACGGGAGGGGGTGGTGAATGGGAGGGAGGGGATGGGCTGTATGGGAGGGGGGACTGAACGGGAGGGAGGGGGCGGGAGGCTGAACAGGCCCCGCTGCCGACGACCCAGATGCCTGGTCGCTGCCGAGGACTTCGGGCGGGGCCCGCCCCCAGTGAGATGCCGGGTGGGTAGGCCCCTCCGCTGACGTGGAGGGAGGTGGGGAGGGGGGAGGGCTGAACGGGCGGGGGGGGGGGGGGGGGGAGTGAACGGGAGGAGGGGGGGTGCTGAACGGAAGGGAGGGAGGCGGGGAGGGGGGAGCTGAACGGGAGTGAGGGAGTGGGGGAGAGCTGAACGGGAGGGAGACCCGAGTCCTGATCTTCGCCCGGGGAACCCATTTGGCCAGGGCTTGGGCCGGCGTGCTTCGGGCCCCTCTCACGCTGCCTCGGAGACGAGGAGTTACTGCACATGCGTGTACACTCTAGTGCGCATGTTCAGAGGTCCCGGCACTGTTTTCAGCGCTGGGACCTGGCTCTGCCCCCCCCGCCCCTTGTGCTGCGCCACGCCGAGCACGAAGACGTCCTGAGGAGCTCGCAGAATCGCAAGGTAAGTTTTCGGCGCCCTTTTTATTCCAGAAAGTCAGTGCACCTTATGGAGGTGCGCCAATTTTACAGAGAGCGGAAACTCGGGCCCAATAAGGGACATTTTCGCCAGAAACTGTGATTCAAATTGATTGCCAACTCTGGGTGTTCCAAAGCACAACCTTTGGGAGAGGATGGAATGACTGACCGCAACTTCTGGATTTCCACGATCATCTGCGTATGTGTTGACTCCAGAAGTTGCTTTCAAAGGAGTAATGAAGGTGAATGCTGACAGTTTCACTGTCATTACCACCACAAGATCCGGGTCAATGTGTTTTGTTCTGGGAGTCAGGCAGCTTTGATGTTTCTCTCTGAGGACTGAGCCTCGCCTCCCTGAAGCTGGGAGTCAGTGAACTAAATTGCGTTTGGTTTTGGTTTTATTTATTATTTATTATTTTTATAACTTAGTGTCCTGTAAAAAGTCATATAATTGTCGAAAACTTTAGTTAGAAGTTAATTATATTGATATTTTTGTTGAATCAGTGGCATTTGCTTCGTGTTTTTCATTGCAGTCGATACTGTTGAAACATCACAGAAGTAGTTTTTATTGTAACATTATTTATTGTTAAATCTTTCTATACTTTTGTTTTCTTTCTTTGATTTATAAATTATGTTATTCATCTCACTATAAAACAAAGTAAAATATTTTGTTCGGAGCGTGGTGATACTCAGACATTCAATGAAGGTAAATACAATAACATTTTCAAACAGGGCAAATGACAAGTGATCAAATGTCATGTGATTAAGCATCACATGAGCGGTGTTGCATGATTGCCATGTGATCAAATGTCACATGATCAATACTCCAGGAATACATCAAACCATAATTGGCAACCCTAGGAGTACTGCATTCAGTTTTGGGCACTGAGCCTCAGGAGAGATATATTGGGGAGGGGGGTGGAACAGAGCAGATTCACCAGAATGATACTGGGACTTAAAGGATTAAATTGTGAGGCTAGGTTGCATGTGGCTTGTACTCTCTTAAATTTAGATGGTTGAGGGTGATCTAATTGATGTATTTAAAATTATAAGAGGATTTGATAAAGCAGATATAGAGAAACTATTTCCTCTAGTGGGGGATTCTATAACAAGCAAACATAATCTTAAAATTAGAGCTAGCATATTTAGAAGTGAAAGTAGGAAGCATTTTCTCACACTAAGGGTAGTGGAAAACTGCAAGTCACTCCACCAAAAGCCTTTGGATGTTGGGTCACATTACATTTTCAAGACTTAAAATGAAAATTTTTTGTTAGGTCAGGGTATCAAGTGAAGTGGAACAAAGGTGGATAAATGGTTCAGGTACAGATCATCCATAATCTAATTGAACAGCAGAACAGGCCCAATGTTCTGAATAACCTACTCCTGATCCTATGTGAGAGAATCCATCTTTCCACTCAAATAAATATGTATGTCTTGATTCTTGAATTGGGAAGAAAAATAACTGAAGTCCCTCGTGCCATTCCAGTAAATCTCCTCTGCACCCTCTCTAAGGTCTTGATACCTTTCCCAAAGTGTGATGCCCAGAATTGGACACAATACTCCAGCTGGGGCCTAATCAGTAATTTATAATGGTTTAGCACACCTTGCTTGCTTTTGTACTCTATGCCTTTACTTATAAAGCCAAGGATCCAATATGCTTTTTTTAACAGCCTTCTCAACTTGTTCTGCTACTTTCAAGGATGTGTGTACGTACACCTCTAGATCTCTTTGATCCTGGATGTACAAAAGCATGGGCCTTACGCTTAACATCAGTAAGACAAAGGTCCTCCACCAGCCTGTCCTCGCCACACAGCACTGCCCTCCAGTCATCAAGATCCATGGCGCAACCCTGGACAACATGGACCACTTCTCTTATCTCGGGAGCCTCCTATCAACAAGAGCAGGCATTGACGACATGATCTAACACCATCTCCAGTGCACCAGTACAGCCTTTGGCCGCCTGAGAAAAAGAGTGTTTGAAGACCAGGCCCTCAAAACTGTCACCAAGCTCATGGTCTATAGGGCTGTAGTAATACCTGCCCTCCTGTATGGCTCAGAAACATGGACCATGTACAGTAGACACCTCAAGTCGCTGGAGAAATACCACCAACAATGTCTCCACAAGATCCTACAAATCCCCTGGGAGGACAGAAACACCAACGTTAGCGTCCTCGACCAGGCCAACATCACCAGCATTGAAGCACTGACCACACTTGATCAGCTCCGCTGGGCAGGCCACGTAGTTCACATGCCAGACACGAGACTCCCAAAGCAAGCGCTCTACTTGGAACTCCTTCACGGCAACCGAGCCAAAAGTGGGCAGCGGAAACATTACAAGGACACCCTCAAAGCCTCCCTGATAAAGTGCAACATCCCGTCTGTCATCTGGGAGTCCCTGGCCAAAGACCACCCTAAGTGGAGGAAGTGCATCCGGGAGGGCGCTGAACGCCATGAGTCTCGTTGCTGAGAGCATGCAGAAATCAAGTGCAGGCAGCGGAAAGAGTATGCGGCAAACCAGTCACACCCACCCCTTCCCCCAACGACTATCTGTCTCACCTGTGACAGAGGCTTTGGTTCTCGTATTGGACTGTAGAGCCACCTAAGAACTCATGTTAAGAGTGGAAGCAAGTCTTCCTCGATTCTGAGGGACTGCCTATGATGATGAGGTACCTTTGATCCTGGACCTCCTCTAAAATTGTACTGTTTCATTTATATTGCCTCCCCTCATTCTTCCGACCAAAATATATCACTTCACACTTCTCTGTGTTAAATTGCATCTGCCATGTGTCTGCCCATTTCACCAGTCTGTCTATATCTATCCTCCTCATTGTTTATTACATTTCAGTGTCTTGTGTCATCTGCAAACTTTAGAATTATCCCCTGTATACTCAAGTCCAGGTCAATAATATATATCAAAAAGAGCAGTAGTCTTAATACCAACTCCTGGGGACACCACTGTATACTTTGCTCCAGTCTATAAAACAACCATTCAGCGCTACTCTCTGCTTTCAGCCTCTTAGCCAATTTTGTGTCCATACTGCCACTGTCCCTTCAATCCCATGGGCTTCAAATTTGCCAACACGTCTAATTTTGTGATATTTAATCAAACCCCTTTTGAAATTTCATATACACAACATCAATCACACTACCTTTATCAACCCTCTCTGTTATTTCATCAAAGAACTCAAGCAAGTTAGTCAAACACGATTTATCATGAATACTTACTGCACCTTGCCAGTTCTTACTATATAACTTCTATGACCTGCTTCTATGATTTATAACCAAATGCCATGGCTAAAAGTTTAATTCTTTATTCACTTACACTTATAGTTTTTGATGAATTGTACAGGTTGCGAGGTCTGTGCTCAATAATGGAACACTTATGCCATCCAAAGTTAGAAAGAAATATTCCCAAGTCAGTTACAGAATATATTCATGCCCGTGAGAATGGGTTTGAAAGCTCCCAAATTCATTTTATATAAGCAGAGACAGGAGAAAATGTCATTGGATCCCAAACGAATAAGGTTTTGCCAGTTCTCATCTAACCTCCTGATGGAGTCCTTTTAGGTGGTTCGGTGCTCCGTCTTGACTGTGGGATGGGCGACAAGGAAAGGTCATATCATCAGTTAGCTATTATTAGCAGTATAATTCAGTCTAGTAGGATCAGATAACATATTTAAATCAGTAAAAAATAGATTTAAAACAGGTATTAGGAACTGGAGTCAAAGAATAATAAAGGAAGGGTAGTCGAGAATAAAACATTTGGGTCATTATGCAGTTCGATATCAGGCTGGGAGAATGAGGATACTAGAAGGATAAGTGCTAACTGGTCGAATAGCCTTTTCTTGTATCCAACTGTTGAGTGCTGACAGAGAACAGCAATGATCACTGCCAAAGCGAAGAAAGACTTGCATTTATATAGCGCCTTTCATGACCACTAGGCATCCCAAAGCGTTTTACAGCCAATGAAGTACTTTTTGAAGTGTAGCCACTGTTGTAATGTAGGAAACACAGCAGCCAATCTTCACTCAGCAAGCTCCCACAAACAGCAATGTTATAACGACCAGATAATCTGTTTTTGTCATGTTGATTGAGGGACGAAAGATGGCAGACCTGAAAGATGGCACTTCCAACAGTGCAGCAATCCCTCAGTACTGCACTGGAGTTACAGCCTAGATTTTTGAGTTCCAGGGGGTGAAATTCACGCCCATTTGGGAGCGGTAACATCCGGGAGGCGTGAAACCTAGCTCCAGGCATGGAAGTCACGCCCCTCTCGATAAGTTCGGGTTACTGCCCCCGGAAGGAAGTGGAGCATTAAGCCGTGTCCGAGGGGCTCTTCCCTCAATTAAAGGGAAGGCCCACGCTGCCGATTCTGCAGAAGGAAAAGGCACCTATCTGGACCACCAGGGAGCGGGGTGCCATGCGATCAGCCTGGCACTCAAGCAGAGTGCCGAGCTGAGCGATCGTGGCCAGGATCCCGCAAAAAAATACATTAGGAGTGGCAACAAGAAGGTACGTTTTTTTCCCCTGGCAACCTCGCCTTTAATTTTCGCCCCAGGAGCAGTCTGCTGCCTGATAAGTGACCCCTGCAGTTGTCGATGTTATCGCCAATTTCGGGGCCGGGGCACTAACAGGCCGATGCATGCGGCAATGACGTCATGATCTCCGGGCACAGGCTAAACTCCTGCCCCTCTGGGGGTGCTAATGGTAGGCACAGATGCATCAAATTTCTAGCCCCAAGTTGTTGAAGTGGGACTGGAGCCCACAACGTTCTGCCTCAGAGGCGAGGGTGCTACCAACTGAGACACTGGCTGACACACAAGAACACAAAATCAATGGAAAAGCTGCAGTGTAGATGTACTGAGATATTACCAAGGATGAGGGATTATAGTTCTGAAGAAAGAGTCCTGAAAAATAGGGGGAGAAATTAATTATAGTCCAGGAATGGGCGGTAACTTTAGAAAAGTTTGAGATACAGCGCCAGGCACTAATGAATCACACTGTATACAAAATTACATCTCATTGCTCAAAGAAAGGATTAGAGTGCGAGATCAAGCGCTCATGGCCTAGCTCAGTGGCATTACACTCAAAGTGCTAAGCAATATCAGGTGCAGTCTAACTGCAAGTCATCATTGCCACAGATTCGTTCCAGTTCTTAAAAGGGAGTTTCATGATGCTGCTGAACCTCATTCTAGTGTAGCAGTTTGATATTTTGTGAGAATAAAAATGCCACTAATTTGTAGTAGCCACAATGCTCCGGAGACTAAACAACCTTTAAATGACTGAATTCAACTGATGAGCAATGTCAAACTGACAAGAAAGCAGTCAAACAGCATTAACCTGACAACTGTGACTCATTACTCCTGATCCCTTTAAGTAGCATCCTCGAACCGGCATCCACCTGTTTAATGCCTCCTCTCCCTGCTCACTAACGTCACGATCTGCCTGGCACTGAAGTCCGCGGCGCTAAGTTACATAGAAACATAGAAAATAGGTGCAGAAGTAGGCCATTCGGCCCTTCGAGCCTGCACCACCATTCAATATGATCATGGCTGATCATTCACCTTAGTACTCCTTTTCTGCTTTCTCTCCATAACCCTTGATCCCTTTAGCCGTAATTGTAGACATAGGATCCCACCTGGGACCAGTATTCTTGTGAGTGCTGACGGAGCGGGAAGACAGCCTCTCATGGGTGGAGAAAGGGGGAAAAAAAACATCGCAATATTCCAGCTGTACTCGTACATTGCATAGAATGTACAGCACAGAAACAGGCCATTTGGCCCAACTGGTCCGTGCCGGCGTTTATGCTCCACACCAGCCTCCTCCCACCCCTACTTCATCTCAACCCTATCAGCATAAGTTTCTCCCTCGCGTATTTATTCGGCTTCCCCTTAAATGCATCCGTGTTATTCACCTCAACCACTCCCTGTGGTAGCCAGTTCCACATTCTCACCACTCTCTGGGTTACGAAGCTTCTCCTGGACTGGTTTTGATTGACGGAGAGGGGGTTGGAGTGTATTTGCTGCATGGGTTCTTTGCTGAAGAATTCATAGCTACACATTTGCTGCAAAGAACTAGCTGGTTTATTAGAAAAGGTTGAACAATCAAACTAAACCCCTACCAGTTATTCCACCAGGTTAAGGACTGCACGTCTCATCGTGGAGAACCTGAACTCAATTAACCAGGGTTTTACTGAGTCTTGTGAACATCACGTGACTGGCTGACCACTCACAATGCAACTATTTTGTTAGAACGTAAAATCCAATGCCTCCTTTTGGCAAGAGCACTGGAACCCACAAATTAACAATTTAAACTTTAACTAATAAATCAAATTAAAATTTGGTTGCTGGGGAGGGGGGGGATGATGCACTCCAGTCCCTCCGGTGCCCACCTCTTGTGGAAGGCCGTGAGCGCACTGGTGAATACCGCATGCTCCATCTCCAGGGACACCCTGGCGCGAATGTAACCACGGAAGAGAGGCAGAAAGTCGGGCTCAATGACCTCTTCAACCGTCCGCTGCCTGGACCGGTTAATGGCCACCTAGGCCAGACCCAGGAGCAGTCCTACGAAGAGGTCAACCTGCCCGCTCCCCTCTGCACAGGGTGCCCAAAGATCAGGAGTGTGGGACTGAAGTGCAACCAGAATTTGAGGAGCAGCCCCCTCCAATATTGGAACAGGCGCTGCAACCTCACACACTCCACGTAAACATGGAACACGGACTCCTCCAGACCACAGAAATTACAGGCAGCCTGGAAGTCCGTGAACCGACTTAAGAACCGATTGCACGGGACTGTCCCGTGCAACACACTCCAGGTCAAGTCCTCAATAAATAAAGGGAGGACTTCCGCATAGAGAGCATTCCATTGGGGACCCCCGCCTCCTCTGGACGGCAAGATGGTGCGTCATGGTGTGTCCGGACGGCAGACGAGGATGGCAAAGTGGAGAGTGTGCAAGAGTAGCCCATACAGGAATCCCCTCCGCGCAGAATTGAAAGGCACGGAGGGGATTTCCCGAAGGAGGCTCAAGTTGTGAGGCACCGGCTCCTGCAACAGCTTCACAAACCAGTGAGCATGCTCACAGGTGCATACATTACAGAGAAATTCGCCAGATTTATTTTGCCTTTTAGGCTTAGGGTATTTGTTGCCTCCCCCGGGATATTACACATCTGCTGCGAGGAGGAGCGGAGTAGCAAGCGTCTAGTCATGATGCTCCAGGTATCATGATGCGTGGGCCAGGCTTGATGGACTAGCTGGTCTCTTCCTGCCAGTCATTTCCGGATATTCTCCTGGACACGGCAGGAGCCCGAGTCAGATGATTTGGTTTGGGCATTTTAACGGGACGTTTCTTCGGGACAAATCACATGGCAAACTTACACTTCAGCTCATCTCCAAGTACAACACGATGGAATAAATCTCTAAATGGGCGATGGGGAATTGGCAGCCGCGTTTACTCTTTGTCCAATTTCGGTTTCCCTTGAGGTCAACGGAAAGGAAATTCGGGAGGAGCGTAAAACCGACTGCCAACTTACTATCTCCCGCTTGGCGCTACCTCCCCCAAACACCTCAGCGTTAGGGTCTGCTACTTGCACATCTCCGGACGGACCCAGACCGCAGAAGGAAGTTACGGAATCAACCTAGTGGACCTTCTCTGAACTGCCTCCAAAGCAAGTATATCCTTTCGTAAATATGGAAACCAAAACTGCATGCAGTATTCCAGGTGTGGCCTCACTAATACCCTGTATAACTGTAGCAAGACTTCCCTGCTTTTATACTCCATCCTCTTTGCAATAAAGGCCAAAATTCCATTGGCCTTCCTGGTCACTTGCTGTACCTGCATACTATCCTTTTGTGTTTTATACACAAGTACCCCCAGGTCCCGCTGTATTGCAGCACTTTGCAATCTTTCTCCATTTAAATAACAACTTGCTCTTTGATTTTTTTTTCTGCCAAAGTGCATGACCTCACACTTTCCAACATTATACTCCATCTGCCAAATTTTTGCCCACTCACTAAGCTTGCCTATGTCCTTTTGTAGATTTTTTGTGTCCTACTCACACATTGCTTTTCCTCCCATCTTTGTATCGTCAGCAATCTTGGCTACGTTACACTTAGTCCCTTCTTCCAAGTCGTTAATATAGGTTATAAATAGTTGGGGTCCCAGCACTGATCCCTGCGGCACTCCATTAGTCACTGGTTGCCTACCAGAGAATGACCCATTTATCCTGACTCTGTTTTCTGTTCGTTAGCCAATCCTCTATCCATGCTAATATATTACCCCCAACCCCATGAACTTTTATCTTGTGCAGTAACCTTGTATATGGCACCTTGTCAAATGCCTTCTGGAAGTCCAAATACACCACATCCACTGGTTCCCCTTTATCCACCCTGTTTGTTACATCCTCAAAGAATTCCAGCAAAATGTCAAACATGACTTCCCCTTCATAAATCCATGCTGACTCTGCCTGACCGAATTTTGCTTTTCCAAATGTCCTGCTACTGCTTCTTTAATAATGGACTCCAACATTTTCCCAACCACAGATGTCAGGCTAATTGGTCTATAGTTTTCTGCTTTTTGTCTGCCTTTGGGGGGGCTCGAATTTGGCGTGCGTTGCTGGATTTGCCTCGCTGTGGCGTTACTACCTCATTGCCCCGTTAGCACCCTTGCCAGGCGCTAACAGGAGGTGCTAAGGTTTCGAATTTTTTCTCCTCCATTTTTTTCACTAGAGCTACGATTAAGGGGTAACCTGATAAGAGTTGTTCAAAATTATGAAGGGCTATGAGGTAAATAGTGATTGTTTCTACAGGTTAGAAATATTAGGCTAAATTTTCCGTGGTGGTAGCGGGCGTGATAGGTGGTGAGTGGCTATCATCTCGCTCCCATTCGCCTTTCTTACAGGCGCATCTGTCATCCTACAGCCGACCCGACCTGCAGCGGCAGGGGACCCAATTGAAATCATTGTGAGGTACATTACAGGCACTTAAGAGTCTTTTTCCCGCTACTTTTTAAAGTTCCCTACATGGCCACATGCAGCTCAGGAACCACGTCTGTCAATCTGAGGTGTGAGTTCCGTGGCCATTGCTCCAGCTGATTACTTGACAGCATGGAAAACAAACCAAAATAAAAACATGTTGATTACTTCAGCTAACAATTGATGACAATTCTGTTCTACTTGAAAAGCTACTGGTAAATGGTAATTCAGAAATTCCTGAAGGGTTTGTAAGTGCTACCCTGGATAGTGAGGGAAATACATTTTTCACTGGCCATTCTCGGCTGGTGCCTTCCAATTCAACAGTAATTGCAGTGACTGGATCAGCACAATAAAAAAATGACATATACCATTTAAATTAATTTTTGTGTTGTTTCTGGTCAGGTTTCTCTCACATTATACTGTGACTCTACAGTTACACATTAAATCAAGTCATCAACTGTAACAATGTAATTCTTCTCACTCATTCCACTGGTTCAATTTGCTTTCAGTCCCTGAATATGGCTAATTGAATCTTTCAGTCTGAGACTATGATAAATTTCTGCAGAGGTTCTCTCACTTGTCCATTGTTAACTTCAATGGAAGTGCTACAGAAATTCCAGAAACAATTTGTAAATACCATTTACACTGTTTAGTCTGAGATTCCACAGCACTTCTGCTGAACTTGCATAAGATTGTAAATCCACCCCTTTACAATTAAAATCTGCTTAATTTCATATCTTAGCTATACACACACACATCTTTTATTTGTACCTGTTACTTATACAAATGTCTATATAGTGTTGGATTTTCGGCTTTTTGCGATTTCGCCCGTTTTCCAGTGCTAATCGCGGCAAAATCAAAATTTTAGCGCCGGTTTGTGTTAGTGCTAAAGCGCACAACTTTCGCCAAATGAAAGTTCGACGGGCATTAACACGAACTCTGGCATTGCACGATAGAATTTGTGCATCGGAGACGAAAGTTCCGACTGGAAAAAAATTGGCCGTTCTGCGCATGTGCAAATTTTTGTTTTTGCCGCATTTCTGGTCTGCTGTCCGATCCAAATGCTAATGCAGGGCACAGCCGCCGAGTGCATGCGCAGTACACCCGGGGCTGAATCAGCCATTTTATTATTCGATTTTCATGATGATGGAGGAGGAGGACGCCAGCAGCGTGCACAAAGATTTACACAGGAGGCTAACAAAGCTCTTGTGGGAGCTGTGGAGAGGAGATGTCAGGAACTCCACAGGAGGGGTGGATCCAGACCCTTGCCAGTGATTTTTAACAAGATCTGGAGGGAGATCGCTGAGGAGGTCTCTGCCTCAGATACAGTAATAAGTTTAATGATCTTTCGAGGATTGTTAGAGTGAGTAAAACTTTTATTCATGCATTATTTTATTACTTAAATTATAAATCTCACACACTATTCATTCTGATGCTGTTGCTGTCTCTGAGCACACTGTGGATTGCCTCCTAAAATGCATGACACATAGGTAAGCTTAGGGTGGTACCTTATTTGACATGAATGATCTTTACACATTATTAAGATTGCTTTCTAAGATCTGATAAGATGTTTCCACACTTCGATGTCCTCCTGAAACTTCCAAGGCCATTAATCAGAGGACTCTATTACATGCAGACAGTATGGTATAAGTGCTTTGATGGCTATCTGTATGTGACACAAGAGCAGATGGACCCTCTGGTAACCATTCCCATTTTCATCTTTGCAGGGAAAGAAGACCACCGGGAACAGCTGCAGACAGGTGTCGGTCCACCTCAGACACTATCACTTACAGTCCTGGAAAACCGAGTGGCAGGCCTCATCGGGATCTCAGGTCGGGCAACTGCCACAGGTGGCGCTGACTCCTGCTTGCATCCTGAGGGTAAGTCCTGCACATTGCCTGGGCTGGGTTGGGGCAATTGGTGCAGTGTCTGTGGAATAGGGTTGGGCAATGTAATGCAGCGACTGTGGAACAGGATTGGGACAGTGTGATGCAGTGTCTGTGGGCTAGGGTTGGGGCAATGTGATGCAGTGTCTGTGGGCTAGGGTTGGGGCAATGTGATGCAGTGTCTGTGGGCTAGGAATGGGGCAATGTGTTGCAGTGTCTGTGGGCTAGAGTTGGGGCAATGTGATGCAGTGTCTGTGTGCTAGGATTGGGGCAATGTGATGCAGTGTTTGTGGGCTAGGGTTGGGGCAATGTGTTGCAGTGTCTGTGGGCTAGAGTTGGGGCAATGTGTTGCAGTGTCTGTGGGCTAGAGTTGGGGCAATGTGATGCAGTGTCTGTGGGCTACAGTTGGGGCAATGTGATGCAATGTCTGTGGGCTACAGTTGGGGCAATGTGTTGCAGTGTCTGTGGGCTAGAGTTGGGGCAATGTGATGCAGTGTCTGTGTGCTAGGATTGGGGCAATGTGATGCAGTGTTTGTGGGCTAGGGTTGGGGCAATGTGTTGCAGTGTCTGTGGGCTAGAGTTGGGGCAATGTGTTGCAGTGTCTGTGGGCTAGAGTTGGGGCAATGTGATGCAGTGTCTGTGGGCTACAGTTGGGGCAATGTGATGCAATGTCTGTGGGCTACAGTTGGGGCAATGTGTTGCAGTGTCTGTGGGCTAGAGTTGGGGCAATGTGATGCAATGTCTGTGGGCTACAGTTGGGGCAATGTGATGCAATGTCTCTGGACTAGATATAATGGAGTTGTGGCGGTCCTTCAAATGAGCCTGTGCTATGTGACCTTCCTCATGTCACCCTTCCCCCTCCCCTGCTGCTAACCACTCGTCTGTTGCTTTCTACTTCCAGATGACCAGTCAGAGGCACAGAACCCTTTGGAGCAACCCTCCACATCAGCCCAACATGTGGAGGAGGAGGAATTTGACGAAGAGAAGTTGACCGAGACCAATCAACAAACTCCGGGAGGGGCGGGGGCTACAGATGCAGTCTACACATTCCCAGGCTTTGACTTCCCTGAGGCGCCTGGGACTAGTAGCGTGTAGCAATGCAGTTCTGGGGTTGAATCCTGTATGCCTTCTCTCCGGAGGGTGAGTCGGCAAAGCCGGTCTGCTGACAGACAGGCAGACGCACAACTGGACATGGTGGGACTGTCTAGGGAAAGCATCAGGCTCACCCGTCAGCTCCCTGAAGTCTTGGATCAGATTCCCGTGAGCATTGACAGTCTGAAAGCGACCATAACAGAGGTTGAGTCGCAAATTGTCGGTGCGAGCCGCGAAACCTGCGAGGCCATCAATGCCTACGCGAGGCTGATGGCCTCCACCAGTCACACAGGAGTCCCTTAAAGTGTTGGGTGCAGCCTTTCCAAGTTCCCCAGTGTGACACCCAGACACACCTCCACACCACCTGCAACTGGTGACACCGATGAAGCGGCTCACCAGTCACAGCCGGGCCATCCATGTCATGAGCTGGTCCAGTGTATCCCACGAGGCATCTCCAATGTCTCTTCCCCCAAAACAGCAGCGCTCTGACAATGTTGCTGCATGCAATTGTGGTACCACTTTGGGTATGAGGAGCATGCGAGGGAGGAGGGCAAGGGTAAGGGCAAGGGGGGAGAAGCCGGTATTAAAAGACCGTGAGGCAGTGGTGTTTATTATCATGTTGTTGTTGTTTTTGTTGTATTATAATCACAGTTTGATCACAATTTATGTTATTTTATCAAAGTTTCAACATTTTAAAATTATGTTCACAAAGTTATAACTTTTTGCAATATTTGACAAATTCTTTTGCTCATCTTAACCATTCCTGTGTGGTGTCTCATTTGCAGAGTAAGAGGGGGAATCAAAATGGTGGGACAGAGTGACCAGGCAATAGTCAAGCTTGCCTTTCACTCTTCAAGCAAAGCATTGAATTATGAGCTGCTGACATAAGGCTTTTGCAGCCATGACATTTCCACGATTCCTCCCCCGTGGTTGTGGTGGGATTGGTGGTGCCGTGGGTTCCTCACCAGGCTCCTCCTCCTCGTCTTCATCCTTGTCCTTCTCCTCCTCTTTCCCTTTCTCCTGAGGTTCTCCTGCAATCCCCATTGGCAAATCCTGTCCCTCATGATGGCTAAGTTGTGTAGCATGCAGCGCACCACAATGAACTCAGAGACCTGCTGAGGGGAGTATTGCAGGCAGTCTCCAGAGTGGTCCAGGCATCGGAAGCGATGCTTGAGCACTCCAATTGTTGCATGTGGCTGCATGGCTCCCATAATAGCGATGCTCGGCTTCTGTCTGAGGATTCCGGAGGGGGGTCTTGAGCCAGGTGACGAGGCCTTAATCTTTGTCCCTGGGCATCCATCTCTGGCCTTGTGGTTGATGCTGGAACAGGTCTGAGACAGTGCTCTCACGCAAGATGAAAGCATCATGGATGCTCCCTGGATATTGGACATTGACTGCCATGATGCATGGAGCATGGTCACAGACGACCTGTATGTTCATAGAGTGGGTTCCCTTTCAGTTTCGGTAAACATCTGGATTGTGTAAAGGTGTTCACAAAGTCAAGGTCACCCTGAACCTTGGGGAAGCCAGCAAATCATTCAAAACCTACAGCCCTCTCATTTTGGGCCTCCTTGGCCATTGGGAAGTTTATGAAGTCCATCCTACAGTGCAGTGCAGTTGTCACCTGGCGAATGCTGCAATGTGTAACATGCTGTGAAATGGATTATAAGTCCCCCGCTGATGCCTGAAAGGAGCCGGAGGCATAGAAGGCAAGTGCCGCAGTCACCTTCACCTCGACGGGCAGTGCAGTCCTGATGCCGCTGGTAGGCTGTAGGTCTGCCTTTATGAGCTGGCATATCTCTGTCAGCACTTCCTTTAGGATGCGCAGCCTTCTAACTCACTGTGTCTCAGAGAGCTGCAGGTATGAGCGCTGTTCCCTGTAATGCTATTGGGTAATGTCTCCTCCCCATACGTCTGCGACCTTTTTGATTACGTTTAAGATGATCATCAATAAACCTTCTTGTTGCTCGGCGCTGTATAAATACAGCAGCCAGAAATAATGGCCGACATAGAATAGCTCCTATCTTTTAAAATGTCCTTAAATGTCCTTTAAAACAAATTAGAAACTCACATAAAACTTCAGTATGAACAACGTAGCCTTCTTCTCCCAATCCTTTTATGCACTGAACTTCTGTTCCATTTTCAAAATGGCACCATTAGCGCTGGGTGCACCCTGGGTCTGACCTGGGTGCGACAGCTTGTTGCTGGTGGATTCCTGGGTAGATGCTAAATCGGGCGATATTGCCGAAAGTTCCACCCAGACAACTCGTGCAGCGTTGCACGTGGATTGACGTCATCCAAACAGTATAAACAGTGGGCGGCGCGATGTATTAGCGCTGCCACAAAACCACTGCCAAAAGTTCCACCCAGGCGCAAAATGTTGTGCGCCTCGTTTTGTGCCAAAAAAAAACATTTTTGCACCGCGCCCATGCGCTAAACAGGGTGCAAATTAGCTGAAAATCCAACCCAATAGATTTGTGCCTAAAGCAGCGATAATTTCCCAATTAATGTACTTTTTAAGTTATGTCCTTGATTGTATTTGTAGATGGAATCATGTTACTTAATGATAATATTTAAATATTTATTTGTCACTCCTATATAACTTTTATAACATCATGAGTGATGTCACCAGACCCCCTCCATCTAATTGGGCCGAGTAACACACTGGCTGGGCTCAATAGGCCCCATTAAGGTAAGTTCATTTTCTACAATGGGATGGAGCCAGCAGCGTGGTCGCGACCTACCACTGACACCGGTTGTAGCGGACCCGCCAAGGTAAGAAAAATTATGACCATTGCAACAAGATATTAATATAATATCAACAAGAATTAAAGGGGATGTGAGGAAACACATTTTTCCATGGAGTATAGTTTGAATGTGGAAGCAGAGTCCATCTTTTTTTTTAATGGAATTAGTTCTGCTGAAGAAGAGGAATATTAAAGAGTATGTAAAATGAGCAGGAGAGTGGGATTACTTGAGGTAGTTCACAGAGATGTCAAATACCTGCTTCTATGCTGTAACATTGTATGATTTGAATAAATAATTTTTAAAGAAATATGGGAGGTGTATTAGCCAGATTTGTTGCTGAAATATTGACTCTTTCCCTTTACACAGTAAATTCATCAAACCACTCTCTCAGTGGGAAGCTGCACTCAAAAGTGATGTGTAGGCTGTGATTTTGCCAACAGTGGCGAGACTGGTGTGGCCGCATTGGTGGCATGTGGGGAACGTGCCCTCATCTCCATCCCACCCTCTCTACAAAATCTTCCATTGATTGGGCTGGTTAATCCTGCTCAGTGAGTTTCATGGCCAATTAAAAGGAAACGAATCTGATGACACATCATCAGGCAGTTTCCTTAAAGGGATCATGGCCAACTTTATTTTGACAGTTGTTCTGTCAGTGTTCCACATCATTGAGGTGCTGCAAACACTGATGAGCACTACACAAAGATGCACGGCTACACCCAGGCTCTCCCATGACTCCCTCCAGATGCTTATGGAGGGAGTCACAACACGCAGGGAGGTTCACTTCCCTTCCAATGGACGGAATTGACCTCTCCAGGAGACCAACACAGCAACACCACCCACTCATCATATCCCCATCACTCTGCATTCCCTACCCTAGTCTTGTACATCCTTATTCACACCAACTGACCTTGCAACTGCACCCATCCCTTTTGCTCCAGCTACATTATCACTACCCCATCTCACTAGCCACCCTTCACACCTCACCCTCATCTTTGGCCAATCATACCAACCAACAACACACAAGGATAGGCACTTGGGTGTTTTAGACAATGTTCATGTAGAGTTTCTGCTAATGTGTAAACATTGAAATCTATATTTTGAACACTTTGGGCTCAAAATTCGGTACCACTGTTTTTGGAGGTGGTGACACTGCCTGAACGGTGATTTTACCGCCAGGCGGTAATCACTGCCTCAAGCTGCCAAATTCAGTTTTACTGCCCAGTGATGAGAGAACAGCACTAAAAGTGGCATTGCACACTCATCCCTGGGCACCAATGCAGCGGTAGCTCAGGCTTACTGAATTTCCAGACGGTAGGTTGTCGACATGCAAGTTGAAAAAAATGAAAAAAAGTTTCAGAAAACTTTTCTAACCAACACTTCCCCACTGGTGTCATAAATACATAAATGCTGAAAAAATTAAAGTTAACAACTTACCTTGATCTCTGGATGAAACCGGGCATTGTAGGGATGCTTTAAGGTGCTGATGTGGAGTAGTGCCAACCTGGCACATCATGTGACAGCCAGGATGCACAACATCAAGTGAAAGAAATGTGGCCATGGTGAGGCCATCCCTGGCCTCCCGGGTAGCAATGTGGTCATGTGCTGATGTCTTGTGTCTTTTGCAGAGAAGGTTGGTGTTGTTGTTTGTGATGCAGGTGTGTTTAGTGATGTTGGGGTTGGTGGTGGGATATTGAGGACCAAGGTGAGATTTTTTCATGGTCACCAATGCTGCTGGAATAGATGGCAGGTGAGGTTGAGAAGACAGAAGTCATCTGTCAATGAGAGAGGTTGCCCCAAGGAGGTGACAGTGAATGGAAAGTTCACTGCAAACACTTCCAATCTGCATACAGCGCAAAGGTTTCTTCCAAATCCTGAAGGCTTGAGCTTCTGACACTGGAAAGTGAACAGCTGTGAAATGGTAGCTTTTATGCCACTTCTGCAGCTGTCAACTAGCCAAAGCAATGGAAAGTCACCGAGAACCCGACACACTTACTTGGCGTGATACCCGAGGAATGGCAAGCTAGTTGAAAACTTGGTAAAATGGTCAGTGCCTGGGTAAAATCCTTTTAAATATCTTTAAACTACCTCTTAAGCATCTTAATTGACTGGGCTGTCGTTTGGTGTCGGGTCTGCTATCTGTTGAGAAATTGACACGGAGGCGGGTTCAGAACAGACTTCCTCCCCGCTGTCAATCAGGGCCATTTTGACAGCGGGCCCGCACTCGCAGGGCTGGGAAGATTCCGGCCTCTCAGTGGGAAGCTGCACTCAAAAGTGATGTGTATTGTAACTAGGACGACAACACTGCGGTGCTCCTTCTTAGACCTCCCACTCCCTTTGAGCTCACTGCTAGGAATGTGAGTTCAGTGAAAGTACCCTAATCCTTGGACAATTATTTTCCCCAAAGGAAGATGAACAGACAGCCATTTGAACATAGGCTTGACACTTGTAAGATTCACCATGCACTTTATTTATCTGTCCTTCCTAAATTTGCTGCTGTCAGATGCCATAGAATTACCAATCAATGCTTAACACAACTGTAACATATTCAGGATGGATCCACAGAATTTGGTCAATTATAAGCATCTCCATTTTATTAGCCTGCTACTCATCTGAGTTGTAGTCTGATAAAACTTCATTCAGATCTGGGCAATTTTGCCAATTAGAGCACAAATCATCTTAATGGGGCGAAAATTCCGGCCTTGCCGGGTCCGTACGAAGTGCGCACCGACCCGGCGAGTCCTCGCAAAAGCCAGTTTTCGGGGCATGATGCGATTTCTCTTGACAGATACTCCGCATCCCCAGGAGGAGGTCATTCACACAGCAGAGAATGGGCTACTTGCCCAACTCATGCCCAGCGAATGACCTTCAAACTTTTATGCCTTGTGAAAACAGGCACATAGCCTACTTTCACCAGCGTAAGAGTTTAAAAAATTAAATTTAAATACACATTTAAAAACCCTGTCCATTAAGATAAGTTTATTTTTAACACTATTAAAACACATTAAAAAAAAATCCAAAAAATATCTATTTTTTCTAAAACATACAGGGCTAGATTTTACACTTTTGCGCTTATCGCCCAAAGATGGGCATTATTTCCGGCGCGGGCGGTGAAAATGGGTTTTCAGATCGCCGGCTTCTCGCACATTTTCAAAACACCTAGTCTCCATTTTAAAAAATGGGCGTTACTGTGAGCGATATGAAATGGGCGGTAGCGTTAAATCTCACTGAACTTCTGCTATAAAGTGTCGCCGTCCTTAGCAACGGCATGGCAACGCTCGATTCCCACAATTCAGGAGGTCAAGGGTCATCATGACATGTGCAGAAGAGGAGACAGAGAGGGAGCTGAGAGGGACCAAAGGCATGTCTGGTGTGGTGTGGCTGCTTTGGGAGGAAGGAGGGAGACTTTAGAGCTTCACTGCAACTAGAGAAACAAAAATTAGCTGTTACCAACCACATATTTGCCCGAATTTGGCCTATAATGGAGAGAGAGGAGGAGGCATCACAGCACGCTGTGGAGACTGACGCTAGCGAGAGCAGTGAGGTGGGAGAGGAGCACATTGGAGGGTGCAAAAGAGTGAGGAGGTTCTCAGATATAGCAACTGCCTCCCTCCTGCAGGAGGTCAAGTCACGCTGGATGATTTGACACAGGGAGCGCGTGGGAAGCCCACCCCAAAGGCAGACCAGAAGATATGGACCGAGATAGCGGAGGTGGTCTCGCTGGCGACCAACAAGGTGCGTGAGCGCAAACAATGCTGCAAACGATGGAACGATCTTGTGGGATCTGCATGAGTAAGTATTACATTGATTTACATGTACTTATGTATTTATTTAATTTGATTTGTAACAGTCATGTGTGACTATCAGCAGATGTGAGGTCTTCCACATTTAACGGGAATGTTTTACTCAAAGCCTGCAGTCACGCTGCACATGTTTAGGTAAAGAATGATAATTATCATAATAAGCATGATTACATCTGTCGGTTATGTATTGTATCAGTCTCTGTGACAGTACCTAGCAATGATATCATGCAATGATCTCATGCCATGTCATCCTGTCACCTTTTACAGAAGAAGCTGTCGACGATGAGGTCCGTGCAGAGGCAAATGGGTGGGTGGCCACCAGTCTCCAGCGACATAGAAACATAGAAAATAGGTGCAGGAGTAGGGCCATGCGGCCCTTTGAGCCTGCACCGCCATTCAATAAGATCATGGCTGATCATTCCTTCAGTACCCCTTTCCTGCTTTCTCTCCATACCCCTTGATCCCCTTTACCTTAAGAGCCATATCTAATTCCCTCTTGAATATATCCAATGAACTGGCATCAACAACTCTCCGCGGCAGGGAATTCCACAGGTTAACAACTCTCTGAGTGAAGAAGTTTCTCCTCATCTCAGTCCTAACTGGCCTAACCCTTAACCTAAGACTATGTCCCCTGCCTCTGGACTTCCCCAGCATTGGGAACATTCTTCCCGCATCTAACCTGTCCAGTCCCGTCAGAATCTTATATGTTTCTATGAGATCCCCTCTCATCCTTCTAAACTCCAGTTGATCCAGATCTCCTCATATGACAGCCCAGCTATCCCTGGAATCAGTCTGGTGAACCTTCGCTGCACTCCCTCAATAGCAAGAATGTCCTTGCTCAGACTAGGAGACCAAACCTAAACACAATATTCCAGGTGAGGCCTCACGAAGGCCCTGTACAACTGCATTAAAACCTCCCTACTCCTATATTCAAATCCCCTAGCTATGAAGGCCAACATACCTTTTGCCTTCTTTACTACCTGCTGTACCTGCGTGCCCATTTTCAGTGACTGATGAACCATGACACCCAGGTCTCGTTGCACCTCCCCTTTTCCTAATCTGCTGCCATTCAGATAATATTCTGCCTTCGTGTTTTTGCCACCAAAGTGGATAACCTCACATTTATCCACATTATACTGCATCTGCCATGCATTTGCCCACTCACCTAACCTGTCCAAGTCACCCTGCAGCCTCTTAGCATCCTCCTCAAAGCTCACACCGCCATCCAGTTTAGTGTCATACGCAAACTTGGAGCTATTACACTCTATTCCTTCATCCAAATCAGGAATGTATATTGTAAAGAGCTGGGGTCCCAGCACTGAGCCCTGCGGCACCCCATTAGTCACTGCCTGCCATTCTGAAAAGGGCCTGTTTATCCAGACTCTCTGCTTCCTGTCTGCCAACCAGTTCTCTATCCATGCCAGTACATTACCCCCAATACCATGCGTTTTGATTTTGCACACCAATCTCTTGTGCGGGACCTTGTCAAAAGCCTTTTGAAAGTCCAAATACACCACATCCACTGGTTCTCCCTTGTCCACTCTCCTCAAAAAATTCCAGACGATTCGTCAAGCATGATTTCCCTTTCATAAATCCATGCTGACTTGGTCCGATCCTGTCATTGCTTTCCAAATGCACTGCTATTTCATCTGTAATGATTGATTCCAACATTTTCCCCATTACTGATGTCAGGCTAACCGGTCTATAGTTACCTGTTTTCTCTCCCTCCTTTTTTAAAAAGTGGTGTTACATTAGCTACCCTCCAATCCATAGGAACTGATCCAGAGTCGATAGATTGTTGGAAAATGATCACCAATGCATCCACTATTTCTATGGCCACTTCCTTAAGTACTCTGGGATGCAGACTATCAGGCCCCGGGGATTTATCGGCCTTTAATCCCATCAATTTCCCTAACACAATTTCCCGCCTAATAAGGATATCCTTCAGTTCCTCCTTCTCACTAGACCCTCGGTCCCCCAGTACATTCGGAAGGTTATTTGTATCTTCTTTTGTGAAGACAGAACCGAAGTATTGGTTCAATTGGTCTGCCATTTCTTTGTTCCCCATTATAAATTCACCTGAATCCAACGTTTGTCTTTACTAATCTTTTTCTCTTCACATATTTATAGAAGCTTTAGCAGTCAGTTTTTATGTTCCCTGCAAGCTTCCTCTCTTACTCTATTTCCCCCCTCTTAATTAAACCCTTAGTCCTCCTCTGTTGAATTCTAAATTTCTCCCAGTCCTCACGTTTGTTGCTTTTTCTAGCCAATTTATATGCTTCTTCCTTGGCTTTAATTATATCCTTAATTTCCCTTGTTAGCCATGGTTGAGCCATCTTCCCAGTTTTATTTTTACTCCAGACAGGGGTGTACAATTGCTGAAGTTCATCCATGTGATCTTTAAATGTTTGCCATTGCTTATCCACCATCAACCCTTTAAGTATCCTCTGCCAGTCTATTCTAGCCAATTTACACTTCATATCATCGAAGTTACCTTTCCTTAAGTTCAGGACCCTAGTTTCCGAATTAACTTTGTCACTCTCCATCTTAATAAGGAATTTTACCATATTATGGTCACTTTTCCCCAAGGGGCCTCGCACAACAAGCTTGTTAATCAGTCCCTTCTCATTGCACATCACCCAGTCTAGGATGGTCAGCTCCCTGGTTGGTTCCTCGACATATTGGTCAAGAAAACCATCCCTAATACACTCCAGGAAATCCTTCTCCACCGCATTGCTACCAGTTAGGTTAGCCCGATCAATATGTAGATTAAAGTCGCCCATGATTACTGCTGTACCTTTATTGCACACATTCCTTATTTCTTGGTTGATCCTGTCCCCAACCTCACTACTACTATTTGGTGGTCTATACACAACTCCTACTAGCGTTTTGTGCCCTTTGGAATTCTGCAGCTCCACCCATACCGATTCCACATCATCCAGGCTAATGTCCTTCCTTACAATTGCACTGATTTCCTCTTTAACCAGCGCCACCCCACCTCCTTTTCCTTTCTGTCTATCCTTCCTAAATGCTGAATACCCTTGGATGTTGAGTTCCCAGCCTAGGTCACCCTGTAGCCATGTCTCCGTGATGCCAATCGCATCATATCCGTTAACTGCTATCTGCGCAGTTAATTCTTCCACCTTGTTCCGAATACTCCTCGCATTGAGGCACAGAGCCTTCAGGCTTGTCTTTGCCCCTTTTGAATCTTGCTGTAATGTGGCCCTTTTTGCTTTTTGCCTTGGGTTTCTCTGCCCTCCACTTTTACTATTCTCCTTTCTATCTTTTGCTTCTGCCCCCCTTCTATTTCCCTCTGTCTCCCTGCATAGGTTCCCATCCCCCTGCCATATTAGTTTAACTCCTCCCCAACAGCGCTAGCAAACACTCCCCCACGACACTGGTTCCGATCCTGCCCAGGTGCAGACTGTCCGGTTTGTACTGGTCCCACCTCCCCCAGAACCGGTTCCAATGTCCCAGGAATTTGAATCCCTCCCTTCTGCACCACTCCTCAAACCACGTATTCATCTGAGCTATCCTGTGATTCCTACTCTGACTAGCACGTGGCACTGGTAGCAATCCTGAGATTACTACTTTTGAGGTCCTACTTTTTAATTTAACTCCTAGCTCCCTAAATTCGTCTCGTAGGACCTCATCCCGTTTTTTTACCTGTGTCATTGGTACCTATACTCACCATAACAGCCGGCTGTTCACCCTCCCTTTTCATAATGTCCTGCACCCGCTCCGAGACATCCTTGACCTTTGCACCAGGGAGGCAACATACCATCCTGGAGTCTCGGTTGGAGGAGCGGGTGCTCGCACTCGTGGGAAAGCACACCGGGACAGCCACGGAAGCATTTGCAGACACTGAAGTGATGCCACGTGAGTAAAGCTTACACCATTGCGTGATGTAAGGTCAATAGATACCACACCCACTCATATCTGAAAAATCATATATGATAGATGATTTCTAAAATTGTCCCAGAAATAATGCTGGCCTAATGAAAATCATTGCAATGCAAATGTGTTGATGGTCATGAAATGTGATGTCTGTGATGATTTTGAGAGCGGTGGTGCTTTTTTCGTGCATATGCTGTGTGTAGCGCTGCACTCACCTTGTAACCCTAGCACCCTCTTCTCCTCTAATAACCTCATTTGTGTTTTGCAGCACGGCCACAGGCAAGACCACAGAGACCAGAAGATGGGGGCGCAGGGCCCCGACTCTCCGGACTATCCTACATCTGCTGCTGAAGAGCACCGATTCTCGCCTGTCAAACCGCTGGGTCTGTTCTCCACGGATGAGAGCACGGACTTCGAGGAACCTGCATCGCCACGCTCCAGAAGCCATTCCACCCCAAGGCCATCTAGCGGTCCTCCGGTCATTCCCGCCTGCACTCTGGAGGTATCGGCCCCAAGCACCTCGCCACAGGGCACCCCATTTGGCCCCAGGACGGCGCCGACCCTGCAGAGGCCTCATGGACGCGGCAGGTCTGTTCCACAAGCGCCACAAGAGAGCGGAGAGATGGTACAGTTGTCCAGGAGGACTGTAAACATTGATAACCAGCTCATCAAAGCAATGGGGGGCGAACAGCTGGCCACCATGACTGAGTACATTCCGTGGATGGCGGAGGCCCTGGATGCGTTAGCCAGGAACACTGCTGGCACAGGCCTCCCAGTGGTCCCAGAGTGCGGCACTCCACCCCTAGGTTCCACACCACCACTGCGAATGACAGATGAGAGCAAGGACCAAGATCATACTTCTGCATCAGAGAATGTTTCCCCCTCAGCACACCCACTTCCGTACCTGTGCAACCATTGCCTCTGCCTTCATCCCCCAAAATGAGGCACCGCCTGAGGAGCTCCTTGGCCAGGCGCCATGGAGCGAGGAGGGGAAGGGGTAGAGGTGTGGAGAAGAAGGGAAGGGGGAAAGGAAAGTGAGTTGCATGTCCACAGGTGATAGCTGTGTTATATCTCCATCTGGGTGTATGCGATTTGTTGTAATGTATGGGGGCAGGGGACCACCTTCCTGCTTTGCCTTTGTATTCTGTGTTGCTGGACATGATGAACATTTGATTGATGTCAATGGTGGAAAAAGTGTGGTGTGGGCAGGGGTTGGGTGTTATTGCATGTGTTACTTTTGATTTCAGACCAATGTTGGTCTAACATTTTTTAAATTGACCATAACCTTGTTGCGCATTGTCTCAGATAGCCGAACCGTTACACACTGGTGATTCCTTAACATGAAAGGGTTAAATACAACTTAACATCAATCAACATAAACTTTAACTGGCACCAAGTTGATGGGCACCATTGATGCCTGAGCTGCACACACACAGCAGTGTGTCAGCATTGTAACTCACATCAATGCTCTTTCAGGCAAATTGTTCAGATATCAGCTCCTCACATAAGAGTCTTGCAGCTATGTAGCCACCACTGGCCCTTTCCTGTGGTCTGGAGGGGACCGTGGGCATGGTTGTATAGCCAGCCTGATTGTCTGGCCCTAGGTCAGTGTCCAGCCTCTTGTCCTCCACTTCCTCTCTCTCCTGACCCTTCTGGCAATTCTTGGCCCTTCCTGATAGCCAGATTGTGCAACATGGAGCACATGACCATGAATTTACCTGCTTGCTCAGGGTCATATTGTAGCCCCCCTCCTGAGTGATCCAGACATCTGAAGCGCAGCTTAAGCACAGTTATTGTTTTTTGGAACACATTGCATGTGTCTCTGTGGCTCCGGTTGTAACGCTTCTTGGCCTTGGAGTGAGTGTCAGGCAGGGGGTCATCAGCCAGGTGGCTAAGCCATATCGGTTATCACCAAGCATCCAGCATTGTCCTTGTCATCTATTTAACCTCTATGTAACACCACTGCAATATTGTATATAATTAAGCAATGCACACCTTGACCACAGGGGGTGAATTTGTGGGAGACACTCCTTACCTGGTCATCCAGGTATATAAAGGGAGGTCCCAAGCAGGGTCATCACTTCTTGGTCCTGGAATACAGGTTCAGGTCATAGAGTTACCTTGTCCATAGAATGTGCTCGTGTGGGTTTTGTGCCATTGAGTAAGCACTTTACATTAGCAACAAGAAACGGGAATCAACGACCCACGAGAATGGCCACCGGTAGCACAGAGGAACGGTACTGTGTTGGTGAGGACTGGGACGATTTCATTGAGAGCCTCCAGCAAAGCTTTGTCACGAAAGAATGGCTGGGAGATGCAGCGGCCGACAAGCGAAGGGCCCATCTGCTGACCAGCTGCGGACCTAAGACTTACGTGCTCATGAAGAACCTACTAACACCCGAAAAGCCGGCAGACAAAACCTTTGAAGAGCTCAGCAAACTAATCGGTGAGCACCTCAAACCGGCGAGCAGCTTACACATGGCCCGACACAGATTCTATACCCACTGGCATCGTGAAGGACAGAGAATACCGGACTTCGTTGCGGACCTCTGGCGTTTGGCCAGCCTCTGTAAGTTCACAGACGCCTGCAGGGGGGAGATGTTAAGGGACTTCTTTATTGAGGGCATGGGTCATGCGGGGATTTTCCGAAAGTTAATTGAGACCAAGGACTTGACTTTGGAAGCAGCGGCGTTGATAGCTCAGACTTTTATGGCGGGGGAGGAGGAAACCAAAATAATATACGCGTGCAATTCTGCCTTCAACGCGGCAGGGGATCAGGGAGTTAATATCATAAAAGCGACTCAGAGCCCCGCAGGCAGTCAAGGGCAGTTCGACACATCCCAGGCAGCAATAGACCCCAGAGTAGGTTTTCAACAGAGACAATGGCAGGCTGAACGAACATTTACGCCATCACAGTGGACAATGCGGTCCGGGATGGGGCCATTGACACCCACTAATGGGGTACTCAAGGGTAGACAAAGGGACAATCAGCGAGGAATGCCGGGTCATAGCTCCTTTGTTCACAACAATGGGAATCTCAGCTCATGCTGGAGGTGTGGGGGCAAACACTCTGCCAGGACTTGCAGGTTTCAAAATTTGTCTGCAGAAATTGCAACCTCAGTGGCCATTTAGCTCGAATGTGCAGGAAGCCTGTAACCGGGCTAATTTACAAGGCGGATGGACTAGAAGAGGGGTCTGTGATGCAGGATGACTCTTGGGGCAAATCAATGGATGCTGAAGCTCACCGGGTTCATGTGGCAAACATTCACAGCTCATATACCAAAACGCCACCAATGATGATGAAGGTTTTATTAAACGGCATCCCTGTATGCATGGAGCTGCACACAGGGGCCAGCCAATCACTCATGAGTGTTCAACAATTCGAAAAGCTATGACCATTCATAGCCAGTAGACCCAAACTAGAACGCATTGAGACACAACTACGGACGTATACCAAAGAAATCATTCCAGTACAAGACAGTGCAATGTTGGTGGTCACACACAATGGATCAGTGAACTGGCTGCCACTCTCGATTGTCCCGGGCAATGATCCCGCACTGTTGGGAAGGAGCTGGTTAGCTGAGATGAACTGGAAATGGGGGGATGTGCACGTAATGTCATCTGTGGAGCGAAGTTAGTGCTCACAAGTCCTACAACAATTTGAGTCACTATTTCAACCTGGCGTCGGGATGTTCAAAGGTACCAAAGTAGTGATATGCATCATCCCGGATGCCAAACCAGTGCACCACAAAGCCAGAGCGGTGCCGTATGTGATGAAGGAGAAAATTGAGAGCGAATTGGACCATTTGCTGAGAGAGGGCATCATCTCGCCCGTTGAATTCAGCGACTGGGCGAACCACATCGTTCCCATCCTAAAAGCGGATGGTTCTGTCAGGATCTGTGGCGGCTACAAGGCCACTATCAATCGGGTGTCCCTACAAGACCAATACCCGCTCCCGAGAGCGGAGGATCTTTTCGCCATGCTGGCAGGTTTACCAAGTTGGATCTCACTTCAGCCTACATGACCCAAGAACTGGCTGACGAATCTAAACTACTGACCACCATCACTATGCACAAGGGACTGTACGTTTACAACAGGTGCCCGTTTCGCATTCGATCAGCGGCCACGATTTTTCAAAGAAATATGAAAAGCCTGCTTAAATCCATTACTGGAACAATCGTATTTCAGGACGACATCCTCATCACGGTCGTGACACCGAAAAACATCTCCACAACCTGGAGGAGGTGCTACGCCAACTGGACCGGGTAGGCCTGCGACTCAAGAAGTCTAAATTTGTGTTTTTGGCTCCTGAGGTCGAGTTCCTGGGCAGGAGGGTTGCTGCAGATGGGATTCGGCCCACCGAATCCAAAACAGAGGCGATTCGACGAGCGCCCAGGCTCGGCAACACATTGGAGTTGCGTTCATTTCTGGGACTCTTGAACTATTTCGGGAACTTTCTGCCGAACTTAAGCACGTTGTTGGAGCCGCTTCACGTGCTCCTGCGTAAGGGTTGTGATTGGTTTTGGGGGGACTGTCAAGAACGGGCTTTCAATCGGGCGGGGAACCTACTTTGTTCAAATAAGTTATTGATCCTGTACGACCCCTGTAAGAAATTGGTTCTAACATGTGATGCATCGTCCTATGGGGTTGGGTGAGTGTTGCAGCAGAGTAATGCTGAGGGCCAACTACAACCTGTGGCTTATGCCTCCAGGTTGCTCTCTCGAGCAGAACGGGGATATGGGATGGTTGAGAAGGAGGCACTCACGTGTGTCTATGGTGTAAAAAAAATGCATCAGTACCTTTTTGGCAGGAGGTTCGAATTAGAAACGGACCACAAGCCGTTAACATCCTTGTTGTCAGACAGCAAGGCTATCAATGCCAATGCGTCAGCCTGCATACAGCGATGGGCTCTCACGCTGGCTACTTATGACTACTCCATCCGGCACCGGCCCAGCACCGATTGCGCTGACGCGCTCAGCAGGCTTCCACTGAGATGCTCATGGCTGTTGATGCCTTTGACAGCGCAGGCTCCCCCATCACAGCCCGCCAGATCAAAATCTGGATAAACAGAGATCCCCTCCAATCTCTGATTAAGAAATGTGTCCTGACTGGGGATTGGGCGCCTGCACACAGAGCATGCCCTGAGGAGGTCAGACCGTTTCACAGGCGGATGGATGAGCTCTCCATCCAAGCTGACTGCCTACTATGGGGCAGCTGGGTAGTCATGCCCCAGAGGGGCAGGTAGGCATTCATCAGGGAACTCCACAGTGAGCATCCAGGCATCGTTCTGATGAAGGCCATTGCCTGGTCACATGTTTGGTGGCCGGGAATTGATTCAGACCTGGAACACTGTGTTTGCAGGTACACGACGTGTGCCCAGATGGGTAATGCCCTCAGGGAGGCCCCGCTCAGCCCGTGGTTCTGGCCCACAAGGTCATGGTCACGTATTCATATAGACTATGCGGGCCCGTTCATGGGAAAAATGTTTCCCATTGTGGTAGATGCGTACTCGAAATGGATCGAGTGCATCATTTTGAATTTGTGCACGACATACACCACTGTGGAGAGTCTATGTGTGGTCTTTGCAACCCACGGCTTGCCGGACATCCTTGTTAGTGATAATGTCCCATGTTTCACGAGCTACGAATTCAGGGAGTTCATGTCAGGCAATGGCATCAACCATGTCAGGACAGCACCGTTCATGCCGGCCTCCAATGGCCAGGCAGAACGTGCAGTCCAAATCATTAAACAAGGCATGCTCAGGATTCAAGGACCTTCCCTTCAATGCCACCTATCGCGCCTCCTGCTGGCCTATAGGTCCCGACCGCACTCGCTCACGGGGGTCCCGCCTGCTGAGCTACTTATGAAACGAACACTCAAAACTCGGTTGTCCCTCATTCACCCAGTCCTGACCGACATAGTTGAGGGCAAGTGCCAGTCCCAAAACGAGTACCATGACCGAAATTCAAGGAGGAGATGTATAGAAATAAATGACCTCGTATTTGTCCTCAATCACGCCGTGGGGCCCAAATGGCTTGAGGGTGCTGTAATAGACAAAGAGGGGAACAGAGTCATCGTGGTTAAACTTAACAATGGGCAGATATGCCATAAGCATCTGGACCAAGTAAAAAAAAAGTTCAGCATAGACACTGAGGAACCCGAGGAAGATCATGAGATGGTGCTCACACCACCGCCAGTGAACGAGCAACAAGAACATTCAGCAGCATGCACAGTCCCGGCGGTCAGCCCGGACATGCCGGAATCACCACAGGTGACAGACACTCACGCCAAGGCTCAACAACCAGAGCCCCAACTGCGGCGCTCCACGAGGGAGCGTAGACCACCTGATTCCAATAAGACTTTGGGGGGGGGGGAGGTTATGTCATGTATGTAACCTCTATGTAACACCACTGCAATACTGTATATACTTAAGCAATGCCCACCTTGACCACAGGGGGTGAACTTGTGGGAGACACTCCTTACCTGGTCATCCAGATATATAAAGGGAGGTCCCATGCAGGGTCATCACTTCTTGGTCCTGTGAATAAAGGTTCAGGTCATAGAGTGACTTTGTCCATAGAATGTGCCTCGTGTGGGTTTTGTGCCATTGAGTAAGGACTTTACAGTCCTTGTGACTGACTCTGAAAGATGTCAGAGTCAGCGCTCTCGCGCAGGATGTGAGCCTCATCAAAGGTGCCCAGATATTTGGCTTTCACTGCCATTATGATCTGGTTTTGGTCGACGACTAGTTGGACCTTCAGGGAGTGAAATCCTTTTCTGTTCCGGGTCCTGGGAAGGTGGCCGCATGACAATGTGAGTGCACTGTATAGCTCCCTACATCCTGGGGAACTGAGCAATGCAGTAGAATGCTCCAGTCCGGTCAATCTGAGCATCCGTGGTCATGGGGAAGCTGATAAAGTACAACCTTCTTGCGTACAGGGCTTCCGTGACCTGTCTATTGCAGCAATGGGTTGCATGGTGAGACAGAGGGCAAATCTCGACCGCAGAGGCCCGAAAGGAACTGGGCGCGTAGAAAGACAGTGCCGCAGTGACCTTGACCGACACTGATGTCCTGATGGCAGGCTCAATATGTGGCCTGATGAGCTCGCATATTTCATTGATCACCACCTTATGGAAGCGCAGTCTCCGAAGGCAGGTGTGGTCAGAGACGCCGAGGTAAGACCTCTTTTCCCGGTACGTGTGGGGTGTGTATAGTCTGGCCCTCCTCCTCATTCTTGCATGTCTTAAATTGGGGAGATAAAGATGTGCAGCACACATTAAGCCATTTGCACTCTGCAGCATCTGCGTATTAATCGATGCAGGCTGAGAAATGGCTAGCCCCATTACAATGAAAGTTTAATAGCGAATGATCAGAAGCAATCATTTCCTCACTAAAATACACCCGAGTAAATCCCCAATAGTCCAGAGTCTGAAAATATGTCTGTTGAGATGGTCGCTTCACCTGAGAAGAATTCCAGAGTCAATGCAAACTCACCTGAAATTGAAGCAGCCTTTTGAATGAAGCGACCTGCGATTTAAAAAATGGCAGCCACACCGCTGGCTTTAGTTCACAACAGTTCCACTTTTTCTGGGCGTTTTTTTGATTGAGCGATATTGTGGGTGATATGTGTGTGAGGTGGTGAAAGTGACGGTGGGTGATCTCCTGAGCGTTAGTTTCGCCAAATGTGCTCTTTTCGACAACAAAAAAATGGGCGGGCGGTATTATTGAATCTCGGCATTAATTCCGTGCGGAAAGTATTGCTGGGTGATATTATGGCCGTTGATTTCACTTACTCTGATGATTCCGCCCAAAAAAAGTGGGAGGGCGGTATTATTTTTTCCCCGCCTTAAGCACATGGGGAAAGCTCGGTGATAAGTTTCCGAAAAATGCCCGTCAGTTTCCATTTTGTGCCAAAATGGGCGATATATGGGCGTTACACGTCATTTCAGCGTCAAAATGGACGTTAAGTGGGCGTTATGCATGGCGAAATAATGGAAGTTCTCGCCCTTAATTTGAAATATGTGAGGTGTTTTATTTATTTATTATGCTATGCTTGCATGTTTTAGGGGGGTTTCTCATTGCTAATAATGAGAACTCGTACAAATGGATTTCCCATTATTATCAATGAGAATACTGCATTGTGATTGGTTGTCCAGGACCATGTGACCCCAGCTTGGACTTACGTACCTCAAAGATAGGTCCCCATGCGCTGCGCAGCGAATCTAGGACTTCAACTGGGATTTTACATTTCTCCAAGACCAACAGGTAGATTCGTAAATTTTTTTTCCGGTTGGAGGCGTACGTACGAGGGAAGCCTCCGACCTCAATTTCAAGCACATTGTATTTATAGCTTTGAAGACAGTTTGAGATTTTACTGAACAATTTCATGTGTATGACTACTTATAATTTTTCATGAGATTTATATTAGCTTTTGGTCCTTAGTGAGAAGGTATACATACTGTAACTATTTGAAATAGAAATTACAATACAGAAACAAGCCATTCAACCCAACCAGCCTCCACACAAGCCATTGTCATAATCCTGAATGCATTCCGTATTCCTATATCCAATGAACTCCTTTGTCCATGGGTGGTTCTGCTGCACAGGAGGACAGGAAAAAGAGTGGGAGAGCTATAGTGGTAGGGTTTCTAGTGTAAGGAGAATAGATAGGTGTTTCTGCGGCCGCAATCGAGACTCCAGGATGGTATGTTGCGTTCCTGGTGCAAGGGTCAAGGATGTCTCTGAGCGGCTGCAGGGCATTCTGGAGGGGGAGGGTGAACAGTCAGTTGTCGTGGTGCATATCGGTACCAACGATATAGGTGAAAAATGGGATGAAGTCCTACAAGCTGAATTTAGGGAGCTAGGAGTTAAATTAAAAGTAGACCTCAAAGGTAGTAATCTCAGGATTGCTACCAGTACCACGTGCTGGTCAGAATAGAAATAGCAGGATAGTTAAGATGAAAACGTGGCTTGAGGAATGGTGCAAAAGGGAGGGATTCAAATTCCTGGGACATTGGAATGGTCCTGGGTGAGGTAGGACCAGTACAAACCGGACGGTCTATTCCTGGGCAGGACCAGAACCGATGTCCTAGGGGGAGTGTTTGCGAGTGATGTTGGGGAGGGTTTAAACTAATATGGCAGGGGGATGGGAATCTATGCAGGCAGACAGAGGGAAGTAAAATGGGGGCAGAAGCAAAAGATGGAAAAGGGATAAGGAAAAGTGGAGGGCAGAGAAATGAAAGGCAAAAATCAAAAAGGCCCACATTACAACATAAATCTAAAAGGACAAAGAGTGTTAAAAAAACAAGCCTGAAGATTCTGTATCTCAATGCGAGGAGCATTCGTAATAAGGTGGATGAATTAACTGTGCAGATAGCTGTTAACGGATATGATGTAATTGGGGTCACAGAGACACGGCTCCAGGGTGACCAAGGCTGGTAACTCAATCCAGGGGTATTCAATATTCAGGAAGGATAGACAGAAAGGAAAAGGAGGTGGGGTAGCGTTGCTGGTTAAAGAGATTAACGCAATAGTAAGGAAGGACATTAGCTTGGATGATGTGGAATCTGTATGGGTAGGGCTGCGGAACACCAGAGGGCAGAAAACACTAGTGGGAGTTGTGTACAGACCACCAAACAGTAGTAGTGAGGTTGAGGATGGCATCAAACAGGAAATTAGGGACGTGTGCAATAAAGGTACAGCACTTATCATGGGTGACTTTAATCTACATATAGATTGGGCTAACCAAACTGGTAGCAATACGGCGGAGGAGGATTTCCTGGAGTGAATAAGGGGTGGTTTTCAAGACCAACATGTCGAGGAACCAACTGGAGAGCTGGCCATCCGAGACTGGGTGTTGTGTAATGAGAGAGGACTAATTAGCAATTTTGTTGTGCGAGGCACCTTGAGGAGTAGTGACCATAATATGCTAGAATTCTTCATTAAGATGGAGAGTGACACAGTTAATTTAGAGATTAGGGTCCTGAACTTAAAGAAAGGTAACTTCGATGGTATGAGATGTGAAATGGCTAGGATAGACTGGCGAATGATACTTAAACAGTTGACGGTGGATAGGCAATGGCAGACATTTAAAGATCTCATGGATGAACGTCAATAATTGTACATCCCTGTCTGGCGTAAAAATAAAACGGGGAAGGTGGCTCAACCGTGGCTAACAAGGGAAATTAGAGATAGTGTTGAATCCAAGGAAGAGGAATATAAATTGGCCAGAAAAAGCAGCAAACCTGAGGACTGGGAGAAATTTAGAATTCAGCAGAGGAGGACAATGAGGTTGGCGACGGCAGCAACCGTGGGTGCACAGGCGGGGATGTTACGATTGAGTACTCGATAGTCCACCGTGGCTCTCCAGGAGTTGTCCGGTTTCTTAACCGGCCACAATGGAGAGTTCACATGGGTAGCTATTGGTCTCAATACCCCCTGTTTAACCAAAGAACCCAAGGCGGTTTCCATGTCTGCATCCGCCTCCCTGGGGAAGTGATATTGTTTCTGCGGTCAGGTCATGGGGTCCCCATCTACGCTAATCTCGACCCCATTTATCCTCCCACAGTCGTGTTTGTGAGTAGCAAAAGCTGCAAGCTTTGCCTTTACATACTCTTGGTACTCCATCGGAGTGTTACTGACGAGTGATTCAAGGTCGTAACCCTCCTTTGGCTTCACGGTGTACACCAACCTTTTTCCCCATTTTTCTGGGATAACCACCATCTCACTCTCCTGTCCCGTACCAACTGACCCCCAAAGACAGTGGTTTCTTAAATCCACTAGGATCCCGTGGCCTAGAATGAAGTTAGCCCCCAGGATCCCCCTCCTTTCCTGTTCCCACTTCATCAGGACACAAGTCCACTTGGTGTGGAGTGTTCCCAAATGAATAGAGAGCGGAACGGAGAATGAGCCAGCCTGCTCGGCCCCTGTGAAACCTAGCTGTAGGGGACCCCGCTAGACAGAGGCGAAGCGGCGGGGTTAGCTGCACAGACGAGGGTGCTTGTTGCACCGGTATCCAGCAGATAAGTCCCCTTCACCTTTTCCACTGAGCGGTTGGTCTCCCCCACGCATCGTACTCGAGGGAACACAGGTGAAGAGGCTGCGCCTGTCCTAGTCACTGTTTTGGATGGGATGGGGCAGATGGGATTTCAGTACTGGTGGCGGCAGCTACTCTCCCAGGACCATCTAGCATTGTTCGAAGCGCAGTCATGAATGTATCAAACGTGGGGAGAGACTGGTTTCTCGGTCTCGGTCTTTTGGGCAGGGACTGGAGAATTCTTCCCTGTGCTATTCTTCCATGGATTCCTACAATCCTTTCTCTAGTGCCCACTCTTTCTGCACCCGAAGCAGCTATGTTTTGTATGGGAGGGGTTGTCCCCCTCCTGGCGCCATTCCATCTTATCCTGACTAGGTCTGATTTCGTGAACCCTTCCCTTGGGTAGGTGCTCTTCCGTCCCCCTGCCGTTCCGGTAGGCTAGGGTCAGTTGCCTGACCACTCCCTGCTCGGTGGCCTGGGGATCTCTCCGGTCAAACCAGGCCTCAGCCTTTGTTCTGATCCGTGGTGAACTGTTTGCCACCAGGCTTCAGAGCCAGCTGGCTCTCTTGTCCTGGGTTAGGTGACCCCGGTTGAGGTCCCCACCACAGGCGCTCTGGTACACAGGCCACAGTCTGTCTGCGAAAGCTTGTGGGGTTTCCCCTGTGAGCTGTACTATCTTCTCCACTCGGAAGAAGGGACTCCCGTCATTACATTCCATGGCTTCCAGAATGTCCTCTGCCCCCTTTTGCTCTCGGCAGAGAGGGACTGGTACAGCTTGCCATCTAGTGAGAGGAGGAGCATTTTTGCTATCTCGGCATCATCGCACCCGCTAATATCCCCTGCCTGTTTCACTTCCATAAAGTGGACCGAGGAGTCACCTTTTGGAGTGAGCTTTTCCAGGTGACTTATCATGGCCCTAAGCTGTTGGGTAGTGTGGGGAACTACAAATTGACTTTCCAGGGGCCCCTGACCCCGGTGGGCGGGTCAAACTTCTGTTGCCGGACCGGCTGCATCGGCCCTGGCTCTGGCTCTTCCTGCTCTGGCTCACCCTGCTGCCAAACCGAGCTGAACCTCGGCGCCACAGGTGGTGGTGGTCCGCTATCCCTGTCCGCCCCGCAACTCGTTCGCCCCTCCTGCTGCCGAACCGGTATAGTCACCGGCGCCACAGGTGGTGGGTGAACAGTTTCCTCCTTATCTTCCAGGTTTGCCCGGGCCGTATCCGGAGTATTAGGCTTCCCTTCCTTTTGCTTGGACAGAGCAAGGGTTAAACTTTTGATTTGTTGCTGGCAGGAATCGTGGCCTCCTGACTCAAACCCATTAGTGCTGGCTACTTTATAAGCTGCCTGTACATTTCTTAACTTTTCCTCCAGCTCTTTCACTAGAAGGGTAAGGTGAGTGTTTTCCTCCGCAGTATCTTTTCATTATTCTTAGTCTCGGTAAACTGACACTGAAAATAGTCCTGGCTGTTCTAGAAGCTTTCTATGAGCTGTGCCTTTCCATGTTTTAGCTTACAGAGTTCTCCCCATAACCTGTCTCCTGCCATAGCCTTTTCATGTGATGTTTCTGCACATTCCCATAGTTCTGCCTGCAGTGACTCGATGTTCTTATCTAGGAGTTGGACCTGTCGCTATAGGCAGCCCAATCAAATTGCCTTTTCTACTGATTCCTTATGGGCCTTGCTGGCTGTCCACTGGGCCGCAGTATCTCCTGGACGCTCAGCGTGCAACAGACCAGGCACACGTTCCTTAGTGACATTCACTTTCTTATACACATAGGAGAAAATCCTCTCTTTCATCTTGGTTCTTTTCTTAAAACAGCACTCTCTGCATCACATCCTTTATACCAAAGTCCTGCCACGGTCGCCATTCTGTAGGGGGTGGTCTCGGGGCCAGTTTCACCTCTGACCCTCTGAGCGGTTTGAATCGCTCCCACTCCCTGGGTTCTAGTCTTTGGTTTCTATGTCAGGTTGAGACTATCCATTTAGCTGCCCCTCCTTCCTTTTGCCCATCAAGCCAAATCATCCACAAGGATTCCCCCTTCCGCCCCCAACCCCCGTGTCTGAACCTGTGCCTTTCACTAGTTTCTCTCTAATCTCTCCATATGCCCTCTCTGAACTCATCTTGTTCATGAGACACACCTCCTGCTCCATTGATACAATTGCTACTAAACTGCCGGCCATCCGACATCCTTTCCTGGCCCCAAAGCTACCTGACATTGGAAATGATTTTTTGTCGCTATACTTTTCTTAAATTATCATCACCCCGGCTGAAAAAAATACCATTTACTCCTCTGTCCTTGCAAACTACAGCCTCGAGTCCAATCACACTTTCCTCTCAACTCCTTGAACGTGTTGTTGTCTCCCAAAGCCATGCCCAATTTTCCTGCAACTTCATGCTTGAATCTCTCCAATCAGGTTTCCATCCCTGCCACAGCACTGAAATGGCCCTAATCAAAATCAGAAATGTTCCTCTGTGATTATGGTACACTATCCCTCCTTCTTAGCCTGATCATAACCAGAGCATCGCCAGCAATAGCTTCCTTTCCTGCCCCTGTATTGTTACTTGTAGAATCCTCTAAGAATCTATACATGCTCTCTCCTCTTTCTTAATTACATGCTACCTCTTGGGGTCATCATCTGAAAAATATTGTGTCAGCTTCCACATGTACTCTGATCATACCAGAGCTCCTCGCATCCATCTCACCTCCTCAACTGTCTGTGTTATCAGACTGCTTTGCCCAGAGACGCTAGAGGAGTATAAGAAGTGGAGGGGTGCAATTAAAAAATATATCACAAAAGCAAAGAGATCATGAAAGAATGTTGGCAAATAAAATCAGGAAAAACACAAAGATGTTTTATAAATACATTAAGAGAAAGAGGATAATTAGAGAAAGAATGGGGCCTATTTGAGACCATAAAGGAAATCAATTTGTGGAGGCAGAAGATGTGGGTAAGATTCTTAATGAATCATAGAGTAGCTAAAATAAACATTAGTCCCTTGGAGGATGAGACGGGGGAATTAATAATGGGGAACAGGGAATTGGCAGAGACTTTGAACAAATATTTTGTATCGATATCCACGATAGAGGACACTAAAATCATTCCAATAATAGATAATCAAGGGGTTACATGGAGGGAGGAACTTAAAACAATCACTAATACGAAAGAAAAAGTACTTAGTAAAATAATGGGACTAAAGGTGGACAAGTCCCCTGGACCTGATGGCCTACATCCTCGTCATGTATCTCACAGTACTGTATATAACTGTATCTTACCATGCTATACATGACTGTAACTAGATATGACCTGGAACCACAAGCATACTTTACCACCAGGGGTGCACTTGCAGGAGACACTGCATACCTGTTCCATATAAAGGTAGGTATCAGGAAAGTGTGGCACTCGAGAGCTGTGAAATAAAGGTGCAGGTCGAGAGTGACCTTGACTTCAGCATGTGCCTCGTGTAAGTCTGTACTGCAGGGTCAGGACTTTACAGTGGTGACGAATTACGGGATCACAGAATCCACAGAATGGCTACCAATGGCTCAGATGAGAAATATAATGCTGGAGACAATTGGGAGGACTTTATAGAAAGGCTCCAGCAAAGCTTTGTAACCAAAGACTGGTTGGGCGACGATAAGGCAGACAAGAGAAGAGCCCATCTCTTGACCAGCTGTGGCTCGAAAACATACGCCTTAATGAAGGACCTGCTGGCACCCGAGAAAACAGCAAGCAAGTCGTTTGAGGAGTTGAGCACACTGGTGAGAGACCACCTGAAGCCAGCGAGTAGCCTACACATGGCCAGACACAGGTTCTACAACTACAGACGCTGTGTAGGCCAGAGCATACCCGACTTTGTGGCGGAACTTCGGAGGCTGGCTAGTTTATGTGAGTTCTCCGATGAACTAAGGAGAGAAGTACTGAGAGACTTTTTTATTGAAGGAATAGGCCATGGAGGCATATTGCAAAAGCTTATAGAACTTGACCCAAGAGGCAGCAGCACTGGTCGCACAGACATTCTTGGCAGGAGAAGAAGAAACGAGGTTGATCTATACTGCGGGTACGACAACTAACAAATCATCAGAACAAGGGGTTCACAGCGTGAAACAAGCCGCGACCCCCACACACAGACAAAGGCAGGAGAGCAGGCCTTCAACAGCAGGCAGTGGCACCAGAAGCCATCAAGGGCTACATAAACAGCCGTTCACACCTCATCAACATATATAGATGACCTGGAAGAGGGGACAGAGTGTAGTGTAACAAAATTTGCAGATGACACAAAGATTAGTGGGAAAGCGGGTTGTGTAGAGGACACAGAGAGGCTGCAAAGAGATTTAGATAGGTTAAGCGAATGGGCTAAGGTTTGGCAGATGGAATACAATGTCGGAAATGTGAGGTCATCCACCTTGGAAAAAAAAACAGTAAAAGGGAATATTATTTGAATGGGGAGAAATTACAACATGCTGCGGTGCAGAGGGACCTGGGGGTCCTTGTGCATGAATCCCAAAAGGTTAGTTTGCAGGTGCAGCAGGTAATCAGGAAGGCGAATGGAATGTTGGCCTTCATTGCGAGAGGGATGGAGTACAAACGCAGGGAGGTCCTGCTGCAACTGTACAGGGTATTGGTGAGGCCGCACCTGGAGTACTGCGTGCAGTTTTGGTCACCTTACTTAAGGAAGGATATACTAGCTTTGGAGGGGGTACATAGACGATTCACTAGGCTCATTCCGGAGATGAGAGGGTTACCTTATGATGATAGATTGACTAGACAGGGTCTTTACTCGTTGGAGTTCAGAAGAATGAGGGGTGATCTTATAAAAACGTTTAAAATAATGAAAAGGATAGACAAGATAGAGGCGGAGAGGTTGTTTCCGCTGGTTGGGGAGACTAGAACTAGGGGGGACAGCCTCAAAATTACGGGGGAGCCAATTTAAAACCGAGTTGAGAAGGAATTTCTTCTCCCAGCGGGTTGTGAATCTGTGGAATTCTCTGCCCAAGGAAGCAGTTAAGGCTAGCTCATTGAATGTATTCAAATCACAGATAGATAGATTTTTAACCAATAAGGGAATTAAGGGTTACGGGGAGCGGGCGGGTAAGTGGAGCTGAGTCCACGGCCAGATCAGCCATGATCTTGTTGAATGGCGGAGCAGGCTCGAGGGGCTAGATGGCCTACTCCTGTTCCTAATTCTTATGTTCTTATGTAACCCACAATGCGAGCAATCAACTACAGACTGAGAGAAGCTCAAGAGAGATCAGCCAGACACAGCTCATCCTTCGGAAACAATGGAAGCGGTCTGTGCTGGAGATGTGGGGGAAGGCATTCAACAAGGGGGTGTCGATTTCAGCTTGCTTTTTGCAGAAACTGCAACTATACAGGGGATCTGGCTCGCACGTGCAGAAAATCAGCAGCTCAGCTGGTATACGAGTCGGAAGGGTCGGAAAGTGGACCAGAAGACGGTGGGGAAAGTGTCCGGGACACCGAGGTACAGCGGGTCAACACGATCAATGTCCACTGTTCTTACAACAAGACGCCTCCAATAATGATGAGGGTCCTACTCAACGGGATACCCGTCAACATGGAACTGGACACGGGAGCTAGTCAATCTCTCATCAGCATCCAACAATTTGAACAGCTGTGGCCACACAAAAGCAACAGACCAAAACTCACAAGGATCGACACCAAACTAAGGACCTATACCAAAGAAATCTTCCCAGTCCTTGGCAGCGCCATGCTCTCAGTCACACACAAAGAGACGGTGAACCAAGTTCCCCTGTGGATTGTCCCCGGAGATCTCCCAGCACTGTTGGGGAGAAGCTGGCTGGCAAAACTAAATTGGAAATTGGATGATGTTCACGCCATGTCGTCAGAGGGATGGACCTACTGCTCAACAGTTCTAAGTCGTTTTTAACATCTCTTTCAGCCAGGTGTGGGCACCTTCAAAGGGGCTAAAGTTAAAATCTACATCACACAGGATGCCTGACCGGTCCATCACATGGCTAGAGCTGTGCCTTATGTGATGAGGGAAAAGATTGAATATGAACTGGACCGGCTTCTGCGGGAAGGCATTATCTCACCCGTGGAATTTAGCGACTGGGCAAGTCCCATCGTCCCCGTCATGAAGCCTGATGGATCTGTACGAATCTGTGGGGATTACAAATCTACCATAACCAGAGTCTCCCTACAGGACCAATACCCGCTGGCCAGAGCGGAGGACCTATTTGCCACATTGGCTGGAGGAAAACTTTTCTCGAAACTAGGTCTCACATCTGCGTATATGGTGCAAGAACTGACTGAAGAGTCTAAGCTACTCACCACCATCAACACACATCGATGCCCATTCGGCATTAGGTCGGCAGCTGCTATATTCCAGCGCAACATGGAGAGTCTGCTCAAGTCCATCCCGGGGACGGTTGTGTTTCAAGATGACATACTCATCACGGGCAGGGACACCGACTCCCATCTCCGCAATTTGGAGAGAGTACTAAGTCGATTGGATCGGGTAGGCATAAGTGTTAAGAAATCCAAGTGTCTGTTTCTCGCGCCCGAGGTTGAATTTTTGGGCAGAAGGATTGCCGCTGATGGAATCCGCCCAACAGAATCCAAAACCGAAGCAATTCATCTGGCACCCAGGCCCCGGAATGTCTCGGAACTGCGCGCCTTTCTTGGGCTACTCAATTACTTTGGGAACTTTATGCAGAACTTGAGCACGCTGTTGGAGCCTCTCCACGTGCTACTTAGAAAGGGGTGTGATTGGTTTTGAGGGGGCGCCCAAGAACGTGCCTTCAATAAGGCATGCAACCTTCTATGTTCCAACAGTGTTTTAGCCTTTTTTGACACAGGTAAAAAGCTAGTCCTTACATGTGATGCGGGTAAATTACAACCCATTGCTTATACCTCCAGGTCACTTTCGCGGGCGGAGCGCGGGTACGGTATGGTTGAGAAGGACGCGCTCATGTGCGTGTACGGTGTGAAAAAGATGCATCAATACCTTTTCAGGGCCAAGTTCGCGTTAGAAACTTACCACAAACCCCTCACATCCCTGCTATCTGAGTGCAAGGCTATAAACGCCAACGCCTCGGCGAGCATTCAGCGGTGGGCACTCATGCTGGCGTCTTACGACTACACAATAAGGCACAGACCAGGCACATACAACTGTGTCGAAGCACTTAGCAGGCTACCCCTGGCGACCACGGAAGGGTCCGATGAACAGGACAGTGAGATGGTCATGGCAATCAATGCCTTTGAATCCACAGGTTCGCCCATGATGGCTCGCCAAATCAGAGCCTGGACGACCAGCGACCCCACGTTATCCTTCGTCAAAAGATGTGTTTTAACTGGTGACTGGGCAGAGGCTCGCGATGCCTGCCCCGAGGAGATCTAAACTTTCCATCGGCGCATGCATGAACTATCACTACAGGCAGACTGCCTGATGTGGGGCAGCCAAGTAGTTATTCCCTTGCGAGGCAGAGAGGCGTTTGTCCGGGAGCTCCACCACGAGCATCTGGGGATCGTCCTTATGAAGGCCATAGCCAGATCCCACGTCTGGTGGCCTGGCATTGATGCGGACTTGGAGCTCTGCGTCTGGCGGTGCACCATTTGTGCCCAACTCAGTAATGCCCCCAGGGAGGCTCCCCTAAGCCTCTGGCCCTGGCCCACCAAACTCTGGTCGCGGGTGCATGTATACTATGCAGGCCCATTCATGGGCAAAATGTTCTTCGTAGTCGTCGATGCATTTTCAAAGTGGATCGAGTGCACCATTTTAAACTCGAGCACCACCTCCACCACTGTGGAGAGCCTTAGAACCATGTTTGCAACGCACAGAATTCCTGACATATTGGTCAGTGATAATGGTCCGTGCTTCACCAGCGCAGAATTTCAAGATTTTATAGTTGACCACGGCATAAATCACGTTAAGACGGCACCGTTCAAGCTGGCCTCCAATGGCCAGGCGGAGCGAGCAGTGCAAATCATTAAACAAGGCATGCTAAAAATCCAAGGTCCCACGCTGCAGAGCCACCTGTCGCGACTGCTGCTGGCATACAGATCTCGTCCGCATTCGTTGACTGGGGTTCCCACCACGCAACTATTGATGAAACGCACCTTAAAGACTAGGCTCGCGTTAATCCTCCCATACACGCATGAAATTGGTGAGGCAAAGCGCCGGAAGCTAACTGAGTACCATAACCAAAATTCGAGGGGGAGGTGGAATGAGATAGGGGACAAAGTGTTTGTGCTAAACTATGGCAGGGGTCCCAAATGGCTTGCAGGGACAGTAACAAGCAAGGAAGGAAACAGGCTACTGGTTGTACAAATGGGCAATGGCCAAACCTGCCGGAGGCATGTAGACCAAGTAAAAAGTAGATTCACCAACAACACTGCAGAACCAGAGACAGACTACAGTGTGGAACTCACACCACACCTGGTGGACAGACAGAGGGAACAACCTGAGGAAAGGGCATTCTCAACAGACAGCCCAGGCGAGATACCAGCAATCGTACTGAACGAAACAGACAGCCCAGGCGAGGTATCAGCAATCACACCTAACGAAAAACAGGCACCAAGGCAAACAACTGAACCACAACTAAGACGCTCCACGTGAGAGCGTAGACCACCTGAGAGACTGAATCTATAAAGACAATAAGACCTTGGGGGAGGGTGATGTCATGTATCTCACACTATTGTATATAACTGTATCTTGCCATGCTATACATGACTGTAACCACAAAAGACCTGTAACCACAAGCATACTTTACCACCAGGGGTGCACTTGCAGGAGACACTGCATACCTGTTCCACACAGGTATATAAAGGCAGGTCTCAGGCAAGTGTGGCACTCGAGAGCTGTGAAATAAAGGTGCAGGTCGAGAGTGACCTTGACTTCAGCATGTGCCTCGTGTAAGTCTGTACTGCAGGGTCAGGACATTTAAATCCTAGGGTCTTATAAGAGACTACAGAGATAGTGGATGCATTGGTTGTAATCTACCAAAATTCCCTGGATTCTGGAGAGGTCCCAGTGGATTGGAAAACCGCAAATGTAACGTCCCTATTTAAAAAAGGAGGCAGCAGAAAGTGGGAAACTATAGACCAGTTAGCCCAACATCTGTCATTGGTAAAATGCTGGAATCCATTATTAAGGAAGCAGTAGCAGGACATTTGGAAAAGTATAATACAGTCAAGCAGTCAGCAGGGTTTTATGGGTCCGAAACTGATGAAGGCCAAGGCCCACCCACGTGCCACCAACAGTACCGTCGATGGCCACTGAGACCAGTTGGTACTTTGCCAGGAAGATTCCTCTAAAAGAGCTGGTGGTACTGACCAGCGGCAAAATAACAGCTTACGCCGTCAATCTGGCCGCAGCGGGCGGGAGTTCTCAATTTCGGCAGCAAAGGCTCCGAGGATGGAGTTGGGCCCAAGGAGGGCGGAAGAGCTGAAAATAAAAAGAATTACAAATAAAAACAATGGAACACCTTCAGGGGACCACATCCAGGTAAGTGGTGGTAAAAAGAAAATTTTAAATATGTTCACTCACTGTTTTTTTACGTTCTTCATATCTACCGTCGGGGTTAGACCTGCCTCCATGCAGCGGTCCTTCCCCTGTTGGCACCGACTCCTGCCTGCTCCAATCTGGCATCTAGGCGGGTGGGAGGCCACTTGTGCTACTTGGCCGCCAGAGGACGTCAGCGGGCAGTTCCTGGCGATACTCTCATTCCGCCCGCTCCAGCCCAAGTGGAAACTGGGAGAATGTAAACCAGGAGGCAAAACTCGGCGGCAGCAGGCTTTAAGGCCACCAATATCAGGCCCTATGAAAGGGAAATCATGTTTGACAAATTTTCTGGAGTTCTTTGAGGATGTAACAATGTAATGAGGATGTAGATAGATAAGGGGGAACCAGTGGATGTGGTTTATTTGGATTTCCAGAAGGCATTCGATAAGGTGCCACAAAAAATGTTATTGCACAAGATAAAAGCTCACAGGGTTGGGGGTAATATTAGCATGGACAGCGGATTGGCTAACTAACTAACTAACTAACAAGGCTGATCTTCTACCTCAACTCCCCCTTCCCGCACTATCCCTATATCCCTTAATTACCTTAGTTCCCAAAAACTTATTGATCTCTGTCTTGAATATACTCAATGACTGAGCATTCACCGCTCTCTGGGCTAGAGAATTCCAAATATTCACAACCCTTTGAGTGAATAAATTTCTCCTCATCTCAGTCCTTATTGGCCAACTACTTATTCTGAGACTTTGACTCCATGTTCTAAATTCCCCAGTCAGGGAAAACATTTTCTCAAAGCATTAAAACTGTAAAGCCCCTTAAGAATTTTATATGTTTCACTTAGATCACCTCTCATTCTTCTAAACTCTAGGGAATAAAGGCCTCGTCTACTCAATCTCTACTCATTGGGCAATCCCTTCATCCCAAGAGCCAGTCTAGTGAACCTTCGTTGCACTCCCTCTAAGGCCTCTAAGGCCAGTATGTTTTTCCTTAGGTAAGAAGACAAGAACTGTACATAGTACTCCAGGTGTGGCCTTACCAATGCCCTGTATAATTGTATTAAGAGTTATTTATGCTTCTGTAACAAAAGCTAATATACCATTTACTTTCCTAATTGTTTGCTGTACCTGCATGTTAACCTTCTGTGATTCATGTACAAGGACACACAGGTCCCTCTGAATGCAAATATTTCCCAGTCTTTCACCATTCAAAAAATATTCTGCTTTTTTGTTTTTGTTTGGGAGGCTTTAAACTAATTTGTCAGGGGGATGGACACCAGAATGTGGCATTAGAAAGGAGAAACAAAGGTGGTATGTATTAATGCTTGGGGGTCACCAGACACCAGAGGGCGCCGCAGTCGGAGGTCATTGGGCTGTACGCATGTGGCATGTGCGCTTGGTCACCTGTATATAAGCTGTGTGTCTTTATCAAGCTGGCACTCTTGGGCTGGAATAAAGATGGATCAGGGTGACCCTAAGTGAGTATGCTTCAAGAAGTCTGTCTAAAGCGGAAAGAGCTTACAGTATGGTAGCGAAAGAAGCTTTGGCCTGTGTGTATGGGGTAAAAAAAGTGCACCAGTACCTGTTTGGTCTTCGTATTGAACTGGAAATGGATCACAAGCCACTCATTTCATTGTTTGTGGAAAACAATGCATCGTCCCGTATTCAAAGGTGGGCGCTGACATGGTCTGCCTATGATTACGTCATCCTTCATAGACCTGGTACTGAGAATTGTGCCGATGCACTGAGTTGTCTGCCCTTAATCACAATTGAGATGGAGACGTCTCAAGCTGCAAATCTACTGTTAGTAATGGATGCCTTTGAGAGTGAAGGAACCCCTATCACTGCTCAATAATTACGGATCTGGACCAGCCATGACCCTATTTTATCGGTTATGAAATGGTGTGTACTCAGTGGTGATTGGTTTGCCATACCATGTGTGAGGAGAACAAACCTTACAACCATTGCAAGAACGAGCTGTTCATTAAGTCAGACTATTTACTGTGGGGTAATCGTGTAATCATGCCTAAGAAAGGTAGAAAAAAAGTTGTACGTGAACTTCATAGCACTCATCCTGATATTGTCATGATGAAGTCCATTGCTAGGTCTCATGTATGGGTGACCTGGAATTGACTCTGGTCTGGAATCATGTGTGCATCGGTGCAATACTTGCATGCAGCTAAGCAAAGTACCAGCAGAATCTCCGCTGAGTCTTTGGTCGTGGCCATCCAAACCATGGTCGAGGATCCACATTGATTTTGCGGGCCCATTCTTAGGAAAGATGTTTTTTGTCATAGTGGATGCATATTCTAAGTGGATAGAATGTGTTATTATGTCATCCAGCACATCCATAGCTCCCAATGAGAGCCTTCGTATCATGTTTGCTACTCATGGTTTGCCTGACATTGTTGTGAGCGACAACGGATCTTGCTTCACAAGTCTTGAGTTCCAGGAGTTCATGAAACTCAATGTCATCAGACATGTGAGATCAGCTCCATTCAAGCCTGCTTCTAATGGTCAAGCAGAGCGTGTTGTTCAAACGATCAAGCAAAGTATGAAATGTGTAACTCAGGGTTCATTGCAGAGACAGTTGTCATGTATATTGCTCAGTTATGGGTCAAGACCTCATACGCTTACTGGGGTTCCTCCTGCTGAACTACTGATGAAAAGAAATCTCAAGACCAGGCTTTCTCTTGTTCATCCTGATTTTAATGGTCGTGTTGAAAACAGACTTCAAAGTCAGCAATGGTGTCATGATCGTGCTGCCGTGTCACGTGACATCTCAGTCAACGATCCGGTTTATGTACTGAACTATGGTCAAGGTCCAAAGTGGATCGCCGGCACTGTTACAGCCAAGGAGGGTAACAGAGTGTTTACTGTCGTGCTCAAGAATGGGCAAACATGCAGGAAACACCTGCGGCACACGATTGAACTGGAACCAAGTGAGGAAGATGCAGTCAGTGACCAACCAACCATTGTTCATTCATCAGAGGACTCTGCTGACATTACTGACTCTGAACCTTCCGTCTCTGATGTGGTCATAACCACTCCCATTAGATCGGCTACTCAGCCCTCAGTCTCAATGGATTTAGAGTGCTCGCCCAGAGCCAAAGTTGAACTGAGACGATCAACTCATGAGAGCAAAGCCCCAGACCGTCTTAATTTGTAAAATGACTGTTGTTAAGATTTTAAAATGGGAATGTTGTTATGTATTAATGCTTGGGGGTCACCAGACACCAGAAGGCGCCACGGTCGGAGGTCAGCGGGCTGTGCGCATGTGGCATGTGTGCTTGTGGTCACCTGTATATAAGCTGGCACTCTTGGGCTGGAATAAAGATGGATTAGGTTATACCTGAGTGAGTTTCACAGTAACCAGACTCTTGAGTCATTACAAAAAGGCACAAAGAATTGGGAGAGATGGATAGCACTAAAGCAAGAAATAATAAGGTATTTGGTGGGATCAGACTAAGAGAGAACACAGGAATGTCTAGGATAGATTTACAGTGTATGTATGTTAATGCACGAAGCACAGTAAACAAGATTGGTGAGCTGCAGGTGAAAATAGCCAAATGGGAATATGAGATCGTGGCAATAACAGCGACCTGGCTCAAAAAAGGCCAGGATTGAGAATTACATTTTCCTGGATATAGCATGTTCAGGAAAGATAAGGAAGGAAAGATGGGAGGCGGTGTAGCAGTATTGGTTAAGGAGAATGTTACAGTGCTAGAGAGAGAGGATGTCATGGAGGGGTCAAGGACAGAATCTATTTGGTTAGAGTTAAGACATAATTGAGGTGCCATTACACTACTAGGTGTATTCTATAGGCCACCAACTGGAAAATTATGGAGGAACAAATTTGCAGAGAAATTACAGAGAGGTGCAAGAACTATAGAGTAGTGATAATGGGGGACTTCAACTATCCTAATATATACTGGGATAATAATAGTGTAAAAGGGCAGAGAGAGCAAGAATTTCTGAAGTGTGTTCAGGAGAACTTTCTTGAAAAGTATATTTCCGGCCCAATGAGGAAGGAGGCATTGCTGGATCTGGTTCGGGGGAATGAGGTAGGTGAAATGGAGCAAGTGTCAGCAGATGAACATTTAGAGAACAGTGATTATAGCATCATAAGGTTTAGATTAGCTATGGAAAAGGACAGGGAGCAACCTAGAGTGTCAGCAGATGAACATTTAGAGAACAGTGATTATAGTATCATAAGGTTTAGATTAGCTATGGAAAAGGACAGGGAGCAACCTAGAGTAAAAATACATAATTGGAGGAAGACAAATTTCAGTGGGGTGGGAACGGATCTGGCTCGGGTAAATTGGAATCGAGGATTGGCAGGCAGAAGTGTAGTGGAACAATGGACTGTCTTTAAAGAGGACATAGTTCAGGTACAGTCAAGGTACATTCCCATGAGGGGAAAGGTAGCACAACTAAAGTCAGAGCTCCCTGAATGATGAAAGAGATAGAGAGTAAGATGAAGCAGAAAAAGAATGTGTATGATAGATGTCAGGTCGAGAATACATCTGAAAATCAGGCTGAATATAAAAAGTTCAGAGGAGATGTGAAAAAGAAAATAAGAGAGGAAAAGAGAGAGTATGAGAATGGAATGGTAGCAAACATAAAAGGTAATCCAAAATTATTCTATAGACATATAAATAGTAAATGGGTAGTGAGAGGAGGGGTGGGGACGATTAGGGACCAAAAAGGAGATCTACGCATGGAGGCAGAAGGTATGGCTGAGGTAATAAATGACTAATTTGCATCTGTCTCCACCAAGGAAGAAGATGCTGCCATAAACATAGTAAAGGAGGAGGTACAGGAGATAATGGATTGGTAAGAATTGATAAATATGAGGTACTAGAAAGACTGGCTGTACTTAAAAAGTAGATAAGTCACCAGGACTGGATGGGATGCATCTTGGGATGCATCTTAGGATGCTGAGGGAAGTGAAGGAAGAAATCGCAGAGGTACTGGTCATAATCTTACAATCCTCCTTAGAAATGGGGGTGGTGTCAGAAGACTGGAGAATTGCAAATGTTACATCCTTGTTCAAAAAAAGGGTGTAAAGATAAACCCAGCAACTATAGGCTGGTCAGTTTAACATCAATTGTGGGGAAGCGTTTAGAAACAATAATCATGGACAAAATTAACAGTCACATGGACATGCAGATTAATTAAGGAAAGCCAGCACAGATTTGTTAAAGGCAAATCGTATTTAACCAACTTGATTGAGTTTTTTGATGAGGTAACAGAGAGGGTTGATGAGGGCAATGCAGTTAACGTGGTGTATATGGATTTTCAAAAGGCATTCTAAAGTGCCACATAATAGGCTTGCCAGCAAAGTTGCAGCCCATGGAATAAAAGGGACAGTGGCAGAATGGATAAGAAATTGGCTAAATGACAGGAAACAGAGGGTAGTGGTGAACGGTTGTTTTTCGATATGGATGAAAGTATACAGTGGTGTGCCCTAGGGGATGGTACTAGGACCACTGCATTTTTTGATATATATTAATGACTTGGAAGTGGGTGTACAAGGCACAATTACAAAATTTGCAGATGAAACAAAACTTGGAAGTATAATTAACAGTGAGGAGGATAGTGATAGATCTCAAGAGGACATACAGGCTGGAGGAATGTGCGGCATGTGGTGGATGAAATTTAACGCAGAAAAGTGCGAAGTGATACATTTTGGTCGACAGAATGAGGAGAGGAAATATAAACGAAAGGGTACAATCCTAAAGTGGGTGCATGAACAGAGAGACCTACAGATATATGTGCACAGATCGTTGAAGGTGGCAGGGCAGGTTCAGAAAGCGGTTAAAAAAGCTTACGGGATCCTGGGCTTCATGAATAGAATTATAAAGTACAAAAGTATGGAAATAATGATGAACCTGTATAAAACACTAGTTTGGCATCAACAGGAGTATTGTGTCCAATTCTGGGCACTGCACTTTAGGAAGGCTGTGAAGGCTTTCGAGAGGATGCAGAAAAGATTTACGAGAATGATTCCAGGGATGAGTGATTTCAGTTATGTGGATAGACTGAAGAAGCTGGAGTTGTTCTCCTTAGATCAGAGACGGTTGAGAGGAGTTTTGATAGAGGTGTTCAAAATCATGAGGGGTCTGGACAGAGTAGATCGAGAGAAACTGTTCCCATTGGCAGAAGGGTCAAGAACCAGAGGACGCAGATTTAAGTTGATTGGCAAAAGAACCAAAGGCGATATAAGAAAAAACTTTTTTTACCCAGCGAGTGGGTAGAATCTGGAATGCACGGCCTGAAAGCGTGGTGGAGGCAGAATCAATCACTGCTTTCAAAAGGGAATTGGATAAGTACCTGAAGGAAAAAAAAATGCAGGGCTACGGGGTAGGGGCAGGGGAGTAGGACTAGCTGAGGTGATCTTGCAGAGAGCCGGCACAGGTTCGACGGGCCGAATGGCCTTCTTCCATGCTGTAACCATTCTATGATTCGATGATTCCTACCAAAGTGGATAACTTCGCACTTCCCCACATTGTATTCCATTTGCCATGTTCTTGCCCACTCAGTCAACCTCTCTACAGCCTCTTTGTGTCCTCCTCACAGCTTACTTTCCCACCTAACTTTATATCATCAGCAAACTTGGATACATTACACTCAGTCCCTTCATCTAAGTCATTAATATAGATTGTAAATAGCTGAGGCCCAAGCACTGATCCTTGTGGTACCCTGCTAATTACAGCCTGCCAACCTGAAAAAGTCTTGTTTATTCCTACACTCTGTTTTCTGTCCATTAACCAATCCTCAATCCATGCTAATATATTACCTCCAATCACGAGTTCTAATTTTGTCTAATGGGCACCTTATTGAATGCGGTTTGAAAATCCAAATACACATCCACTGGTTCCCTCTTATCCATCCTACTAGTTACATCTTCAAAAAAATCTAACAGATTTGTCAAACACAATTTTCCTTTCATAAAACCATGCTGACTATGCCTAATCATATTATGATTTACTAAGTGCCCTGTTACCACATCCCTAATAATAGATTCTAGCATTTTGCATTGACTGATGTCAGGCTAACTGGCCTATAGTTCCCCATTTTTTTACTTCCAGGGATCTCTGGAAGATTAATATCAGTGCATCCACTATCTCTGCAGCTACCTCTTTTAAAACTCTCGGTTGCAGGTCATCAGGTCCAGTGGATTTGTCAGCACTTCTCCAGTACAAAGGGCTCAATTTTCCCCAGTAATTTCCGCCGTTTTTTTGGTGCAAGCCACTTTTTTTGGCCTAAATTTAAAAATCCAAGTTTCCCAATCTTTGTGCACCAGCGTAACTCAGTTAGTTACAATTTTTTTAAGGTTAGATTTTTTTTGCGTTTTTCACAATTATGCAAGTTTGGCCAATTTACATTTCTCTGAGGACGGCGTATGTGACCACTCCCGAAAAACTTTCTGGGCACATTAAAAAAATCGGCGCAGAAAGACGCCATTGTTTTTATGCGAAGTTTTGGAGGGAGTGAAGAACACAGAAATATACATAATCAAGCTTAAATTTTTCAAACTAAAAACGCAGGAAATGGAAGTTTAATGGAATTATTTAAGTTTTGATTTTTTAAAAACTGACAAGCCACCACCGAACATCTCTAAACTGGGCTCAAGGTACGGATCATTGGACGGCAGAATCGGTCCCTCGCCCGAACACAGGGGCTCGGGGCTTGGCTTGAAAAGAAGCCGGGCGGGGGGGGGGGGGTGGGGGTGAGGGTCTGTGGAAGGTGAATGGAAGGCATGAGAAGCTTTACACTATGCATCAAATGAAGCCTGGGGGGGGGGGGGGGGCGGGGATGGGGGATGGGGGGGGGGGGGGAGGTGGTGTGGAAGGCGAACAGAAGGCATGAGAAGCCTTGCACCTCAGGAAAGCACTGTCGTGCTCTCCTTCCCTTCCTCAACCTTGGTGTGGCTCGCTGCATCCCACTGGGACCCGCAGCCTGGGACGGTGGGGCCCTGGGTGTGCCTTGCTGCATCCCACTGGGACCCGCTGCCTGGGACGGTGGGGCCCTGGGTGTACCTCGCTGCATCCCACTGGGACCCGCAGCCTGGGACGGTGGGGCCCTGGGTGTACCTCGCTGCATCCCACTGGGACCCGCAGCCTGGGACGGTGGGGCCCTGGGTGTACCTCGCTGCATCCCACTGGGACCCGCAGCCTGGGACGGTGGGGCCCTGGGTGTACCTCGCTGCACTCCATTGGGACCCGCAGCCTGGGACGGTGGGGCCCTGGGTGTACCTCGCTGCACTCCACTGGGACCCGCAGCCTGGGACGGTGGGGCCCTGGGTGTGCCTTGCTGCATCCCACTGGGACCCGCAGCCTGGGACGGTGAGGCCCTGGGTGTAGCTTACTGCATCCCACTGGGACCCGCAGTCTCGGATGGTGGTAAACCATAGAATGTCCCACCAACACTCAAATCACTACTCAGGGAAGGAGCTGGCACCTCAATGGGTGGCAACTGCACCTCCTCCAGAGTGAGTAGAACAGTGGGGGCTTCATCCATCCCCTCCCCCTCCACCTCCCCCTCACCCCCATGCTCTTGGTCTGGAAGGTGGGATTGCAAGATGTTCTCCGCTTCAGGCTTGTCCGCATTTGAATCTCCTTCTGCATCGTCAGAGTTGGCCTCAAGGTCTGCAAAATATAACAGAACAGACAAATGTTTAACAGCAGAGGAGGGGACAGGGTGGGTGGCATGAGTAGGCTCACACAGCACAGGCAGCAGGCTCATTTGAAGGACCACGATGAATGATAGCACATTGCATCAACCGAAGCGTAGCTGACAGAGACATCCCCTGGAACCAAAGCATGGCGAGCCTGCGCAGTACTTAACATTTAGCAAAGCCAGACTGTGGAATTGCAGGACTTACCCTCTCCCTCGAGTGTGGGCCCAGCTTGTGCAGTGGTGGTTGCTTTCCTCCAGGCATCACCCACTCTTCCAAGTGTGTCAGTGGCTGCAGATTTGCCGGGCCTCCTCCTGTTGAGAGTTCTTTCTCGTTAGTTGTGTGCCACCTTCCTCTGCAAAGATGAAAATATAACTTTTTAGAGCGGGTGGTCTTTCTGCTGGGTGGAACATATATAGCTGGTCACATTTACAATTGCAATTCCATTAAATTAATGAAGATATTACTTACATTAACTACTTGACCAAGGTCCTGCCATTTCTTTTTACACTAGCCTCCAGACCTCGGGGTGGTCACCATTGCACAGTAATCTTCTGCAAGTTGGTTCCAGCATTTCTTCATTTCTTTTAGCGGACTTTTATGTCACATCTGTTGGTGTCCAGCTTGTGCCATCTGGCCTCCATCACAGTAACTAGTGTTTCCACTTCATCCTGTGAGAAATTCTTGGTCCTTGCGCTGCGTTGCATCTTGTATTGTAACTCTGATTTTTCCAATGAGAATTAAAGTTCTCACACACAACTGGATCTTTAAAAATGGCTAAATGCAGACCGGGAGCTATACTGGGCATGCGTGCCCATAGGAATCACGTCATAAACGTCCTTTTTTTTCCCACGCATGCACAGAAAGGGGGTGGTGTGTCGTGTTTTTGGTGCAGAGCCCCCGAAGCTACAGGACAGGCTGCGCGACACCAATTTCAAAAATAGAATGGAGAAACTTGCTACTTTTAAAAAAACTGGTTGGGGCCAAGAAAAATGAGCGTAACTCTGGCAATACGGCAAAAAAACGGCATGGGGAAAATTGAGCCCTATATCTTTAATTATATCGCTTTCTTTAAGTTCCTCATTCTCTCTTGAAATGTTTACAATCTGCTTTTATGTCCTCAAGACCGAAATAGGGGCCGAAATTTAGGGTTCCGATAAGGACAGTTATCGTCGGAATGCGACGGTCAGGCGGCAGAATCCAATGGCCACCGATTTCTGGTCTAATGGCTGCCGCCAGCCAAATTCAGCAGGGGTGGTTTTCTGGCGGGGTCCCCACTTCTGCCGAGCTGCCGTAAGTGCGTCATCAGTGCGCGCACTGCCGGGATCCCCCAACTCTACAGAAATTCAGGCCGAGAGATCTAATGCCTGCATGACAGCTTTCTCTGTTGGTGCACCTTGTATTCTCTTTGTGAGCCATGACGGTGTGGCATCCATTAAAGGCAAGGGCCCACTGCTGCGGCCGCCATTTTATTTTTTTGCCGGCCGACTTGCATGTCGGCTGGACTATTGTGCCCCCGGGTTTGGCCGGGCCGCCAACAGGCAGCCTGGCACCCCCTCCTGGGTGCTAGGCTACTGGCCCAGCCCAAATCCTCCCTGGTGGCCCAGTGGCCGAACCTGAATAATTGCCGATTCTCTCCCCCTTAAAGGAGGGGAGATACGTGGTGACGTAGACGCACAATGACATCACCACCGCTCCGCTGCTGAGTGACAGCAGTGGAGAATCCGTCCCTCCTCCGCCTCACCAGCACTTACTGCTGCGCTTCCGCTCCCATTTTGACCGACTTCCTGGCCACTTCAAAAAAAAGGACAAAGAGCAGAATATCGATCAAGAGTCGACCTCATCCTACCCAACGGTGAAAACACTTACGAAACGGTAAGTGCACCAGGTTTCTGGCAGGCCTGAATTTTGGCCCCATTTACTCTCAACAGAACCTTGAAAAATATCCTATTACATTAACAATGAAACACTTACTTTTTGATAATTTCTTAAGCTTCATGGCATTGTCTTGAAGTGAACTGTGCCACTGGTTAATCATAATGGAACGCACTCCAGTCAGGCTTAAGAGTATTGCTGCATCCATTTGCCTCTCTATTGACAACTGCATTGCACTGTAAAAAAAAAAGTAACCAAGAATAATGTTAGAAAATAGTTACATAATGATTTAGCGAGGAAAGGGCTAGCTGTTCCATTGGTATCGCTATCGCCCATATATGGGCGATGTTTCGGGCATTAGTGGTTGTCTCACTTTTCAGAACCGGTGGAATATCGCCCATTTTAAAAACTGCTAGTTTCGCCTTTTTAATTTGGGCGATAGCAGTAGCCATGTGAAATGGGCGACAGCGATGTATTCAGTGATCCAAGGCCGGCATCCATAGCAACGGCCGTTCTGTGCATGCACGTTTTTTTTCAGGCAATTAACTTTTCCCGCGATTCGGGACGTCAGGGGGCATTTGCGCATGCTCAGAAGTCAAAGGGAGAGAGAGAGAGAGAGAGCGCATTTTTTCTTTTGAGCCTGACATTGAAGGTTGTGTAACTCGAGGCTGAGAGAATACAGATCCGATACATATTTTTCAAAAAAAATAGAAACGGATTATGAAGAATCCGGAGTTAGTGATGCTGGTGAGGTGGCACACGTGGGTGAGGAGAGTGATTTGGCGGAGGTTGGAGGGAGAGGGAGGGTGAAACCCTTCTCCGATGAGGCGAACGTAGCTTTGTCCACGAGGTGGAAACTTGGTGGGGCCAATTAACCTGGGATGGCCGTGGGAACCCACCACCAGCACCCCCCGCCCCCGCATATACCAAAGGATCTGGGTGGAGATCGCCGAATTTGTTTCCTCGGCGGCCAATAATGTTAAAGAGTGAAGCCAGTGCCGCCAGCGCTGGAAAGACCTGGTTGGGTTTGAAATTATTAAATTTATAATTATAATGATGCACTGACTCATTAATTAAAATGTAAATCTGCCAGATTGTAATTAAGCTGGGTCATCTTGGTGGCACGCATTAGTTCCAAATCAGGATCTTGTTAAATTTCTTCTCTGAACATAGACGTTATAACCAGGCATGAATTGCATACAAACCATATTAGCATATAACGTTAATAATGAATAGCATTGGCGATGATTAATTGTGGATTATAATATCTGTGTGTTCCATAGAGTCACAGAAAATAGGTGCAGGAGCAGGCCATTCGGCCCTTCGAGCCTGCATGACCATTCAATATGATCGTGGCAGATTATACAACTTCAGTATCCCACTCCTGCTATCTCTCCATACCTCCTGATCCCTTTAGCTTTAAGGGCCACATCTAACTCCCTTTTGAATATATCCAATGAACTGGCATCAACAACTTTCTGTGGTAGAGAATTCCATTGGTTCACAATTCTCTGGGTGAAAAAGTTTCTTCTCATCTCGGGCCTAGATGGTTTGCCGCATTTCCTTAGACTGGGACTCCTGGTTCTGGACTTCCCCAACATTGGGAACATTCTTCCTGCATCTAACCTGTCCAATCCCGTCAGAATTATATATGCTTCTGGGAGATCCCCTCTCATTCTTCTAAATTCCACTGAATATAAGCCTAGTCGATCCAGTCTTTCTTCATATGTCAGTCCTGCCATCCCGGGAATCAGTCTGGTAAACCTTCGCCGCACTCTCTCAATAGCAAGAATGTCCTTCCTCAGATTATGAGACCAAAACTGCACACAATACTCAAGGTGTGGTCTCACCAAGGCCCTGTACAACTGCAGTAAGACCTCACTGCTCCGAAACTCAAATCCTCTAGCTATGAAGGCCAACATGCCATTTGCCTTCTTCACCACCTGCTGTACCTGCACACCTACTTTCAATGACTGATGTACCATGACACCCAGGTCTCGTTGCACCTCCCCTTTTACTAATCTGTCACCATTCAGATAATAATCTGCCTTCCTGTTTTTGCCACCAAAGTGGATAACCTCATATTTATCCACATTATACTGCATCTGCCATGCATTTGTCCACTCACCTAACCTGTCCAAGTCACCTTGCAGCCTCTTAGCATCCTCCTCACAGCTCACATTGCCACCCAGCTTAGTGTCATCTGCAAACTTGGAGATATTATATTAACTCCTTCATCTAAATCATTAATATATATTGTAAATAGCTGCGGGTCCCAGCACTGAACCTTGTGGTATCCCACTAGTTACTGCCTGCCATTCTGAAAAGGACCCATTTATTCCCACTCTTTGCTTCCTGTCTGCCAACCAGTTCTCTATCCACGTCAATACATTACCCCCAATACCATGTGCCTTAATTTTGCACAATAATCTCTTCTGTTGGACCTTGTCAAAAGCCGTTTGAAAGTCCAAGTACACCACATCCACTGGTTTTCCCTTATTCACTCGACTGGAAACATCCTCAAAAAATTCCAGAAGATTTGTCAAGCATGATTTCCCTTTCATAAATCCATGCTGACTTGGACCGATCCTGTCACTGCTTTCCAAATGTGCTGCTATTACATCTTTAATAATTGATTCCAGCATTTTCCCCACTACCGATATCAGGCTAACCGGCCTATAATTCCCTGTTTTCTCTCTCTCCTTTTTAAAAAAGTGGGGTAACATTAGCTACCCTCCAATCCATAGGAACTGATCCAGAGTCCATGAAATGTTGGAAAATGACCACCAATGCATCTACTATTTCTAGGGCCACTTTCTTAAGTACCCTGGGATGCAGATTATCAGGCCCTGTGGATTTATCGGCCTTCAATCCCATCAATTTCCCTAACACAATTCTCTGACTAATAAGGATTTCCCTCAGTTCCTCCTTCTCGCTAATATTTTCGGGAGGTTATTCGTGTCTTCTTTAGTGAAGACAGAACCAAAGTACTTGTTCAAATGGTCTGCCATTTCCTTGTTCCCCATTATGAATTCACCTGATTCTGACTACAAGGGTCTTCACTAATCTTTTTCTATTCACATATCTATAGAAGCTTTTGCAGTCAGTTTTTATGTTCCCTGCAAGCTTACTCTCATACTCTATTTTCCCCCTCCTAATTAAACCCTTTGTCCTCCTCTGCTGAATTATAAATTTCTCCCAGTCCTCAGGTTTGCTGCTTTTTCTGGCCAATTTATATGCCTCGTCCTTGGATTTAACACTATCCCTAATTTCCCTTGTTAGCCACGGTTGAGCCACCTTCCCTGTTTTATTTTTACTCCAGACAGTGATGTACAATTGTTGAAGTTCATCCATGTGATCTATATATGTTTGCCATTGCCTATCCACCGTCAACCCTTTAAGTATCATTCGCCAGTCTATCCTAGCCAATTCACATCTCATACCTTCGAAGTTACCTTTCTTTAAGTTCGGGACCCTAGTCTCGCTCCATCTTAATGAAGAATTCTACCATATTATGGTCACTCTTCCCCAAGGGGCCTCGCATGACAAGATTTCTAATTAGTACCTAGGCAAGAAGCTTATGCCATGCTTTTGTCACCTTTGCAGAAGAAGATATCTAAGAATTGCGCCGAACGCAGGCGGACAGGAGGAGGGCCTGCTGATTTGTACCTTCTCACCGACCTGGAGGAGCGGGCCTCGGCCCTTGTTGGGACGCATAATCGTTCGGCCACCCGTGGTGGTGCACATCCCGTTGCTGTGCCACGTGAGTAATTTAAAATAATTTCATGCCATTTGAGTATAATATATGAATGATGTAATGTTATGTAATTAATGCTGGAATCATGAAATCTTATTGCAATGCCATGCAGCTTCTGTACTCTCATGTTAATTATATGTAACATCTTGTTGGGGTAAAAGGAAGATTTCTCTCCCTCGAGGCGGACTATCTGATACATACAATCAATACCTCGACCTCGCCCTCGGTATAACGACCACCGAATCAAAGAAACTAAACCTTTGTTTCAACTCGCTTTATTTCAAGCAAATGCAAGGGAAAGTTCAATCGTGGAACCTTCAAAGTACAAGAGGTTTCAAGTACAAGAGGTTTCAAGTACAATTTATAGTTTTTGGAGAGGGGCTACCCTCCTACAAAATCATTGATAGGTCTACTGCTATCAGCAAAGTTACATTGATTTGTCGTCTCTTATCAGACTGGCTCTGAGTGGTACATGCAATGTCAATCATGTTGATGCGATGTGATCTTTGCCTTAGTCTCTTAGTAGCTCTGTTCCCAAAATACTAGCTTTCTTATCTCTTCCTCAGAGACTTCTAACCAAAATGTTATGTATTGTAACTACTGACCTCTACTGTCTTGTTATGTGTTAAAGGTTAAGGATCAGGCTTAATTCGTTGTAAGTGTGCTTTAGCGACACTGGCAATAATCCATACCGTGAGGTACAGCAACTTCACCGATTCCTCAGACTCTCCTAATACTGATTAGTTCACTACCTTCAGCATTGTGTTGTAACCACTTATCTATCTGCTCTTTGCCTGCTGCAACTCTATGGGATAGAAACTCCATTTTTGTGCTTATTGCCCAAAAATGGGCGTTATTTCCGGCGTGGGCGCCCATTCTCAAAACACCTAGTTTCCATTTTTGAAAATGGGCGTTACCACAAGCGATATCAAATGGGCGGTAGCGTTAAATTTTTTTGACCTTCTGCCGTAAAGTGTGGCTGTCCTTAGCAACAGCATGACAACGCTCGATTCCCGCGATTCAGGAGGTCAAGGGTCATCATGACATGCACAGAGAGGGAGCTCAGAGGCATGGAAAGCGTGTATGGCTGTGGTGTGTGCTTGTTTGGCTATTGTGGGAGGCACGACGGAGATTCAACAGAAGCAACAAGCCGACTAAGCACCAAGAACATAGTTGGCACCGAGTTTTTGTCCAACAAATAAGATATAACATGGAAGGGATGGAGAAGGCCCTGGAGCTGGTAGTTATGAACACTGGTGGCAGAGGACTCCCAGTGGTACGGGAGCGCCGCACTGCACCCCAAGGTGCCGCACCCCCATTGCCAACCACACGAGAGCCAGCAGCAACATCTTGCTTCTGACTCGGAGCACGTTCCCTCCTCGGGACCGTTCTATCACGTATCCATCCAAGCAGCACTTTGGCCGTCACCTGCTCCGCCCCCCCCCCGCCCCCGCCCCAATGAAGCATTGCCTGAGGGCCTCTCGGCCAGGCGGCTTGGAGTCAGGAGGGGAAGAAGAAGGGGTAGAGGTGGGGAGGAGAAGTGGTGGGGGGAGGGTTGGTTTGTATAGAAATACTGATGATTTCAGACTAATGTTCAGTTTAAATGTTTCTTATTTAACAAAACCTTGTAGCACATTGGCTCAGATTACATACTGGTGATTCCTTAACATCAAACTCACACTTAACTTCAATCAACTTAAACTTTAACTGTCACCAAGGTGATGCCCACCATTGAGGTATGACCTGCACACCCAGCAGTGTGTCAGTCTTGTTAATAACACCAATATTCTTTCAGGCAAAGCGATCATTGATGAGCTCCTGATGTAAGGCTCTTGCAGCTATCATGCCACCATGGGTCCTTTCATGCGGTCTACAGGGGGACGGGGGCATGGCTTCAGCGTCAGCCTGATTGTCTGGCCCGATGTCAGCATCCGCCTCCTCATCCTTTCTCTGGTGAGGTGGACTGTCAAACTCATCAGGCAATTCTTGTCCCCTCCTGATAGCCAAGTTGTGTAGCATGGAGCACACCACCACGAATTGAGCTACCTGCTCGGGGTGGTATTGAAGCTCACCTCCTGAGTGGTCCAGGCATCTAAAGCGCTGCTTCAGCACCCCAATGGTTTTCTCCACAATATTGCGAGTTGCTCCGTGGCTCGCAGTGTATCGCCTCTCGGCCTCGGTGTGGGTGTCACGCAGGGAGGTCATCAGCCAGGTGGAGAGGCTATATCCTTTGTCACTAAGCATCCAGCATTGACCTTGTGACTCATTGTTAAATAAGTCAGATAGAGTGCTCTCACGCAGGATGTGAGCATCATGGATGCTGCCCGGAAATTGAGCATTCACTGCCAATATAATTTGCTGGTGGTCGACAACCAGTTGGACATTCAGGGAGACATTCCTGAAAACCTCAGCATCCTGAAAAGGTGTCCGCGTCGCGATGTGCGTACAATCTATTGCTCCCTGCACCTTGGGGAAATTTGCAATTCTGGAGAATCCTATAGCCCTCTCAATCTGAGCCTCCCTGGTCATAGGGAAGCTAATCAAGTCCCTCCTGCGTGCGTACAGGACTTCAGTGATCTGTCTAATGCAGCGATGTGTGGCATGCTGAGAAAGTCCACAAATGTAGCCAGCTGTGGCCTGAAAAGAACCCAAGGCATAGAACAACAGTGCTGCGGTGACTTTGACCTCGACGGACAGTGCAGTACTGATGGTGCTGGCAGGCTGCAGATCTGCCCTATCAGCTGGCATACCTCAGTGATAGCCTCTTTGTGGAAGCGCAGTCTCCGAAGGCAGGTGGGGTCGGGAAAGTCGAGGTAAGAATGCTTCTTCTTGTACTTGCGGGGGTGTAACATCTGGTCCTCCTCATCAATCTGTCACGCCTCACATTGGGCACATAATGCAGTGGAGCATTCCTTCAATGGTGTCGAGTCTGCTGCATGTAATTGGTCACCAAGAGCGGGTGAGAAAGGAGAGGCCCCATTGCAGTAGCTCTTTGTTTTTCACCGATTGGTCACAAACAAGGAATGTCCCGACGAAGACACCTATTCAAATCTAATCGGTCACAATATGGTCAAGATGTTTTTATAGATGTTCATATCAACTTCAATGACCTGCAGAGTACATCTGAACTCCGCCGCGGATGAAGCACAACAGCCTTTTAAAGGACACGATATGTGATCTAGAACATGGCGTCCATAACGCTGTGATTCGTTCTGGTTAGTTTCACGTTTTGTGGGCGTTTTTTTGGTCGAGCGATATTGTGGGCGATATGTGTGTGAGGTGGTGAAATTGAGGCTGGGCGATCTCATGGCTGTCAATTTCGGTAAATATGCTCTTTATGACAAAAAAAAAGTGGCCGGACGTTAATATCGAATCTCGGCGTTAAATCCGTGCGGAAAGTAACACTGGGCAATATTATGGGCATTGAATTCACCCATTCTGCTGATTCCGCCCCAAATAAGTGGGCGGGCGGTAATATTTTTTCTCGACATTAAGCACATGGGGAAAGTAACACTCGGTGATAAGTTTCCGAAAAATGCCCGCCAGTTTCCATTTTGTGCCAAAACGGGCGCTATCTGGGCGTTGTACGTCATTTCAGCGGTAAAATGGACGTTAAATGGGCGTTAAGCATGCAAAAAAAGTGGAGGTTCTAGCCCCATATCCCTTACACATCTGTTGGTGATATTTATTGCCGTAGTGTTGCTCCTCGTACATATTCCTGCGCAGTGTAAACATTCTCATGCCCCCTGGCCTCCCCTTCTACTAACCTCAATTATGTTTTCTAGTTCCCCAGGCGCATCGCAGGAACGTGCAGGCCCCTGGAGCATCACCTCTTTTAGTACAGGTCCTTCTAACTACAGGTGATGAGACCCAGGAGGAGGATGATGAGCCTCAACCGTGCTGCTCAGCAACTCAAGGGTCAAATGTACCTGCGGCCACGTCCTCATCAACTGATGAAGTAGCAGGGCCAAATGGCTTGCAGCAGGTCACTCCGAGTGGTCCAGCGCCAATGCCGACCCCGCGGAGGTTGATTTGGCGAGATAGGTATGCGCAACAATAGGCGGATGTCAACCTGAACATGGTTTTACTGTCGAGGGCGAGCGTCGACATTGGTCAAGAGCTCCTCCAGGCGATAGGTGGGTTGACTGGCAACATTGCCGCACTCTGCGCGTATTTTGGAGGACATGGCACATATGGTTGTGGCAATGTGGAGAACGGCCGATTCCGTCGATGCCATGTGGCAGGTGATGGTTTTGGGATACGGCACTGCACCCTAAGGTGCCGCACCACCAACGTCGACAGATGCAAGTCAGAAGGAAGCAGTTGCTTCTGACTTGGAAGATGTTTCTTCGGAAATGTCATCTCCAGCTTCCCAAGATTTGACTCTGCCACCATCACCCCCCCCCCCCCCCGCCGACAGCAGCAGTGTTCGAGGTGCCCTGCTGCAAGATGGCTTGGGGTTAATATGGGCAGAAGGGAGAGCGTAAGTGGAAAAAGGGGGGGGGGGGGGGTTAAGACCAGAAGGGGTAGAGACAGAGAGAAGTGTGGCCACAGGTTTGGTTTCGCATGGTTTTGGGGGGGGGGGGGGTCGGGGGTCGGGGGGCCATGGGGACCACCTTCTTATTGTTATTAAATTGTTGACTGTTATGGGAGTGGGGGGGGGCGGGTGGGTGTTTCTGTCCGGTTATATTTTAATTGTTATTAAAAAATTATTGTTGTGGGAGTTACGGTTATTAAACATTTGTTGACCATTGGGGGTGGAGGGAGATGGCTTTTCTATTCAATTATTTATTTAATGTATATGTTTGTTTTTTCACTTTTATAGTTTGTTTAAAAAAAATTTTTTTTTTTTTAAATTGTTAAATTATTGAAGATTTTTATTTAATTTACAATTGTTGTGGAGTGTCTTCTAATAACAGAAGGTTAAACATGTGTGTGGGGGGTGGGGGGTCGAGGTGGGGGCATTGGATCATCACCAGGCTGATTGTCCTCCCAGAGGTCCTTGTCCTCCTCCTCCTCCTCCTCCTCTTCTGCCTCCCCTCTCTCCTGAGATGGACCGGCAATCTAATTTGGCAATTCTTGTCTCCTCCTGATAGCTAAGTTATGCAACATGCCGCACACTACAATGAACTTACCGACCTGCTCAGGGTGGTATTGTAGGTTGCCTCCTGAGTGGTCCAGGCATCTGCAGCACTGCTTCAGCACTCCAATTGTTTTTTTGACGATATTGCGTGTGGCTTTCATTGTAGTGCTTCTCGGCTTCTGTCTGAGTCTTTCGCAGGGAGGTCATGAGCCAGCTGGAAAGGCCAGGGGCCAGAAACTCCACTGTTGTGGTTGGCGTGGGCGTTAAAAAAGGATTTTCAGATCGCCGGCTTCTCGCCTATTCTCAAACCACCTAGTCTCCACTTTTGAAACAGGGCGTTACCATGAGCGATATAAAATGGGCGGTAGTGTTAATTTTTTTTGACCTTCTGCCATAAAGTGTGGCCGTCCTTAGCAACGACATGGCAACGCTCAATTCCCGCGATTCTGGAGGTCAAGGGTCACCATGACATACGCAGAAGAGGAGACAGAGAGAAAGAGAGGGAGCTCAGAGGAACTGAAGGCGTGGCTTGATGTGGTATGGCTGCTTTGGGAGGAAGGAGGGAAAATTTAAATCTTTAGAGCAAATAGGGAAACAAAAATTAGCTGTTACCAGCCACATATTTGACCAAATTTGGCCTATAACGGAGAGAGAGGAGGAGGCATCAGAGCACGCTGTGGAGACTGATGCTGGAGAGAGCAGTGAGGTGGGAAAGGAGCACATTGGAGGCTACAAAAGAGCCAGGAGGTTCTCGGATGAGGTAAATGCCTCCCTCCTGCAGGAGGTCGAGTTACTCTGGGGTGGTTTGACACACGGAGGGCGTGGGAAGCCCACCCCAAAGGCTTACCAGAGGATATGGACCGAGATAGCAGAAGTGGTCTCGTCGGCGACCAACGAGGTGCGTGAGGGCAACCAATGCTGTAAATGATGGAACAACATTGTAGTAAGTATTACATTGAGTTACATGTACTTATGTAGTTATATAATTTGATTTGTAACAGTCATGAGTGACTATCAGCAGATGTGAGGTCTTCCACTTTTACCGGGAATGTTTTACTCAAAGCCTGCGGTCACGGTGTACGTCTTTCGGTAAAGAATGATAATAATCATAATAACCATGAATACATCTGTCAGTTATGTATTGTATCAGTGTCTGTGACAGTACCTAGCAATGATATCACGCAATGATCTCATGCCATACTGTTCTGTCACCTTTTACAGAAGAAGCTAGCGACGATGAGATGCATGCAGAGTTGAATGGGTGGGGGGGGGGGCTACCAGTCCCCAGCGACATCATAGAGATGGAGGAGCGAGTGCTCGCACTCGTGGGGAAGCACCCCCGGGCAGCCACAGATGCATCTGCAGACCCTGAAGTGATGCCACGTGAGTAAAGCTTACACCATTGCGTCATGTAAAGTCTATATATGCCACACCCACTCATATCCAAACAATCATATATGATAGATGATTTCTAAATGCGTTATAGAAATAATGCTGGCCGAATGAAAATCATTGCAATGCACAATGCGTTGATGGTCATGAAATGTGATCTCTGTGATGATTTTGATAGTGGTGGTACTTCAGTTGTGCATATGCTGTGTGTAGCGTTGGACTCACCTTGTCACCCTAGCACCCACTTCTCCTCTAATAACCTCATTTGTGTTTTGCAGCTCAGCCAACAGCGCGACCCCAGGCAAAACCACAGAGGCCAGAAGGTGGGGGCGCAGGGCAGGAGTCGGCAGACGATCCGTTGTTGGGTCTGTTCTCCACGGATGAGCGCGCAGACTTCGAAGAACCTGCATCGCCACGCTCCAGAAGCCATTCCACCCCAAGGCCATCTAGTGGTCCTCCGGTCATTCCCACCTCCACTGTAGAGGTACCAGCCCTAAGCATCTCGCCACAGGGCACCCCATTTGTCCCCAGGACAACGCCGACTCCGCGGAGGCCTCTTGGATGTGGCAGGTCTGTTCCACGAGCACGACATGACAGCGGAGAGATGGCACAGTTGTCCAGGAGGACTGTAGACATTGGTGACCAGCTCATCGCAGCATTGAGGGGGCATATCCCGACAGCTGGCCACCATGACCGAGTACATTCCATGCATGGCGGAGGCCCTGGATGCGCTAGCCAGGAACACTGCTGGCACAGACCTCCCAGTGGTCCAAGAGCGCGGCACTCCACACCAGGTTCCACACCAATACTGCGAACGACAGATGAGTGCAAGGACCAAGATCCTGCTTCTGCATCAGAGAATGGTACCCCCTCAGCAACCCCTGCTCCCGTACCCATGCAATGACCGAATCTGCCTTCATCCCCCTCCATGAGGCACTGCCTGAGGAGCTCCTCGGTCAGGCGCCATGGAGCGAGGAGGGGAAGGGGTAGAGGTGGGGAGAAGGAGAGGGGGGAAGGAAAGTGAGGTGCATGTGTGCAGGTGATGGCTGTGTTATATCTCCACCTGGGTGTATGCAATTTGTTGCAATGTAGGGAGGCTGGGGACCACGCTCCTACTTTGCCTTTGTATTCTGTGTTGCTGGACATGTTGAACATGTGATTTATGTCATTGGTAGAAAAACTGGGGTGTGGGTGGGAGTTGGGTGTTATTGGCTGTGATACTTACGATTTCAGACCAATGTTGGTATTAAATTTTTGTTATTGAACATAACCTTGTTGGGCATTGTCTCAGATAGCTGGACTTTTACACACTGGTGATTACTTATGAAAGGGTTAAATACAACTTATCAATCAACGTATAACTGCCACCAAGTTGATGGGCACCATTGATGTCTGAACTGCATACGCAGTGTGTCAGCGTTGTCACTCACATCAGCGCTCTTTCAGGCAAATATTTCAGATATCAGCTCCTCACGTAAGAGTGGGATTTAACAAATGTCAGCCACACCGCTGGTGTTCATTCCGGTTCGATCCACTTTTTGTGAGTGGTTTTTTGAGCGAGCAATATTGTGGGCGATATGTGTGTGAGGTGGTGAAATTGAAAATGGATGATCTCCATGGCCTCTAGTTTGGGTAAATATGCTCTTTACGACAAAAAACAATGGGCGGGCGTTAATATTGAATCTCGGCATTAAATCGTAGAAACATAGAAAATAGGTGCAGTAGTAGGCCATTTGACCCTTCGAGTCTGCACCACCATTCAAGAAAATCATGGCTGATCATTCCTCAGTACGCCTTTCCTGCTTTCTCTCCATACCCCTTGATCCCCTTAGCCATAAGGGCCATATCTAACTTCCTCTTGAATATATCCAATGAACTGGCATCAACAACTCTCTGCGGCAGGGAATTACACAGGTTAACAACTCTGAGTGAAGAAGTTTCTCCTCATCTCAGTCCGAAATGGCCTATTTCTTATCCTAAGACTGTGTCCCCTGGTTCTGGACTTCCTCAACATCGGAAACAATCTACTTGCATTTAACCTGCCTGTCCCATCAGAATCTTGTATGTTTCTATGAGATCCCCTCTCATCCTTCTCAACTCCAATGTAAAAAGGCCCAGTTGATCCAGTCTCTCCTCATATGTCAGTCCAGCCATCCCGGGAATCAGTCTGGTGAATCTTTGCTGCACTCCCTCAATAGCAAGAACGTCCTTCCTCAGATTAGGAGACAAAAACAGAACACAATATTCCAGGTGAGGCCTCACCAAGGCCCTGTACAACTGCAATAAGATTTCCCTGATCCTATACTCAAATCCCCGAGCAATGAAGGCCAACATACCATTTGCCTTCTTCACCGCCTGCTGTACCTATATGCCAACTTTCAATGACTGATGAACCATGACACCCTGGTCTCGTTGCACCTCCCCATTTCCTAATCTGCCACCATTCAGATAATATTCTGTCTTCGCGTTTTTGCCCCAAAGTGGATAACCTCACATTTATCCACATTATAGTGCAGCTGCTATGCATTTGCCCACTCACCTAACCTGTCCAAGTCACCCTGCAGCCTCTTAGCGTCCCCCTCACAGCTTACACCACCACCCAGTTTAATGTCATCTGCAAACTTGGAAATATTACACTCAATTCCTTCATCCAAATCATTGGTGTATATTGTAAAGAGCTGGGGTCCCAGCACTGAGCCCTGCGGCACTCCACTAGTCACTGCCTGCCATTCTGAAAAGGACCCATTTATCCCGACTCTCTGCTTCCTGTCTGTCACCCAGTTCATTATCCACGTCAGTATATTACTCCCAATACCATGTGCTTTGATTTTGCACACCAATCTCTTGTGTGGGACCTTGTCAAAAGCCTTTTGAAAGTCCAAATACACCACATCCACTGGTTCTCCCTTGTCCACTCTACTAGTTACATCCTCAAAAAATTCCAGAAGATTTGTCAAGCATGATTTCCCCTTCATAAGTCCATGCTGACTTGGACTGATCCTGTCACTGCTTTCCAAATGCGCTGCTATTTCATCCTTATTAATTGATTCCAACATTTTCCCCACCACTGATGTCAGGCTAACTAGTTTATAATTACCCGCTTTCTCTCTCCCTGCTTTTTAAAAAAGTGGTGTTACATTAGCTACCCTCCAGTACATAGGAACTGATCCTGAGTCGATCGACTGTTGGAAAATGATCACCAATGCATCCACTGTTTCTAAGGCCACTTCCTTAAGTACTCTGGGATGCAGACTATCAGGCCCCAGGCATTTATCGGCCTTCAATCTCATCAATTTCCCGAACACGATTTCCCACCTAATAAGGATATCCTTCAGTTCCTCCTGCTCACTCGACCCTCGGTCCCCTAGTACTTCCGGAAGGTTATTTGTGTCTTCCTTCGTAAAGACAGAACCAAAGTATTTGTTCAATTGGTCTGCCATTTCTTTGTTCCCCATTATAAATTCACGTGAATCCGACTGCAAGGGACCTATATTTGTCTTCACTAATCTTTTTCTCTTCACATATATATATATATATATATATATATAGAAGCTTTTGCAGTCAGTTTTTATGTTCCCGGCAAGCTTCTTCTCGTACTCTGTTTTCCCCCTCCTAATTAAACCCTTTGTCCTCCTCTGCTGAATTCAACATTTCTCCCAATCCTCAGGTTTGTTGCTTTTTCTGTCCAAATTATATGCCCCTTCCTTGGATTTAACACTATCCTTAATTTCCCTTGTTAGCCACGGTTGAGCCACCTTCCCAGTTTTATTTTTACTCCAGACAGGGATGTACAATTGCTGAAGTTCATCCATGTGATCTTTAAAGGTTTGTCATTGCCTATCCACCGTCAACCATTTAAGTATAATTTGCCAGTCTATTCTCGACAATTCACGCCACAAACCATTGAAGTTACCTTTCTTTAAGTTCAGGACCCTAGTTTCTGAATTAACTATGTCACTCTCCATCCTAATAAAGAATTCTACCATATTATGGACACTCTTCCCCAAGGGGCCTAGCACAACAAGATTGCTAATTATCCTTTCTCATTACACATCACCCAGTCTTGGATGGCCAGCTCCCTGGTTGGTTCCTCGACACATTGCTCGAGAAAACCATCCCGAACACAATCCAGGAAATCCTCCTCCACCGCATTGCTACCAGTTTGGTTAGCCCAATCAATGTGTAGATTAAAGTCACCCATGTAACTGCTGTACCTTTATTGCATGCATCCCTAATTTCATATTTGATGCTGTCCCCAACCTTACTGCTACTGTTTGGTGGTCTGTACACAACTTCCACTAGTGTTTTCACTAAGGACGACACAAACAACCTTCCCGATATAAAAGGGGTCAGAGGGTCTAGTAAGAAGGAGGAACTGAGGGTAATCCTTATTCGTTGGGAAATTGTGTTGGGGAAATTGATGGGATTGAAGGCCGATAAATCCCCAGGGCCTGATGGACTGCATCCCAGAGTACTTAAGGAGGTGGCCTTGGAAATAGCGGATGCATTGACAGTCATTTTCCAACATTCCATTGACTCTGGATCAGTTCCTATCGAGTGGAGGGTAGCCAATGTAACCCCACTTTTTAAAAAAGGAGGGAGAGAAAACAGGGAATTATAGACCGGTCAGCCTGACCTCAGTACTGGGTAAAATGATGCAATCAATTATTAAGGATGTCACAGCAGCGCATTGGAAAGAGGTGACATGCTAGGTCCAAGTCAGCATGGATTTGTGAAAGGGAAATCATGCTTGACAAATCTTCTGGAATTTTTTGAGGATGTTTCCAGTAGAGTGGTCAAGGGAGAACCAGTTGATGTGGTGTAGTTGGACTTTCAGAAGGCTTTCGACAAGGTCCCACACAAGAGATTAATGTGCAAAGTTAAAGCACATGGGATTGGGGGTAGTGTGCTGACATGGATTGAGAACTGGTTGTCAGACAGGAAGCAAAGAGTAGGAGTAAATGGGTACTTTTCAGAATGGCAGGCAGTGACTAGTGGGTACCGCAAGGTTCTGTGCTGGGGCCCCAGCTGTTTACACTGTACATTAATGATTTAGACGCGGGGATTAACTGTAGTATCTCCAAATTTGCGCATGCCACTAAGTTGGGTGGCAGTATGAGCTGCGAGGAGGATGCTATGAGGCTGCAGAGTGATTTGGATAGGTTAGGTGAGTGGGCAAATGCATGGCAGATGAAGTGTAATGTGAATAAATGTGAGGTTATCCACTTTGGTGGTAAAAACAGAGAGTCAGACTATTATCTGAATGGTGACAGATTAGGAAAAGGGGAGGTGCAACGAGACCTGGGTGTCATGGTACATCAGTCATTGAAGGTTGGCATGCAGGTACAGCAGGCGGTTAAGAAAGCAAATGGCATGTTGGCCTTCATAGCGAGGGGACGAGTACAGGGGTAGGGAGGTGTTGCTGCAGTTGTACAGGGCCTTGGTGAGGCCACACCTGGAGTATTGTGTACAATTTTGGTCTCATAAATTGAGGAATGACATTCTTGCTATTGAGGGAGTGCAGCGAAGGTTCACCAGACTGATTCCCGGGATGGCAGGACTGACATATCAAGAAAGACTGGATCAACTTGGCTTGTATTCACTGGAGATCAGAAGAATGGGAGGGGATCTCATAGAAACGTTTAAAATTCTGACTGGTTTAGACAGGTTAGATGCAGGAAGAATGTTCCCAATGTTGGAGAAGTCCAGAACCAGGGGTCACAGTCTAAGGATAAGGGGTAAGCCATTTAGGACCGAGATGAGGAGAAACTTCTTCACCCAGAGAGTGGTGAACCTGTGGAATTCTCTACCACAGAAAGTTGTTGAGGCCAATTCACTAAATATATTCAAAAAGGAGTTAGATGAAGTTCTTACTACTAGGGGGATCAAGGGGTATGGCGAGAAAGCAGGAATGGGGTACTGAAGTTGCATGTTCAGCCATGAACTCATTGAATGGCGGTGCAGGCTAGAAGGGCCGAATGGCCTACTCCTGCACCTATTTTCTATGTTTGTATGTTTTCTGCCCCTTGGTATTCCGTAGCTCCACCCATACCGATTCCACATCATCCAAGCTAATGTCCTTTCTTACTATTGCATTAATTTCCTCTTTAACCAGCAATGCCACCCCACCTAAATGTTTAATACCCCTGGGTGTTGAATCCCAGCCTTGGTCACCATGGAGCCATGTCTCCGTGATGCCAATTACATCAAACCCGTTAACTGCTATCTGCGCAGTTAATTCGTCCACCTTATCCTGAACACTCCTCGCATTGAGGCACAGAGCCTTCCGGCTTGTCTTTTTAACCAACTTTGCCCCTTTAGAATTTTGCTGTAATGTGGCCCTTTTTGCTTTTTGCCTTAGGTTTCTCTGCCCTCCACTTCTACTTTTCTTCTTTCTATCTTTTGCGTCTGCCCCCATTCTACTTCCCTCTGTCTCCCTGCATAGGTTCCCATCCCCCTGCCGTATTCGTTTTACTCCTCCCAACAGCACTAGCAAACACTCCCCCTAGGGCATTGGTTCCGGTCCTGCCCAGGTGCAGACAGTCCGGTTTGTTCTGGTCCCACCTCCCCCAGAACCGGTTCCAATGTCCCAGGAATTTGAATCCCTCCCTTCTGCACCACTCCTCAAGCCACGTAGTCATCTGAGCTATTCTGCGATTCCTAATCTGACTAGCACATGGCACTGGTAGCAATCCTGAGATTGCTACTTTTGAGGTCCTACTTTTTAAATTTCGCTCCTAGCTCCCTAAATTCGTCTTGTAGGACCTCATTATGTTTTTTAACTATATCGTTGATTCCTATATGCTCCACGACAACTAGCTGTTCACCCTCCCTTTTCAGAATGCCCTGCACCCGCTCAGAGACATCCTTGACCCTTGCACCAGGGAGGCAACATACCATCCTGGAGTCTCAGTTGTGGCCGCAGAAACGTCCATCTATTCCCCTTACAATTGAATCCCCGATCACTATAGCTCTCCCACTCTTTTTCCTGCCCTCCTGTGCAGCAGAGCCACCCACGGTGCCATGAACTTGGCTGCTGCTGCTCTCCCCTGATGAGTCACCCCCTCAACAGTACCCAAAGCGGTGTATCTGTTTTACAGGGGGATGACCACAGGGGACCCCTGCACTACCTTCCTTGCACTGCTCTTCCTGTTGGTCACCCATTCCCTATCTGGCTGTGTACCCTTTTCCTGCGGTAAGACCAACTCACTAAGCGTGCTATTCACGTCATTCTCAGCATCGTGCATGCTCCTGAGTGAATCCACCTGCAGCTCCAGTGCCACAATGCGGTCCGTCAGGAGCTGCAGCCAGACACACTTCCCGCACACGTAATCGTCAGGGACACCGGAAGCATCCCTGACTTCCCACATAGTACATGAGGAGCATAACACGTGTCTGAGCTCTCCTGCCATGACTTAACCCCCAGATAAATTAAATTTGGCAACAATACTAAATGTTGCTTACTGGTAAAGAAACGAAAAAGAAAAACTACTTACCAATCACCAGCCAATCACTTACCCCTTTGGCTGTGACATCACCTTTTGATTTCTTTCTACTTCTTTTTTGCCTTCTCACCCTGCTGCAGTTGCACCGGGCTGGCCTGTCGACGTCCCGCTCCATCTCCTCAACTGCCCGCTGACCTCACCGAACTGCCGAAGCTCCTGTTGGGCCTTTATAGGCCTCTCGACGTCCCGCTCCGCCTCATCGACTCCACGCCAACCTCACCGAACTGCCGACACTCCTGATGGGCCTTTATAGTGCGGAAATTAACGCGTTGGATGCGCCCATTCTGCTGATTTTGCTCCAAAAAAGTTGGCAAGCGGTAATATTTTTTCCTGGCGTTAATCACATGGGGAAATTAACGCTCGCCATTAAGTTTATGAAAAGTGCCTGCCAGTTTCCATTTTGTGCCAAAATGGGTGATATATGGGAGTTATATGTCATTTCAGTGGTAAAATGGGTGTTAAGTGGGCGTTAAGCATGCAATAAAAGTGGAGGTTCTCGCCCCAGATCCTTTATCCCCCAGCATCCAGCAGTGACCTTGTGGCCGACTCTTAAACCGGTCAGAGACAATGCTCTCACGCAAGATGTGCGCATCATGAATGCTACCTGGAAATTTTTCATTTACTGCTATGATTATTTGCTTCTGGTCGACAACGAGCTGCACATTCAGGGAGTGAAATCCCTTTCGGTTACGGTAAACCTCTGGATCCTCTAACAGTGCTCGCAGGACGATGGGTGTACAGTCTATTGCACACTGCACCTTGGGGAAGTTTGCTTTTCTCGAGAACCCCAAAGCCCTCTCACTCTGTGCCTCCCTGGTCATAGGGAAGTTTATAAAGTCCATCAAATGTGCATAAAGGTCTTCAGTCACCTGTCGAATACAGCAATGTGTGGCGTGCTGAGATGCAGCAAATGTCGCCAGCTGAGTCCTGAAAGGAGCCCAATGCATAGAAGGAAAGTGCCGCAGTAACCTTAACCTCAACGGGCAGTGCAATCCAGATGGTGCTGGTAGGTTGGTAGAAATTACAGGCCCCATTAGAATAAATGCCCAAATCTGACTTCAAAATTCTTATAATTGTCCTCAACAAACACAATATAAACTCAAAATTGACCACAATGTGATTAGCTGATTGTCAAGATTCTAAAACGCCCTTAAAATGACTCACAAATTACTTTGATGCTCCCATCAACTTGAAGCAGCCTTTTATTAAACTTACTCCGATTTACAAAATGGCGTCCATACCATTGGGTTAAAGTCAGGTGAGTGCAGCTTTTCTTGAGCGTTTTGGGTGGGCGATCATTTGGGCGGTATATGGGCGAAATGCCGAAAGTAGTGCTCAGCGATAATCTGGGCGGTAGTTTCCACTATAAAAAGTCTTCTGGGCGGTACACTATTTTTTTTTTTTTTAAATGGGTGGGTAGTTCAACTCATTCCCGGCAGTAATAGTATGCCGAATGTTACGCCAGCGATAAATGGGCGATAATTTCCATTTATAATCAAATATGGGCAGTAAGCAGTATCTTGGCGGTTATATGGGCGCTAAATGGGTGAATATATGCCAAAAATCTAACCCTTAAGTTACTTCAGACGGAGTAGAGTGGGCTATGTAGAGTGAACTGGTTCACAATTAGTTCCTTCTGTCTGTCCAAATGAATGTTGGGTGATGCATTGGTGACAATCTTAGTGTTAAGTTATTACTGATTATTAAAACAATTTGTTGTGCATTTCTGATATGACCGACATTTACTCTCCCATTATCTGCATAACATATATCCCTCACATATATCCTTAAGAAGTCTTGTAGGAGTTGGAGCCAGGCCAGTAGATCAGTAGGAGTGAGAGCTTGAAGAGTAGTGTGACTTGGGGCTAAATTGGGAGACCAGCAGGGGTCAAGACATGTTTACCTTGGACTGATTTGCAACCACTATATTGTGTTGGAATAGTGGTTTTAGAGCAATTACTGGCTGTACGTAACTTTGTTTGCTTGTAAACTGTGCAATGTGTCAATAGTGCCCCTTGAACTTGGGAAAACCATAGAATTCAGATGATAGTACTCAAATTTTAAAAATGAAATCCAACCAGAATCACACTTTTAAACAGCTTCATTGCTTAATCCAAACAGTAAGGGCTGGAAATTCAGTTGAAGGTTTTTTTAAGCTGCTAATGTTGGGTGGTCGCTAAATTAACGCAGGAAAATGGTTTGCGACGGCAGCCAAAAAATACAGAGGTTGCATCCTGACAGTGAAGTGGAGTGCTGAAGGGTGCAAAATTCACAAGAACCCCCCCAGTGTCTGGGCTCATTCGAAAGGAAATTTAATTTGGGACTATCTACCGGAAAGTTTGAAATCCTAAAGTGCTTATGGAAGAAACTACGAACTTTCATCGAATTTTGGACTTTTACAAGACAAATTCAAGCCTGTGGACAGGCCTAAGGAACTAAAGAAGTCAACTTGATTATTGGAACTGTCTGGGTGTTGGGACTAAGTTAAATTGTCTGGTGGAATGGACATTCGAAAACATTTTTTCACAAGAGACATTTACATTACAACAATAAATCAGATGGCCAGCCATCAAACGAAACTGAGAAAAGTCATCTTCAACATAAACAAGAACAAAGGGCCCACTACAGTCTGTATGCGAAAAACCAAGCACAAAAGGACACTGCGATTATCAAGCTAATATTTCCATCAGGAAATAGTTTTAGAAATGCAACCCACCCAAGACATATTAACTTTTGACGAGCCCGCCAAAATATTACAAAGAAAAGTCAAGCCCGCCAAATTTAAACAAAGAATTCTGAACTGATTTGGTGCGAAGATTAGGACAACTCAAACCGTATAACTGGCCCCCTGTTTTAACAGAGGGTATGCCATATTGCTCGTGCTATACTACGACTATGCCATCAAGAAGGGAGAGAGACCAATGCAACAGTTGAAAACTAACTTCTCCAGTCTCAAAGTCCTGAGGTCCTAAAGGAAGGAAGAACATCACCATCGCGGCAGCAACCAACCACAGCCAACGTGGTACCAACGAAAAACCATCACAATCGACCAAACTCGAAACAAAACTTCAACAGAAGAAACCGAAGAATCGAAAAGTCTCCACTCTGCAATCTAAGGCCTGACTACCAACAGGTGAAAACATTACCTAAAGAGACTTTGAACCGATTTCTAACGAAGGAAACCGGGTACTTACCCCATAGATCCAAAACGCGCCTTACCGCATCAGCGGACTCAACCCAATTGAAGATTGCGCAGTAAGAAGTCTTCTCTGACGTTCGGGGTACAGCAAGCAGAACCTACAGAATTCAACGAACCCCGAAATCGCGAACTACCGCTAACTGACCAGAAAGGATTGGTAAGCATAGTCCCTGCCTGTCCTGGAGTCTAACCTTGCTAGGATTAGATATTGGGAGGTGGGTGGTGTAATTTTTACTGTAACCCCCTTTGAATGTGTAATGTATTGTTCTTTATTAGAGTGACTATAAGTTTGACATTGTATTTTCTTGTTTGTAATAAACTCAAAGTTCTTTTGCATCAAACCAGTTGTCCTTTGCACTTTGCCACACCCCCCAAATAAACCCAGAGTCTAGAACCCAAGCGATTCGAACCGCTCAAGTAGGTCAGAGGTGAACCTGATCCTCGGGATCACCCCTTACAGCGCGAAGGGAAGCGTTCCACAATTCTCAGTCCTTCCTGCAAAAAAACCCAAAAAACACAAAAACATTCCCTATACATTACTCACCCTAAATAAAGTTAAATCGCAAAAAAAGAACTATATCAATCATACTTACCTCATGCCGCATTCCTTCCCTTAGCGCCCCAGGACAGCTCTGCATGCCAGCTTTCTCTGGCAGTATCACTACGGGGCACTACAGGTGCAGCACAAACCAAATGTTGCATCCTTGTCAATAGGGGGACATTGCACACCAGAGCTATGTTCCCAGGTGATACTACTCAGCGCACCGGTACCGGCACACCGAATATGCCCCGGCGCTCGCAGCTGCAAACCCTTTAGCGCCCCTGTTCTGACCCTGAGAGAAGCATTATCCAAATGAATTTCTAGCCCTAAAGGTTCCTGCTATACTGCCCCAAATCAGATGGCATAATGGCAGAAAATGAAGGGGAATGGGAAAATAATTCTGCCACCACCCTATCATTAGCAGTAGGAATCTTCCTCCCTCTGTCCCAGCAGGGAAGGCGGCTAGCCACCCAATGCCCAGGATTTTTCTAACCTTGGCAGGTCAATTGGTGGGCTACATTGGTACCGGGTCCTGACCCCGCTGCTGACTCCATCTCACTACCTAAAATAAATTTCCCTTAACAGAGCTTGTTTCTCGGCCAATTAGAGGAAGTGGGTTTGGGGATGTCATTTGATGTGTCATCAGTTGGTTTCCTTCAAGGGACCATATCTACATTTATTTTGACATTTGTGTAGTCAGTGTTCTACAGCATTGAGGTGCTGTAAACATTGACAATGACTGCACAAAGGCACAAGGCTGTACCCAGGCTCTCCCATGACTCCCTCCATATGCTTATGGAGGGAGTCACAGCGCCAGGGAGGTTCTCTCCCCTTTCCATGGGCGAAAGAGACCTCTCCAGGAGATCAACACAGCCTGATTGCACAGGAGGGTACCAGCAGGGATGTGGTCAGGAGGACCTGGGTGCAGTGCCACAAACCTTTCAATTACCGCAGTAGATCACGAAACGTTAGTAAAAAGCCACACTCAAACTCATCCTGCTGTGCCTCCCATTTCCAGCTCCCTTGACATTCCCATTAAACTGCTGACCACCCAACTTCTTTTTCTGACTCCCATGTTTGCTGACATTGTTAATGGCTCTCTCTCCTCAAGTACGGTCCCCCTCTCTTTTAAATCTGCCGACATCACCCCTCTCCTTCAGAAAACAACCCTTGGCCCCCTACTATTTATCCTCTGTATGACATCATCCGAAAACATGGCATCAGTTTCCACATGTATGCTGACGATACCCAGCTCTACCTCACCACCATTTCTCTCGACCCCTCCACAGTCACTAAATTGTTAGACTGTTTATCTGACATGCAGTACTGGATGAGCAGAAATGATCTCTAATTAAATATTGGGAAGACCGAAGGCATTGTCTTTGGTCCCCGTCACAAACTGCATTTCCTAGCCACCAACTCTATCCCTTTCCCTTGCTACCGCTCCATCTCCAACCTCCCTTTCCTCTCTAAAATTCTTGAATGTCTCGTCACCTCCAAAATCCGTGCTCATCTTTCCAGGAACTCCATGTTTGATTCCCTTCAATCTGGTTTTTGCCCCCGCCACAGTACCAAAATGGCTCTCAACAAAATCACAAATGACATCCTTTGTTACTGTGACAAAGGTAAACTATCCCTCCTCGTCCTTCACGACCTGTCTTCAGCCTTTGACATGGTTGACCACTCCATCTTCCTCCATCATCCAGCTGGATGGGACTGCACTTGCCTGGTTCCATTCTTATCTATCTAATCATAGCCAGACAATCACCTGCAGTGGCTTCTCTTCCCACTCCCGCATCATTACTTCTATACTTGGCCCCCTACTATTTCTCCTCTATATGCTGCTCCTTCGCGACATCATCCGAAAACACGGCATCAGTTTCCACATGTATGCTGACGACACCCAGTTCCACCTCACCACCATTTCTCTCGACCCCTCTACAGTCACTAAATTGTCAGACTGCTTGTCTGACATCCAGTACTGGATGAGCAGAAATGATCTCTAATTAAATATTGGGAAGACCGAAGCCATTATCTTTGGTCCCCGTCACAAACTGCATTTCCTAGCCACCAACTCTATCCCTCTCCCTAGCATCTGTGAGGCTGAACCAGACTGTTTGCAACCTAGTGGTCACATTTGACCCTGAAATGAGTTTCTGGCCATATATCCACAGCATAACTAAAACCGCCTATTTCCACCTCTGTAACATTGCCTGTCTCCGCCCCTGCCTCAGCTGAAACCCTCATCCATGCCTTTGTTACCTCTAGACTTGACTACTCCAATGCACTCCTGGCTGGCCGCCCACATTCTAACCTAGTAAACTTGAGGTCATCCAAAATTCAGAAGCCTGTGTCCTAACTCGCAACAAATCCCACTCACCCATTACCCCTGTGCTCGCTGACCTTCATTGGCTCCCGGTTAAGCAACGCCTTGATTTCAAATTTCTCATCCTTGTTTACAAATCCCTCCATGGCCTCGCCCCTCCCTATCTCTGTAATCTCCTTCAGCCTCACAACCCTCCAAGATATCTGTGCTTCTCAATTCTGCCCTCTTGAGCATCCCTGATTCTAATTGGTGGTCGTGCCTTCAGCTGCCTAGGTGGTAAGGTCTGGAACTCTTTCCTTAAAGCTCTCTGCCTCGCTACCTCTCTTTCCTTCTTCAAGACGCTCCTTAAAAGCTACCTCTTTGACCAAGCTTTTGGTCATCTGCAATTTCATCTTATCTGGCTTGGTGTCAAATTTATTTCTTTGTCTTATAACACTGCTGTGAAGCTCTTTGGGATGTTTTATGATGTTAAAAGGTGCTATATAAATAAAAGTTGTTGTTGTTATTGTTTCCTACCCTACTCCTGCACATCCTTACTCACACCAACTTACCTTGCATCTCCACCCATCCCTCTCTATCTATATTATCGCATACATCTCACTAGCCACCCCTTACACCCTCATCCTCGTGCAATCAGACCAGCTGTTGTAATGTAGAAAATATGGCAGCTAATTTGCACACAACAGCCCAGATAGTTTTTTTTTTTGGAAGGGACATCTTAATGAATTATTAGATAGCAGGATGGTGTAACATGATAGTTAAGATACAGTAGATGCAAATGTGTAGTAATTAATTCATGGAGATTATGTGTGGTGACTAATTGGTATGCAATAATTGTACAGAAGCTAGATCTTGGAATTTCCTGGTGCACCAAACTTTATGGTTATACCTATGCTTTCCTGATAGTTTTTGTTTCACATTCATGAAGGAAAGTCCAATGCAGTGTCAACAACTATGTATAACAAAAAGCCAAGGGACACTTTCTACACGTACCTGCAGTTAATTTTAGATGTTTAGACAATGTGGATGTTGATGCCCACATTCTTTGTGTAGCAGAAGTCAAATTTCAGCCAAGTGGTGTGGACAGGGTTCTGCCTGGCTGAAACTTTAGCAGTAGCTATTGGTCTGACTAGTTGGTACAGTGTTTCTAAAGGGGAAAAAAGTTGTACACTGGGACAGTCTTTCCAGAGCCTCCTGCTAACTTGAATTTAAAAAGATAGCCAATACATAAGAATTCCAAACTACATATATTAGTCAAGTTCTCATAATGTTTAAGAAATGTAGACAGCTTTTTTACCATTTGAAATTTTCAATTGCATTAAGCATTACCTTTTTGTCTTATCCAGTATTGACTGCCGTCGAAAACTTTGACTGGTTCGAGCCAAATCTAGAAGAATCATTAGCTGGCATTCTGGATAAACAAAAGTAAAAGAATAAAAGTTATACTATAAATAGGTTGTTAAAACACTAAAAATGCACTAATATTGATGAGTTTTAATTTTCATGCTGCTAGCTTTTTTATTTCCTGGTATTGTGCCTCAAGAAAAATTGCCCAAGTGCTAAACTTTGCAGTTTCAGCCACCCCTTATTTAGGACCCTGAAATGGAAAATATGTTACTCTATACTGACACTATGTAGCCCATAATTAATATATAAAAAACATGGAAAATGCCAGTTAAATGATCTGCAGCAAATTTGTCACCGAGAAAGCTGGAACATTCACACTGAACTTCAGTGGAAATCAATTAAAAATCACACAGACCACAAAATCTCAAGTTTGAACCTCGGACAGTGCAGCATTAACTCATCACAACTTTCAATCGTGGGATTTGAAGTCAAAGGCCGGAATTTTCTTTACCTGGGCGAGTCGGGTGCAGGCGGTCAGCGTGCCGGTAACGACCTCATAGTTTCCATTCCGCTTCAGAAATCGAGGTTGTGCTAATGGTGCCTATTAAGCCTGTGCATTACCCGACCCTAGTAAATGGTGCGGGTGTGAGGACGTCATCGATGACGGGTTTTTAGCCGGGATATATAAAGGAGCCATGGCCACATTGCATTTGAAGTTTCATCTAGGAGTGTGCAGGCACTGTATTGGAGGCTTTGATTGCTCCAAACACTTGGAGACATGATTGCACAGAGGTAGAGGGCTGCACCTAGGTTCTCTGATGACTCCATCCATATGCTTGTGGAGGGAGTCAAGGCACGCAGGGAGGTTCTCTTCCTTTCGAATGGGTGGAAGAGACCTCCCCAGGAGACAAATTGTAGAGGAGGTGAATAGCAGGGATGTGGTTAGGAAGACCTGGGTGCAATGCCTGAAACATTTCAATTATCTCCTTAGATCAGGAAACGAGAGTACAGATCCACACTCAACTTCATTCTGTGGTGTCTCTCATCACATCCCCATCACTCTGCCTTCCCAACCCTACTCCTGCACATCCTTACTCACACCAACATACCTTACATATCCACCCATCCCTCTCGCTCTCTATCTACATTATCACATCCCCATCTTACTAACGACCCTTCACACTCGCCCCCATCCGAATGCAATCATACCAACTAACACACGCAAGGAGGCCACATGGCAATGCCAACCCAATCCATCATAGTCATCCTCTATGTAACCCATCCATTTGTTTTTACACTCACTCCATCACTCTCACTCAACCTTCTCTTCTTTCCCTCCTTGCAGGAGAAGAGAGTTCACAATAAGAGGGAGAGGGGGAGGACTGGAGGTGGGCTGCCATCATTTGCCACCCTCACAACAGCAAAGGAGACTGTGTGGGAAGTATCGGGAGTAGCCAAGCAGCTGAAGATGGGAGAATGAGAGAGGGAGACATCTCTGCAACCTGGTTACAATTACATATCATACATCAGTCATTCATATGGGGACTGATATCATCAGCCACTGAATGGTCATCACGTGCATAATGGTATGTGAACACATTCTTCATATGGCATATCTAACTCATCTCTTTACATTCCCAGAGAACATAAGAACATAAGAATTAGGACCAGGAGTAGGCCATCTAGCCTCTCGAGCCTGCTCCGCCATTCAAAAAGATCATGGCTGATCTGGTCGTGGACTCAGCTCCACTTACCCGCCCGCTCCCCATAACCCTTAATTCCCTTATTGGTTAAAAATCTATCTATCTGTGATTTGAATACATTCAATGAACTAGCCTCAACTGCTTCCTTGGGCAGAGAATTCCACAGATTCACAACCCTCTGGGAGAAGAAATTCCTTCTCAACTCGGTTTTAAATAGTCTCCCCGGTATTTTGAGGCTGTGCCCCCTAGTTCTAGTCTCCCCGACCAGTGGAAACAATCTCTCTGCCTCTATCTTGTCTATCCCTTTCATTATTTTAAATGTTTCTAGAAGATCACCCCTCATCCTTCTGAACTCCAACGAGTAAAGACCCAGTCTACTCAATCCATCATCATAACGTAACCCCCTCATCTCCGGAATCAGCCTAGTGAATCGTCTGTACCCCCTCCAAAGCTAGTATATCCTTCCTTCAGTAAGGTGACCAAAACTGCACGCAGTATTCCAGGTGCGGCCTCACCAATACCCTATACAGTTGCAGCAGGACCTCCCTGCTTTTGTACTCCATCCCTCTCGCAAAGGTGGCCAACATTCCATTTGCCTTCCTGATTACCTGCTGCACTTGCAAACTAACTTTTTGGGATTCATGCACAAGGACCCCCAGGTCCCACTGCACCACAGTATGTTGTAATTTCTCCCCATTCAAATAATATTCCCTTTTACTGATTTTCCCCCCCCCCCCCCCCCCCCAAGGTGGATGACCTCACATTTTCCGACATTGTATTCCATCTGCCAAACCTTAGCCCATTCGCTTAACCTATCTAAATCTCTTTGCAGCCTTTCTGTGTCCTCTACACAACCTGCTTTCCCACTAATCTTTGTGTCATCTGCAAATTTTGTTACACTACACTCTGTCCCCTCTTCCAGGTCATCTATGTATATTGTAAACAGTTGTGGTCCCAGCACCAATCCCTGTGGCACACCACTAACCACCGATTTCCAACCCGAAAAGGACCCATTTATCCCGACTCTCTGCTTTCTGTTAGCCAGCAATTCTCGATCCATGCTAATAGATTTCCTCTGACTCCGCGTACCTTTATCTTCTGCAATAACCTTTTGTGTGGCACCTTATCGAATGCCTTTTGGAAATCTAAACACACCACATCCATCAGTACACCTCTATCCACCATGCTCGTTATATCCTCAAAGAATTCTAGTAAATTAGTTAAAGGTGATTTCCCCTTCATGAATCCATGCTGCGTCTGCTTGATTGCACTATTCCTATCTGGATGTCTCGCTATTTCTTCCTTAATGATAGCTTCAAGCATTTTCCCCACTACAGATGTTAAACTAACCGGCCTATAGTTACCTGCCTTTTGTCTGCCCCCTTTTTTAAACAGAGGCGTTATATTAGCTGATTTCCAATCCGCTGGTACCTCCCCAGAGTCCAGAGAATTTTTGTAGATTATAACGAATGCATCTGCTATAACTTCCGCCATCTCTTTTAATACCCTGGGATGCATTTCATCAGGACCAGGGGACTTGTCTACCTTGAGTCCCATTAGCCTGTCCAGCACTCCCCCCCTAGTGATAGTGATTGTCCCACATTCCCATGACCAGCAATTTTTGGCATGGTTTTTGTGTCTTCCACTGTGAAGACCAAAGCAAAATAATTGTTTCAGGTCTCAGCCATTTCCACATTAACGATTATTAAATCCCCCTTCTCATCTTCTAAGGGTCCAACATTTGCTTTAGTCACTCTTTTCCGTTTTATATATCTGTAAAAGCTTTTACAATCTGTTTTTATGTTTTGCGCAAGGGGCTGTCAGGAGCGAGGAACTGTACACAATCACTAAAGAAGTAGTACTCGTTAAAATAATGTGACTAAAAGCAGACAACTCCCCTGGATCTGATGACTTGCATGCTCGGGTCCTAAAATAAGTGGCTGCAGAGATAGTGGATGCATTGGTTGGAATCTGCCAAAATTCCTTGGATTCTGGGGAGGTCTCAGCGGACTGGAAAACTGCAAATGTAACGCCCCTCATTAAAAAAAAAAAAGAGGCAAACTTTTGGTCATCTTCCATAATTTCTTATGTGGCTCAGTGTCAAATTTATTTGTTTTGTCTTATAACAGTGCTGTGAAGCACCTTGGGACGTTTTACTACGTTAAAGGCATTTTATATATATATATTAAAAAGTTGTTGTTGTTGTTGTCATCATGAGCCACATCTTCAGTGGATAGTCCTTGGGCTGGATTTTAGGCTATTTGAATTTCGGGGCGTTAATCACGGCGGGGCATTAAAGTTAGCATCTGAAAATAGTTTGCATCTCCGACTGCAAGTTTCGGCAAAAATGTAAGTTGGAGAAGCGTTGGCGTTAAGTCAGGCATTACACAATGGACTTTGTGCACCCAAGGCAAAACTAGCGGCGGTAAAGAAGTTTCATAGTTGTTTAGTGCCCTGCAACATTACGTTGTATATTGTATGGTCTTATTTTGGGGAGGGTATTTTTGTGACTTTGTTGCAGTAAAAATTATGACATCATTTGCCACTGGTGTCTTGTGCATCATTCCAACGTTCACTAGAGATGTGGTTTTATGGAGGCATAGTGTATCCAGTATTAGCTCCATCCCTCAGTTTCCTCCATTTCGGGCAGCCAGTCCATTAGGAGCTCTCAACGTGTGAGTGTTGGTCCGGCAGCATCTCCACGCTGTCTCCCCTGTGGATGGTGTGGCTATCCAATGGGAGCCTCGCCAGGCTCCTCTTCGTAGTCCTCCTCCTCCTGAGGTGGGCATGCAATCCCCATTGGCAATGCCTAGCCCCTCATGATGGCCAAGCTGTGCAACATGCAGCATACCACAATTAATTGAGGGGAGTATCGAAGACTGCCTCCAGAGAGGTGCATGCATCGTTCTGCCTGTAGGAGATGGCATATCTCTGTCAGCACTGTCTTTTAGAAGCACCGCCTTCTCACACACTGCTCCTCAGAGAGCTGGAGGTCTGAGCGTTGGTGCCTATAAACCCCTGGGGGGTAAAATCCCTCCTCCCCAGACATCTTCGGCCTTGTATCATCTGTGGGCCGACTTGGCCAAGAGTCCTTCCTCTAGCTTGACATTACCTGGCAATAGCATGGAGCATAATATACTGGCAAATTAGTAATGCCCCCATTACATTCTCTCACTGAAGTTGTAAGGGCACTGTAATGGTAGATAAAAGTGAAGTTTGCAAGTTGGAGCTTCACACAACATTATGTGCGCAACCATTGTAGTCAATATGACCTGCGATGTAGGATCCTTATCCCTCCATTTAAAAATGTTGCCAATACCGCCTGCCACATCCTGGGACCGTCTATTTTTTTCAGGCGTTTCCTGGGGTGGGTGTTAAATGAGGCGTTAAGGCCAAAAGTTCCATCCGGGGTGTTAGCGCAGCATTGCATGACGTTTGACATCATCATCATGCTAAAAACGGAGGGCGGGGCGGTAAGTTGTTGCTCTGGCGCAAACCAAACCCAGGTGGTAAATCCTGGATGCCCGGCATAATGCCCAAAAACAGCATTTAACACCCCACCGGGGCGCTAACCGAGCCGCACATGAGCCGTAAATCCAGCCCCATGTATCCAAGCAGCCTGCTGGAAAGTCTGTATAACCCTCAGAAGAAATTCCTCCTCATCTCTGTTTTAAATGGGCGGCCCCTTATTCTAAGACCATGCCCTCTAGTTCTAGTCTCCCCCATTAGGGGAAACATCCTCTCTGCATCCACTTTGTCAAGCCCCCTCATAATCTTATACGTTTCAATAAGATCACCTCTCATTCTTCTGAACTCCAATGAGTAGAGACCCAACCTACTCAACCTTTCCTCATAAGTCAACCCCTCATCCCCGGAATCAACCTAGTGAATCTTCTCTGAACTGCCTCCAAAGCAAGTATATCCTTTCGTAAATATGGAAACCAAAACTGCACGCAGTATTCCAGGTGTGGCCTCACCAACACCTTGTATAGCTGTAGCAAGACTTCCTTGCTTTTATACTCCATTCCCTTTGCAATAAAGGCCAAGATTCCATTGGCCTTCCTGATCACTTGCTGTACCTGCATACTATCCTTTTATGTTTCATGCACAATTACCCCCAGGTCCCGCTGGACTACAGCACTTTGCAATCTTTCTCCATTTAAATAATAACTTGCTCTTTGATTTTTTTCTGCCAAAGTGCATGATCTCACACTTTCCACCATTATATGCCATCTGCCAACTTTTTTTACACTCACTTAGCCTGTCTATGTCCTTTTGCAGATTTTTTGTGTCCTCCTCACACATTGCTTTTCCTCCCATCTTTGTATCATCAGCAAACTTGCCTACTACACTCAGTCCCTTCTTCCAAGTCGTTAATATAGATTGTAAATAGTTGGGGTCCCAGCACTGATCCCTGCGGCACCCCACTAGTTACTGGTTGCCAACCAGAGAATGAACCATTTATCCCGACTCTGTTCTCTGTTAGTTAGCCAATCCTCTATCCATGCTAATATATTACCCCCCAACCCAGTGAACTTTTATCTTGTGCCGTAACCTTTTATGTGGCACTTTATCAAATGCCTTCTAGAAGTCCAAATACACCACACCCATTGGTTCCCCTTTATCCACCATGTTCATTACATCCTCAAAGAACTCCAATAATTTGTCAAACAGGACTTCCCTTTCATAAATCCACGCTGACTCTGCCTGACCGAATTTTGCTTATCCAAATGTCCTGCTATTGTTTCCTTAATAATGGACTCCAACATTTTCCCAACCATAGATGTTAGGCTAACTGTTCTATAGTTTCTGGTTTTTTGCCTGCCCCCGTTTTTTAAACAGTGGCATTACATTTGAGTTTTTCCAATCTGCTGGGACCGCCCCAGAATCCAGGGAATTTTGGTAGATTATAATCAATGCATCCACTATCTCTGCAGCCACTTCTCTTAAGACCCTAGTATGTAAGCCATCAGGTCCAGGAGACTTTTCTGTCTTTAGTCCCATTATTTTACCTAGTACTACTTCATTAATGATAGTGATTGTATTAAGTTCCTCCCGACCGATCGCCCCTTGATTATGCACTATTGGGATGTTCTTCATGTCTTCTACCGTGAAGACCGATACAAAATATTTGTTCAACGTCTCTGCCATTTTCCTGTTCTCCATTATTAATTCCCCAATCTCATCCTCCAGGGGACCAACATTTACTTTAGCCACTCTTTTCCTTTTTAATGTACCTGTCAAAACTCTTACTATCTGTTTTTATATTTTGTGCTAGTTTACTTTCATAATCTATCTTCCCTCTCAATCATTTTTTAGTCGTTCTTTGCTGGTTTTTAAAAATTTCCCAAAATTCTGGCCACATTGTATGCCTTTATTTTCAGTTTGATACCCTCCCTTATTTCCTTTGTTAGCCACGGATGGTTATCCCTTCTCTGACAGTCTTTTCTTTTCATTGGGATATATTTTTGTTGCGAGTTATGAAATATCTCCTTAAATGCCTGCCACTGCTCATCAACTGTCCCATTCTTTAGTCGATTTTCCCAGTCCACTTTAGCCAACTCTGCCCTCATACCTTTGTAGTCCCCTTTATTTAAGCTTTGGACCCTGGTTTGAGAACCAACTCCCTCATCCTCCAACTGAATTTTAAATTCAACCATATTATGATAACTCATTCCTAGAGGTTCTTTTACTACAAGATCATTTATTAATCCTGCCTCATTACACAGTTCTAGATTTAAGATAGCTTGCTCCCTGGTTGGTTCCACAACATACTGTTCAAGGAAACTCTCCTGGATACACTCTATGAATTCTTCCTCAAGGCTACCCTAGCCAATTTGCTTTGTCTAATCAATATGAAGGTTAAAATCACCCATGATTGTTGCCATTCCTTTATTATAAGAGGAGGGGGGAGAAGAGGGGGTGGGGGGAGGCTGAACGGGCCAGGCCGCTGCCGCCGACACTTCAGGCAGGGCCCGCCCCCAGTGAGATGCTGGGCGGGCGGGCCCTGCCGATGACGGGGAGGGAGGCAGGGGGCGGAGAAGGGGGGGGGGCGGGAGAGAAGAGGGGGGGGAAGGCTGAACGGGAGGCGGGGGGAGGCTGAAAGGCTGAACGGGGGGGGGGGGGGTGGGGAGAGGCTGAACGGTCCGCGCCAGGTTGCCGCTGCCGACACTTCGGGCAGGGCCCACCCCCAGTGAGATGCTGGGCGGGCGGGCCCTGCCGACGACGGGGGTGGGGGAGGAGGGGGGCGGAGAAGGAAGAGAAGAGGGGGGGGGTGAAGGCTGAACAGGAGGGGGGAGTGAAGGCTGAACGGGGGGGAGGTTGGGCAGGGGAGAGGCTGAACGGGCTGCCGCCACTTTGTGCTGCTCCACGCCGAGCACGAAGACGTCCTGAGGAGACCAGAGAATCACAAGCTAAGTTTTCGCCGCCCTTTTTATTCCAGAAAGTCGGCGCACCTTATGGAGGTGCGGCACTTTTCCAGAAGGCAGAAACTTGGGCGCATTATTTCTGATCTCCACCCAAACTGATTCAACATCTTGATCCTCGGAGCCAATATCATTTTTCACTAACAGTGCTACCCTACCTCCTTTTCTTTTCTGTCTGTCCTATTAGAATTGTCAAATACCCCATAATATTTAGTTCCCAGTCCTGGTCACCTTGCAACCAGTCCTCTGTAATGGCTATCAGATCATACCCATTTGTAGCTATTTGTGCTAACTCATCTATTTTGTTACAAATGCTACGTGCATTTAGACAAAGAGCTTTTAAATTTGTTTTTTTTTCAACCATTTTTTTCCTGCTTGTTTCCCCTGTCCTTCAAACTCACTTTCTACATTTTTGCTTTCTAATTCCAGCTTTACTTCCCACTTCTTTGATGTAAAGTCATTGGAAGGAGACCACATGACATAGGATAAAAGTCTTAAAGAAAACATGTTTTATGTTTTAAATGTTTTTATAAATGTGACCTGCAGATTATTTTGAACTGCAGCTGCGAAAAGAGGAATCTTAAGTAATTAAAATCATACAACTGACTATAACAAGACAAACTATACCCGGAAAATTCATGGAAACAAGTTTTGATGGCAATACGTTTGCAAGAAAACGCTCCGTTCCATAAAAGATGAATGCACTGCAATTTTTCATCACCTCTTCCCATTTTGCATGACTGTGAAAGAAGAAAGGAAATATTGATGGTTATTCAATTTGACAATGGAAATGTGTAATTTGGAAATACAGATAATGGTTATAATTAAATCCATTAAAGCAAATATTTGCTATATTTCATAGTGATGAAGCATTTGTCAAATTTTGGAGGATAATAAATATAACAAATAAAGTATACTGCAAATTTGCAACAAAAATTATTACTGAAAAGACCATAGATCAAGATCTATATTTCTGCTGATGAATTTTAAAAATCCACTTAATTACCAGACCTTGTAGGGATGGGGACAGTGCTAAGAAGGAAAATTCCACATTCAAAAAAGAAACCTTTGTTTGTCTTAGCACCAACTTTGACATACTATTCTTCTACTGTTGTTTCAATGTATTCGGTGTCCCTAATAATGGAGTTTTCCCCATGTAAACTTGCCACTCTAATTGTTCTAACTGGCCAGCAGATTCCAAAAAACAGTTTCTGAAATTATTTTTCACTGTCATTTATTTCACAATAACTGACATTTATATTATCCAAAATTAGAGTTGAAATGACACTTTAAAAAGTTATGTATTGCACAAAATCATGATTACATTTAACAATTGAATTACGTTTGTGACTTTGAATTCATTCATTAAAGGTTTTACTTGAAGGACACAGCCTCTCCTTAGATTCTCTAATGCCTTAAATACTATCATGCCATCCATTCATTCTCTGGTACCACCCTGTCATAGTTTCATTCCTTCTGTTCTAACATAACAAATGCATCTCCCACAATGGCTTCCCATTCTATGACCACATGGTCACCTCCAGCATGCATCCTGGCCCCTACCTATTCCTCCTCTGTATGTTGGTGCTGCATGAGATTATACATAAGCATGCATATATATGCCAGTAACTCTGAGTTTTACCCATCTCAACCCCACAACTGTTGCTTTGCTGTTCAATTTCCTATCTGACAAAGTTGTGGATGAGGCAGAATTTCTCTAACTCAACACTGGCAATACTGAAGTTATCCTGTTCCACTCCTGTCAAAAATCTACACCTTAGCTCCAAATTCTATTCTGTTTTCTATTTCTTATTCTGTCTGAATCCAGTGGTGTGCAGCTTGATATCCTGTTCGTCCAAAAACTCAACTCCGGTTCTATCACCAAGATCGCCAATTTCTGTCTATTTTACAATGCCTGCCTCTCTTCCGATCTCACTTTTCCTTCCATGCTTTTATCATCTCTAAGTTCCGTTTCTCCAATATCTGCCTCTTCCACACAAACTCACACTGATCTAGAACTTCACTGCCCATAGATATACTGTATTAATTCCTGCTCAACCATCACCCCCATTTTGCTGACCTCAGTATGGTTTCCCAAAACCCCAGGATATTGATTTCATAATCTTAATTCTCATCTTCAAATTATTCAGTAGTATTGTGTCAAGCTACCTCTCCAATTTACTTTAGCCCTACAATCTAATTTGTAATCTCTTCTCTTCCACTTTGGGTCTGCTATGCAACCACCCATACCTCCCACCCACCCCCCACCACTCCAGCCCTGTAATCTGCAATTCTCTTCACAAACTAACCTGTCAGTTACATTTCTTGCTATATTCAAAAGCCTTCTCAAAACCCATGCCTTGCACCTTGCCTTTGGCCATCTCCCCCTAACTCCTCTTCCATCTCCTGTTAATTGTTCGACCCCTTCCCTGAAACACCTTGGGATGTTTTGTCAAATCACAGATGTTATAAAAATGTAAATTGTTATTGTTTTTCTTCCCTCCTTTATAAATTACTGATTAAATCACAATGTGATAAAAACTGAATAAGCATTGGTTTCAAGCAGATCTTTTTTTGTAACCATTAAGTTACAGTAAATACGATACTAACTACGAAGGCAGATAACATGGATAGTAACTATCAGCAAGGTAGATCTGAAGGTCTATTTGAGCATTCCTTCGGGACATTTATCTTCATTATTGCATATTTTGACAAAATTCAAAAAACAATAAAAAAAACAACACACCTTGGTACATACTCACTGCCCATAACTCCATCCCAGTGTGCAGTAAACTGCGAACTGTATTTTTCCATTATTTCTGTCATTACTGTCACAGGATTGAACGCTTCTAGAAAAAAAGACAAGCAAATTAGCCAAGTATAGTTCAATTCTATCCCACTATTTATATACAGGTTGAACCTCCCTTATCCGGAATCCTCGGGACATGGCCTGTTCTGAATAAGGGATTTTCCCGGACGAGGGGTAGTCACGTTATTTTGGATGGTACCGGAACTGAGCAAGGGGATATCGGGGCTGCCTAGCTTGGGGCTGGGAGTGTGGCAGAGAGATCACGGGGGGTGGGGGCGGTGGATCGTGGGGTCAGGCCAGCGATTGTGGGAGTCTGCAGCGAGGAAGGACTTCAATTTGTTCATGTCGGAGTTCTGCGCATGTGCCATCCGGTGGCTGGGAATGGTTCTGGATGAGGGGTGGTTCCAGATAAGGGAGTTCTGGGTAAGGGAGGTTCAACCTGTTCTGCATTCAATAATTTTCAGATAACAGTGTACAATTTATTAAGTATGGAAATATTTTGTGTACAAAACAGAAGATTATAATTTAATGTTAATGCAATAGATTTTGTAGGTATGGTTTGGAGTACACAATTTCTTGTGGTGTTGAACCTCTTTATAAACAAAATCAAGCATTGCCTAATGGTATGGTAGAATACATGAAACTGCTCAAGTGACACTGAATAATGCAACAAAGTGCTTCCACCACAAGCTCAAATGAACACTGGCACTACACCAATGTGACATGTTTCTATTTCCTACTGTATTAGTAGAGCACAATGGGACATGGCTCTTGACTCTTCCCCCATCCTAACTGGCTAGTAATATTGGGAGTTTGCAATGGATGGCCCAGGATTTGTTACCTTTATCACATCCTTTTTACATTAGATACTCCAGTAGTTATTAGTCAGTTCAGACTGAATCATCAACTACTCAATTTTAGCTGTACTTAATTAACACCTGTCTTTCTAAATGAGTATTAATTTTATCCTGTAATATGTCCCATAGAAACTTGTAAGACCAGACTGGTCTAGTTACCTGACTATCGCTTTTTTGAACCTAAGATTAATCAACTGCCCATGTAGGATGAAACAAATCAGACTTTATTTTGAATCAATGATCATTCTTCATAACATTTCCAGGTAAAACAGCAATTTACTTGCACTTCTTTTAATTTAGTGTACTGTATTTGCTGCTGTAATACAACTCATGATGCGGTCTCCCCTACATTAGGGAGACCAGATGTAGATTGGGTGACCGCTTTGCAAAATATTTCCTGTAAAAAATCGTGGATCGGAAGAAATAACTTGAGACCAAAAAGCCTCTTCAGTGTGGTTTTAGAATTGAAGGATTCATTCCATGGTAGAATAGCTAAAGCGACTTGAACAGCGTGAACATAAATAACTGATAACAAGCAGCTCCAAACAACTGAAGGCCAAGAATGGCATGTCTGACTGCAACCTTGGGAGGATGTCATCCAAGAATTGAGACAAGAACCCGACATATCATAGGTTAAATGGCCCTGCTAATATCTTACTCCAGGCCCACCCCTAAAAAGAGAATAAAACAAAGACCCAGAAGGCATTTCAGGGCAGACGGTGAAGATAAGAACTGTTCGTGCCACTAACCGTCTGTCCAACTAGGACTAATAACAGTTACTGGTCATGGTCGTATGTTTACTATGTCTATCCTGATTGTGTGTTGTGCTTGGCTATATTTGAATTATCACTCCCTTAATAAGTGCCTTATAACTCCCAAGACTCTTTGGGTATCTGTGTGTGACCTGTGATCCTAAATCTTACACTCCGTTCAGTCAGCAAGTATGACCCTGAACTTCTGGTTGGCTGACATTTTAATTTTCCACCCCATTCCCACTCTGACCTCTGTCCTTGGCCTCCCCCACTGTTCTAATAAAACTCAATGGAAGCTCAAGGAACAGCACCTCATCTTTCAATTAGGCACTTTTCAGCCTTCCAGACTTAACATTTGAACAATTTCAGGTCATAACCATGCCTCCTGTTTTTTTGGACAGCAGCTGTTGGTAATGATTCTGCAATTGCCATTTACACCTCCTCTAGACCAATCTTTTGTTTCCTTACTTGTCCCATTACCAGCACCTTTTGCCTTACACCATAATTTTTTTTTCCATTTAATCTTTCCTACCTTCCACTCTATCACAGACCTTCCTTTTTGTTCTTTACTCCCATTTCCCTGCCTCTACTTGCTTAAAACCTGCTACATCTCTAATTTTTTTCCAGTTCTGATGAAAAGCCATCAACCTAAATGTTAACTTTGTTTCTCTCTCCACAGATGCTGCCTGACCTGCTGAGTATTTCCAACATTTTCTGTTTTATTACATCTTCAGAAAACCTTGAGAAGTTGTTGCGATAATAATAAGAACCAAGCAGCTGACTATCTCAAAAAAATTCAAAAAATAATTTACCTTTAAGTAATTCTAGTACTTTGTTATATTACTTCAAAGAGTACCTGAGCAGTACCTTAAAGGGACGGGCTAGGTTAGCAGTTAAATATCAAAACTGTGCTCCACTAGACAGCCCATGAACAATACTAAGGGACTAGTAATACAATAAATTGTTTTGTTAAATATATTTATGCAGTGAAATCTACTTACGGGGAATGTGATCGAACGTAGGATACTTGTTTTGCTTTGAAACTTAACATGCATTATTAAAACGTAAAAGCACCTTTAAACGCTCTTACCTGAGTCACTGGTTTCATCATAAGGATCAACAATATCTGGCAAGTCCAGTTAAGGTTAAACATGGCATTACTCATAAGAGCACACATCTACACTGCCACCCAACAGCACATATCGATTGTTGTTGGCAACATCATGGGCAATGTTCCCCCAATTGTCCAATACGCACTGCCCACCACTGAGGTTCTTTGCCAGTAGTGTGCACTTGTAAAATTGGCGTTGTAGTATTTGATTTTCATTCCATTAATTATACCATTTAAAATGTTCATAATTAATATCAGTATCAGTGGGGGGAATACAATACAGGAAGCACTTTCACTCTTCGTTACACTGCTGTTTTTCAATGCCCCAGGGAAATAGGATCTGCTTTAACTCAAAGTGTTAGAAGTAAATCTGTGCTTAGGCAACCATAGAGCAATGGGAAAAAGGAACCAATGGAATTTACAATTATTGTATTTTTGCACATGCTGTATCAAATCTTAGCAAAGCCATGAAAGAGAGGATATGGGAGTCACCTTTTATGAAAATATTTTGAGATGAAGAGGTATGACTTCCATAAAACAAAACAAACAAAAATATTAATTGAGATGCAGCTGGAAAATGCTCAAAAGCAAGAGTCCTGATTATTTTTTTTCCCCTAGACCATAAATGTTGAAGCCAACTGCATCACCTTCAACATCATCTTGGCTGAGATCAATTAAGTAATCACAGACCAGGTATCAAATGCTTAAAATAGAATCACAGAATGATAAAGCACAGAAAGAGACCATTTGTTCCATCGTGCCTGTGCTGGCTCTTTGGCCGAGCTACTTAACTAGTCCTACTCCCCTGCTATTTCCCCATAGTGCTGACAATATTTCTTCAAGTATTTATCCAATTCTCTTTTTGAAAGGTACTATTGAATTTGCTCCCACTGCCCTTTCAGACAATGCGATGTGTAAAAAAACAGTTTCCTCATGCCGCCTCTGGTTCTTTTGCCAATCACCTTTAATCTGTGTCCTTTGGTTACCAACCCTCTGCCACTGGAAACAGTTTCTCCTTATTTACTGTATTAAAATCCTTCATCATTTTGAACACCTCTAAAACATCTAGGGGCTGAAACCGGAAACGGATCACACCTACTGTTTTTCCTGTGTTTTCACCACCGTGGTGGGTGTGGTAGCCTCTTGCAGGAAATTCAGCTCTTTGTCTTTTTTTCCGAGCGGTGCGAAAGTCGGTCATAATGGGGGCGGAAGTGGGGGCAGGCGGAGTGTCCGTCATAAAGGGGCAAAAGTGGGGGCGGGCGGAGTCTCCGGTGCTGTCAGTGATCAGCAGGCGTCACCACGTCTCTTCCCTTCACTAAAAGTGGAGAGCCGCTGCAAGCTCTTCGATTATTTTAGGTAGGTCCACTGGTCCACCAGGGAAGGTTTTGGCCGGGCCAGCAGCCTGGCACCCAAGAGGGGATGCCAAGCAGCCTGTTGGCGGCCCGGCCGAACCTGGGGGCATAGTTGTCGGGCCGACCTGGCAGTCAGCCGACAAAAAAAAATAAGATGGCAGCTGCAGCAGTGCGTCCTCCCCTTTAATGATGGCCGCACACACTGCAAGCAGTGCATCGACATAAAAAACTGTCGGGGGCAGCGCGCGGCGAGCGCAAGATATTTTTTAGGTGAATTTTGCTTGCGGGGCGGGAGATAGGCGGAGTGCGTTTTGATGACGCACTTAGGAGGGTTTGGCAGCAGCGGGGCGGAAGTGGGAACCACTGGAAAAACCACCGAGGAGCGGCCATTCCACAAAGATCGGTGGCCATTTGACACCGCCACGTGGCCGCCGCTTTGCGGCGTTAACTGGCCTTATCAGGAGGCTGAATGTCGGCCTCCTACTCAACATTCTCTGCTTTAAGGAGAACAACTCCAGCTGCTCCAGTCTCTCCATGTAACTGAAGTGTCTCCATCCAGTACCATTCTAGTAAATCTTTTCTGCATCCCCTCTAAAGCCTTGATATCCTTCCTAAAGTTTGGTGCCCATAATTGAACACAATACTCAGCTGATGCCTAATTTTTAATAAATGTTTAGCATAACTCTGTTTAGCTATGCCTCTATTAATAAAGCCAAGGATACCAAATGCTTTTTAACAGCCTTTTCAACTTGTCCTGCTGCCGTCAAAGATTCGTGTACATAGACCCTCAGGTCTCTCTGTTTCTGCACCTCCTTTAAAATTGTATCATTTAATTTATTTTGCTTCTTCTCATTCTTCCTACCAAAATGGATCACTTCACACTTCTCTCTGTTGACTGTCATCTGCCATGTTTCTGCCCATTTCACCTGTCTCTCTATTGCCTCCCGAAGTCTGTTACTATCCTCTTCATTGTTTACTACATCTGAGTTTCGTGTCATCTGAAAACTTTGAAATTATATCCTGTATGCTCATGTCCAGGTCATTATCAAAATAGATCAGGATATATCAAAAAGACCAGTGGTCCTAATACCGACCCCTGGGGAACACCACTATATATATCCCTCCAGTCTGAAAAATAAGCATTTACCACCACTTTCTGCTTTCTGTCCCTTATCCAATTTTGTATCCACACTGCCACTGTCCCTTTAATTACATGGGCTTCGATTTTGCTAACAAGTCTCTTAGTTAAAATAGTGGAGAAACAAATGTCAAACAAATGTGTTAACATGTAATTTTAAACCCACTGCTGTTGTAGGAACTGTGTGAAGTGTTCCAGGTAATTTCTTTGCAGACCGCCTGCAGAGGAATCCTCTGTATGTTGCCCCAAGAACTAAACATTGCACAAATAAAGTGAATTCTCACTATTCCTCGTGGGGCTTTAAATAAAATGATATATAATTTACAGCACAGAAAAAGGCCATTCGGCCCAACTGTTCTATGCCAGTGTTTATGCTCCACAACAGCATTCACACCCTACTTCATCTAACCATGTCAGCATATCCTTCTATTCCTCTCTCCCTCATATACTTATCTAGCTTCCCCTTAATGCATCTATGCTATTTGCCTTAACCACTCCTTGTGGTAGCAAGTTCCATAGTCTAACCACTCTGGATAAAACAGTTTCTCCTGAATTCCTTATTGAATTTATTAGTGACTATCTTATATTTATGACCTCTAGTTTTGGACTGTTTCCACATGATTTGCTCCTGATTTTTAGGAGCAACTGGTGTAGAATGAAGTATCTTAGAAATCGGAATTCTCATCATTTAGTTTGCTCCAGTTCTAGTCAGTTAGAACAGTTTCACTTTGGAACAGAATTTTTTTTTCTAAAGGGGGCGTGTCCGGCCACTTACGTCCGTTTTCAAAGTTTCGTCAGTGAAAACTTACTCCAAACTAACTTAGAATGGAGTAAGTGAAGATTTTTGTACACTCGAAAAAACCTTGTCGACACTTTAGAAAATCAGGCGTAGGTTACAAATCAGGCGTAGGGAATGGGGTGGGGGGGGGGTGTTTAAAGGGAAGTTTACAAATAAAAAATCATCAATAATAAATGTTAAATACATCAATAAATCAACCAATAAATCAATTTAAAAAAATTAATAAAAAATAATTAAAAAAAAAATAAAAAAATTTCTACTTACCGACTGCAGCACCGGGAGCCCTCCAACAGCGTGCTGGGATGCTCCCCCTCCCCAGTGTGTCTCTATCTCTCTGTCTGTGTCTGTGTTTGACAGCGAGGGGAGGGGGAGGAGGGGGGTAGAGGGAGAGAGGGGGGAGAAAGGAGATGGGGGGGGAGGGGAGAAAGGAGATGGGGGGGGGGAGAAAGGAGATGGGGTGGGGGGGGAGGGGAGAAAGGAGATGGGGTGGGGGGGAGGGGAGAAAGGAGATGGGGTGGGGGGGGAGGGGAGAAAGGAGAGGAGAAAGGAGATGGGGGGGAGGGAAGGAGATGGGGGGAGGGGGGAAGGAGATGGGGGGAGGAGGGAAGGAGATGGGGGGAGGGGGGGGGGAAATGGGGGGGAGGGGGGGGAAGGAGATGGGGGGAGGGGGGGGGGAAGGAGATGGGGGGGAAGGAGATGGGGGGGAGGGGGGGGGGAAGGAGAAGTGGGAGGGAGGCTGAACGGGCCGGGCCTGAGACTTCGGGCAGGGCCCGTCCCCAACACCAGATTTACAGGTCGGTGGCATTGCGTCGGGTCGGGGGGGTGGTGGGAGGGAGGTCGGTTCGGTTCGGGTCGGGGAGAGGGAGGTCAGGTCGGGGGGAGGGAGGTCAGGTTGGATCCAGTCCGGGGGGGGCCAAGCGGGAGTCGGGTCGGGTCCGGGGGCGTGGGGGGGGGGGGGGGGGGAAGCGGGAGTCGGATCGTGTCCGGAGGCAGGGGGGAAGTGGGAGTCGGGTCCGGTCCGGGGGCGGGAGTTGGGTCGGTGTTGGGAGGAAGCAGGAGCTGGGCGTGGGAGGAGCCTTATGCACGCTGCCCCAGTGAGGCCATTCGGCCAGGGCTAGGGGCTGCGTGCTTCGGGCCCCTCCCACACAGTTTTGGGCGCCTGGAGCTGCTGCACTTGCGCGCCCACTGTAGCGTGCATGTGCAGAGGTCCCGGCACTGTTTTCTGCGCAGGGACCTGGCTCCGGCCCCTACAGCTCGTGCTGCGCTGCGCCGAGGGCCAGAGGACCTGCAGGGAGGTGGAGAATCTGGAGGGTTTTTTTTAGGCGCACTTTGTGGCGCAAAAAACGGGTGTCCAGGTCGGGACTTCGCCGTTCTAGGTGCGGCTCGAAACTTGGGCCCTTTATCTCTATATCTACTTTATCAAATTCTTCATAATTTTAAAGACCTCTATAAGGCCACCCCTCAGCCTTTGCTTTTCTAGAGTAAACAGCCTCACCCTGTTCACTCTTTCCTGATAGTTCTAACCCCTCAGTTCAGGTATTATCCTTGTAAATTATTTTTGCACCTTCACCAGTTCCTCAATATCCTTTTTGTGACAAGACCAGAACTGTACTTAGTACACTAAATGTAGACTAACCGAGGTTCTATAGGGCTAGAAATTCCACATTTAAGAATAGTACCGTTTTTTGGCGCTATCTGCAAATAATGGCCGATTTTCTATGCCGAAGTAGCGCCAAAGAAATAAGGCCTAAGTTTCGCCCAAAGTTTTAAAAATTTGCAGCTCAGTTCACTCAGACTATTTCTTTCTATCAATGTACACAGGGTGTAAAAATCAAATATTTGTGCATGTTAAAGTGTTCTAAATGCAAGAGTTTATACACTGCTGTGGTTTGTAACCAAAATTAAACCCATTAAATAAGGGTTATGGCTTAAGGTGGTTTACGAAGTTGGAGCAGCAAAGTGTGAAACCATTGAACAGTACATGTTTGAACAATCTCGGTGAATGCTGCAGAGAGGCAACAAGGAGGCGGCACTCAGAACACCTGATGGTTAGCCAAGAGCTTATTGACCTCGAGCATAAAGAAGGGCAACCAAATGTAAGCTAGGGAACTGTAGAAAAGGATAGATTTTTAAAATTCCCACTGACCTGATTATGCATGGCAGAGATTTTGGTCACCACCGAACTGTTCACATCCCTTCTCCACTGCTCACCGGGCTAGGCATGGAGGCACACAGGGTCGGCGCGTCGGCCGGCAGGATCACTCTCTCGGCCAGACATGAGCTCGGCGCTCGGCTCCCATCTCCCCCGGGAAAGTACCTCTCCTCCCCGGTCTCGGTGCACGGGCACTCGAGTAAGGGTCAGCGCATTGGCCGGCACGATCGCTCCATCGGCCGGACACGTGAGCTCGGCGCTCGGCTCTCACCTGCCCCTGTGCAAGTACCTCTTCTTTCACTCATCCCATCTGCTGACACCACTGTCAAATAATTCTTAATCTTCACCTTTGGAATTGGAGTTGTCAGGCAGCTTAAGAATGGAATTGGGGCAATCCCACCCCAGGCTTGTTGTACCGGTGTAGTTCAGTGTGTCCAGGACTGCAATATGGACAGTTTGCACATAGCAGAGTTGGGCTTTTACAAGGCGCTCAACTTTTATCATCAAACTGCAACTATCAGTTATAATGCACAGGATTGTCATTTAACAGTGAGAGGCCATACAATTTGAGCTTCAATTCCAGTAGCAGGAGTGCAGACATTTTTGTCTAACATGGAATTCAAATCAAATCAAATCTCCTAAACTTTGCCCCATTCCATGGACGTTTATGTTTATCTATTATCTGTTCTGCCTTCATATCAAGACTGCCCCGAGGAAATACCAATACAGGCACTGCAGCTTGTACAAGGCGTTCAATCCCCTTAATCAATGATTTTTCAAAACCATGAGAGTTTGTTCAGTACATTTCTGCAGAAGCTCCATTTCCCAAGATGGTGCCGTTAGCACCGATTTCGATGGGACTCGACCAGTTAAGGCAAGCTTTTTCAAATCGGTATTTAGCACCATCCGTAAAATGGTGTTATCATTGGTTTTGACATCGAGTGACGTCACAAAAACGGTTCTCAAAAAAATCGGCACTTATTTTTTTTTTTTTAAGGACGGTGTTACACCACTGGCGAAACTAGCAAAATGGCTTTAAATTTATTTAACTCCAAAAAAAAACCGTTTAGCTCCAAAAAAATGGAGCTAAATTTAATTTAAAATAATTTCTCAGCTTCTCAATTCTATTCCTCTAGAAATGAACCCCAGTCTTGCATTTGTATTTTTATGACCTTGTTAACCTGTGTTACTACTTTTACTGATTTGAGAATCTGTACCCCAAGATCCCATTGCTCTTCTACCAAAGTTAGACTCTGTAGGCTAAATATTTGGTTGCATCGTGCTCGTTGTTTAGGCACTATGGATGCTGAATTGGCTAGAAAATGGCATTCGAGCAGTGCATATACACTTCTAGTGCGAGGAACAGTGCATGAAATGTCTGTTTTACTCAAGAGGCACTCACTGAAATCTGCCACCTCAGACCTGCAGCCTCAATCCACAGCATTGTCCGTGGCTGTAAAGGTGACAGTGGCCTTGACCTTCTTTGCTCGGGCTCCTTCCAGGCTGGAGCAGGTGATATCTGTAACATCTCCCAATTCGCAGTCCAATCCAGTATAAGGGAGGTGAGTGATGCTCTGTATGCAGAGAGATGAATACATTTCATCCTTTCTTGCCAGAGAGAAGGTGGCGAATTGAGCATGTGGCTTCGCCAGGATAGCAGGGTTCCCCATGGTACATCATAGGCAGTCTCTCGAAACGAGGATGACTTGCTTCCACGCCAAAAAGGAATGAGTTTACAGGTGTTTCAATGAAGGACCTAATATTCTGAATCCCGAACTACATCGTGAAGGGTGGAAGATGCCTGTGCTTAGATTTTTTTTAACGTGCGGGTGGCCGTTGCACACCAGCCACCACATGGGCTTGACAGAGCTAGGTCTTGGTGCAGTGGCAAGGATTACCCTTGATTGGAGACCAGCTTTGCTGCACAGACTGAGCACACACATTTCTCGCAGTGTGGGCTCGCCCGTGCTGCCCCTGGGCCCTCGCCTCTCCTGGGCCCCTGTCACTTCCCTCTACAGGCTCTTGCCACTCCTTTGCATCTCTTGCTGTGTCTGCCCGCACTGCAATCAGCGATCTGGCTTTGTAGCCGTTGCCCTCCTGCAGCATGGTACAGGGTACAGGATGCTATTGATTGCATACATGTCGCTTTGCGGGCGCCGCATCTCAATTTGGACATGTACCGCAACCAGAAGGGATTCCATTCCCCCAATGTCCAGCTGGTGTGTGACCATACTCAGCACATTATGCAAGTCAATGCTCGTCCTGGTAGCAGCCACGATGCCTTCATTCTGCAGCAGTCCACTGTACCATCAGCACTTGAGCCACCATGTCAAACTAGAGGGTGGCTCCTGGGTGACAAGGAGTATCCGCTGACCACCTGTCTCATGACTCCAATGTGCAAACCATGCACACATGAGCAGCATGCATACAACAAAAGCCATGCTGCCACATGGAATCTGAGAGCAGACCATTAGCATCCATAAACAATGCTTCCGCTGCCTAGATGGCTCTGGAGGAGCCCTGCAGTACTCATCAGGGAGTGTCTCAAGATTTGTCGTAGTCTGCTACATGCTCCACAACCTACTATCATGAGGGTACAGCTCTTTCCACCAGGCATATGGTGACCAGCTTAGGAGGAAGAGGATGAGAAGGAAGTGGAAGAGGAGGTAGCTGAACAGAGAAGGCAAGCCAGACAGCCCATTTCTGCCTGGGCTGACTGTGATTGGCTCATCCAACAGTGGTACCAGTGAATGCAACTCCAATTCCATATTCTACAATAGTCCCACACTTTATCTTCCCTTTGTTACTTTGACCATCACGTCATCCTCTTGACCACAATGCTACAATAAAAGTCACCACAAAACAAATATTCCTAACCAATTTTACGACTCAAACCATTACAATATTTCATTCAAAAATCAACTAATCACAGTCGTGCATTCCCTTATGTTTGTTTTCAGTGTGCGTTTGCCTGTCCTAGTGCTCCAAGCAGTGATACCCCACCCAGTGACTGCAGCATGGCAGGTAGAAGGCTGCTGACTATCAGTGGGGAACACTGCAGATGGTCTTGCAGGGTGACCTGCAGCTCTGGGCCTAGTAGGCCTAGCTTCGGACTGCACCACCTCGGCATGGGCGGCAGCAGTCTGGGCTGGCTGGCTGACAGGCAACAGCAAGGGAACTGGCGGAGTGGCAGTGGTGGGAGGATGAATGCTGTCATCCTGAGAGAGGACATCAGGTTCGTCCTTCACAGAGACACTGCCACTCTTCGAGGGCAATGCCTCAGCAATCCTAGTAATCTGCTGGAGGACAGATTGCTGGACTGCTGTGACACCCTGCAAGCCACTTTCAACACTGGTAAACTCACCCATACTGGCAGCGGTCTGTACTTGCGTGGAATCAAGCGGAGATTGCATGACTTCAGTCTAAGCTTCCATTGCAGCCCTCAAGACATTGGGTTGCTTCTGCTTGTGTTGCAATGGAAGCTGAGACATCGGCCATCAGATGCTGCATGATGGTTGGGTCCAAAAGTGCTCTACTGGATCTGCCCACACCTTCCATGCTGGAAAGGATGGGCTCCAGGCTCTGACCAAAGCCTTGTACAAGGTTGGAGCTGGACTCCTCCTTCCTCCTTGACATTGCATTCAGGCTTTCTGGCAGGCCTGCCAATGCACCAAGCATTTTGTTGTGCATACTCATCAGCGTTCTTACGTAAGCCGCTCTATCAAAGTCATCATCTGAGTCCTGGAGAGCAGAACTCATGTGCGACCTCACCCTCCAAGGAGCTGGCATTTGTGCTGCCCTTTCCCCCTGCCCTGGCTGCAGCCCACTCATGCCTGGTGACTCACTACATGCAGATGCTGCCTTTAAGCTGCCCTCTAAAGTCTGCACAGTGCCAGTGACAGAGCTGGTGGCAGCAACCGCAAGATTGAGTGATGGTGTTTCTTCTTCATCGTCACTCTCCTCGTTCTCTTGCACCACTGCCTGGCCAGATGGGATTTCTTGGGTCTCTGAAATGAGACAGGCACAAGGGTAGAGTTGTGGTGAGGGAGGGGGGGGCAGGTGGGGGTGTGGGAAGCAAGAGGTGCATGCTTACACTATCTGCAGCTTGTAAGTCAGAAGAGATTATGGGAGGAGGGGGAAATGCGATATGAGGAGGATTAGGTATGAGCACACTGTCATGTTCAATGGTTTCAGTGCCGCCGCTCGCCATGGCCTCAGTCATAGCCACCCCAATTATCGCGAGCACCGGTTCCTTGAGCAGGATCAGGATGATAGTGTGCCTGTCCCCCTCCGGTTAACTGCTACTGCCTACGATTGTGTACCACCTTGTCCTGCAAGAAAGATGGTGAGTGAGTGTGAATCACTGTGTTTGTGCAACATCCTCACTGACACCTGGGAGTCCATGGCCAAAGACTGCCCTAAGTGGAGAAAGTGCATCCGGGAAGGCGTTGAGCAGAGTCTCATCGCCGAGAGCATGCAGAAATCAAATGCAGGCAGTGGAAAGAGTGTGCGGAAAATCTGTCCCACCCTCCCTTACCCTCAAGGACTATCTGTCCCACCTGTGACAGGGACTGTGGTTCTCGTTTTGGACTGTTCAGTCACATAGGGCTCATTTTAAGAGTGGAAGCAAGTGTTCCTCGATTCCAAGGGACTGCCTATGATTCTGATGTTTGGCTGATGTGGCTGTCATGGTTTAATAGCTGGCAATGATGTGGGTTTGAGGCTTGCAGCTGTAGTAAGTGTGTGAAAGTGAGATGGAACATGGGAATTTGAGGTAAGAGTCGTGATTGATAGCAATTTTTGGTAGGTGAGTAATGGGGATGTGGTGAATTGTTCAGTTCATGAGGATGGTGGTGCAGTTTGTGGGATATGGCATTTGAAGATAAAAACACTGACCTTGACACTCGTGCAAGGTCATTAAACTTCTTCCTGTCCTGCATCTAGGTCCTCGGAGCTGCACTGCTTGCATTGACAGCAATGACTATCTGGTCCCTTTCCCTTCTCAGCATCTTTCTAGAGGATACCTCTCCCTCCTGTCCACCTCCTGCACCAGGGCCTCGAGTGCTGCATCAGAAAATCTGAGAGCACTCTCTCTGCAATATTGTGTCACCTTCACTCCCCCTGTAGGTCACACACTCATTACCGCAACTTCCAGCATCTGCTCTCGTCAAACTGAACCTCTCTTTTAAGAGGTTCAGACTGGCTTTAAGAAATGCAGGCTCGCTTTAATTGGTGCAAGCCTCGCATGAACCTGGGTGATCTGCTGAGCTTGCAGCCACTCAGCAGTACATTTACCGCCAGGCTGCATACCACTATCATTTAAATTAGTAGGCAGCACAAATTGTGTCAACGGCCTGCATTACTTTGAACAGGCATGAGTTAATCATGCATTGTGATAACCCGCCCATTTTCGGGGGCTATCAAATATTTAGCCCTTATTTTCCAAGGTGCGTGTGGCCTCCTTATTCCTCCTACCAACATGCACCACCTCACACTTAGCATCATAGAATCATAGAAATTTACAGCACGGAAGGAGGACATTTCAGCCCATCGTGTCCGTGCCGGCCGATCAACAGCTATCCAGCCTAATCCCACTTTTCAGCTCTTGGTCCGTAGCCCTGCATGTTACAGCATTAAGTGAAAATCCAAGTATTTTTTAAATGTGGTGAGGGTTTCTGCTTCTACCACCCTTTCAGGCAGTGAGTTCCAGGCTCCCACCATCCTCTGGGTGAAGAAATTTCCCCTCATATCTCCTTTAAACCTCCCCCCAATTACTTTAAATCTTTCCCCCCTGATTGTTGACCCTTCAGTCAAGCAAAACAAGTCCTTCCTAGCCACTCTATCAAGGCCCCATATAATTTTATACACCTCAATCAGGTCTCCCCTCAGCCTCCTCTGTTCCAAAGAAAACAGCATCGCCAATCTTTCGTAGGCATCCAAAATTCTCCAATCCAGGCAACACTCTTGGAAATCTCCTCTGCACCCTTTCCAGTGCAATCACATCTTTCCTGTAATGTGGTGATCAGAACTGTACACAGTACTCCAGCTGCGACCTAAACAGTGTTTTATGCAGTTCAAGGATAATCTCCTTGCTCTTGTATTCCATGCCTTGACTAATAAAGACAAGTATTCCATATGCCTTCTTAACCACCTGGCTTGCTACCTTCAGGGATCTGTGGATCTGCACTCCAAGGTCCCTTTGTTCCTCTACACTTTTCATTGTCATACCATTTAATGTGTATTCCCTTGCCTTGTTCGACCTTCCCAAATGCACTACCATTTGCCACGGTGCTGCCCACTTGACCTATACATTGATATCTTCCTGCAGTCCGCAGCTTTCTTCTTCATTATCAACCACACAGCCTATTTTAGTGTCATCTGCAAACTTCTTAATCATACCCCCAACATTCAAGTCCAAGTCATTGATATATAGCACAAAAAGCAAGGTACCCAGCACAGAGCCCTGCAGAACCCTACTGGATGCAGCCTTACAGTCACAAAAACACCCATCAACCATGACCTTTGCTTCCTGCCTCTGAGCCAATTTTGGATCCAACTTGCCACATTGCCCTGGATCCCATGGACTTTTACTTTCGTGACCAGTTTGTCATGTGAGACCTTATCAAAAGCATTGCTAAAATCCATATACATTACATCATTATGAACTGCCCTCATCGACCCTCGTAGTTAACTCCTCGAAAAATTCAATCAAGTTAGTCAGACATGATCTTCCCTTAACAAATCCATGCTGACTGTCCTTGATTAATCCATGTCTTTCCAAATGAAGATTTATCCTGTCCCTCAGAATTTTTTCCAATAATTTTCCCACCACTGAGATTCGTCTGACTGGCCTGTAATTACTCGGTCTATCCCTTTCTAAACAAAAGTACAACTTTAGCAGTCCTCCATTCCTCTGACACCACACCTGTAGCCAGAGAAGGCTGGAAAATGATGGTCAGAGCCTCTGCTACTTCCTCTTTTGCTTCTCTTAACAGCCTGGGATACATTTCAGCCGGTCCTGGGGATTTATCCACTTTCAAAGCTGCTAAGCACCTTAATATTTCCTCTCTTACTATGTTTATCCCGTCTAATATTTCACACTCCTCTTCCCTTATAGCAAAGTCTGCATCTCCCCTTTCTTTTGTGAAAACAGATGCAAAGTATTCAATAAGAATCATACCCACATCTTCTGCCTCCACACACAGATTTCCTTTATGGTCTCTAATAGGCCCCACTCTCTCTAGTTATCCTCTTGCTCTTAATTTATTTATAAAACATCTTTGGGCTGTCCCTGATTTTACCTGCCAACATTCTTTCATTTTCTCCCTTTTCTTTCCTGATATCTTTTTTTAATTGCACCCCTGCACTTCTTATACTCCTCTAGAGTTTCTGCAGTATTGAGTTCTCAGTATCTGTCATAAGCTTCCCTTTTTTTCTTTATTTTACTCTATGTCCCTTGACATCCATGGGTCTCTAGATTTGTTAGCCCCACCCTTTTTTTTTTTACGGGAACATACTTGCTCTGTACCCTCAGGATCTCCTCCTTGAATGCCCCCCATTGCTCTGACACTGATTTACCATCAAGTAGCCATTTCTGCTCCACTTCGGCCAAATCCCATCTCTGCTCAGCAAAATTAGCTTTACCCCAATTGAGAACTTTTATTCCTGGTCCACCTTTGTCCTTTTCCATAACGACCGTAAATCTTACTGAATTATGATCACGAGCACTAAAATGCTCTCCCTCTAATACCCCTTCCACCTGCCCCTCTTCATTCCCCAAAACCAAGTCCAGAACCACCTCTTCCCTTGTTGGGCTTGTTACATATGGCTAACGAAGTTCTCCTGAATGCATTTTAGGAATTCTGCACCTTCTCTACCATTCAACACTGCTTTTTTCCCAGTTAATATTAGGATAGTTGAAATCCCCCACTATTACAGCTCTATAATTTTTGCATTTCGCAGCAATTTGCCCACATATTTGTTCTTCTAGCTCCCTCTGACTGTTTGGGGGTCTGTAGTACCCACCCAGTAGTGTGATCGCTCCTTTTTTGTTCATTAATTCAACCCATATGGCTTTGTCAGATGACCCCTCGAACATATCAGCCCTTCTCACAGCTGCAATTGTTTCTTTAATTAATACTGCGAACCCCCTCTCAATCACATCTGTAAACCCTGTAACCAGGGCGCTACCATATCTGCCCTTCTTTCTGTCATGTCTCAGTAATAGCTATAACAACACACTCCCAAATGTCTATCTGTGCTCTCAGCTCATCTGCCTATTCCCTATAATCCTTGCATTGAAGTATATACCATTTAGTGGTGCCAAACTCCCTTGCCTATTTTCCAGCCCTTGTTTCCTCTGTCTTCCAAATTACTTTCTACTTTTCTGCTGACCAATTCCAGCTTTGCTTCTCTCCTCACTGAATCTATTCTCCGGTTCCCATCTCCCTGCCAAGCTAGTTTAAACCCTCCTCAACAAGCAAAGCCTCCCACAAGGATACTGATCCCGGCTCTGTTGAGGTGCTACCGTCCAACCTGTACAGGTCCCACCTCCCCAAGAAACGGTTCCAATGCCTCAGGAATCTAAAGCCCTCCCACCTGCACCATCTCTCCAGCCATGAATTCACCTTCTCTATCCTCCTATTTCTGTATTCACTAGCACGTGGCACCGGCAGTAACCTGGAAATTACGACCTTTGAGGTCCTGTTTTTTAATCTCTCTCCTAGCTCCCTAAACTCTGCCTGCAGGACCTCATCCCTCTTTCTACTTATGTCACTGGTACCGATATGGACCACAACCTTTGGCTGTTCACCCTCTCTTCCCAGAATGTCTTGCAGCCGCTCAGTGACATCCTTGACCCTGGCATCAGGGGGGCATCATACCATCCTGGAATCATGTCTGCGTCTGCAGAAACACCTGTCTGCTCCTCTGACTATCAAATTCCCTACTACTATTGCACTTCCATTCTTCTTCCTCCTCCCTGTGCAGCTGAGCCACCCATGGTGCCGTGGACTTGGCTCTGGCTGCACTCCCCAGAGGTACCATCCATCACCCTCACCAGTACTCATAACAGAATACTGGTTGAAGAGTGAGATGGAGTCAGGGGAGTCCTGCACTAGCTGCCTAATCCTTCTCTTCTGGCGGTCACCCATTTGCTCTCTGCCTGCACACTCTTTAGCTGCGGGGTGACCACCTCTAGAAACGTACTATCCACGTAGCTCTCAGCCTATGGATGCACCGTAGTGATTCCAGCTGCCTTTCGAGCTCCAAAATCCGGAGCTCGAGTTGCTGCATCTTGGCCTTTATTGCAAAGGGGATGGAGTATAAAAGCAGGGAAGTCTTGCTACAGCTATACAAGGTATTGGTGAGGCCACACCTGGAATACTGCGAGCAGTTTTAGTTTTCATATTTACGAAAGGATATACTTGCTTTGGAGGCAGTTCAGAGAAGGTTCACTAGGTGGCTTCTGGGGTTGAAGGGGTTGACTTATGAGGAAAGGTTGAGTAGGTTGGGCCTCTACTCATTGGAATTCAGAAGAATGAGAGGTGATCTTATCCAAATGTATAAGATTATGAGGGGGCTTGACAAGGTGGATGCAAAGAGGATGTTTCCACTGATGGGCATGATCTTAGAATATGGGGCCACCCATTTAAAACAGAGATGAGGAGAAATTTATTCTCTGAGGGTTATAAATCTGTAGAATTAACTGCCTCAGAGAGCTGTGGAAGCTGGGACATTGAATAAATTTACGACAGAAATAGACAGTTTTTTAAACGATAAGGGGATAAGGGGTTATGGGGAGCGGGCGGGGAAGTGGAGTTGAGTCCATGATCAGATCAGCCTTGATCTTATTGAATGGTGAAGCAGGCTCGAGGGGCCGTATGGCCTACTCCTTTTCCTATTTCTTATGTTCTTACGTTCTTATGTAACTGGTGACATTTCCTGCACATGTGGTCATCCAGGCTACGAGAAGCATCCAGGACTTCCCACATGGCACAGGATGTGCACTCCATGGGACTGAGCTGCCCTGCCATGCCTCTAGTTAATTGACTATCTTGAAATTCATTTGCCATTTACAGGCACATTCTGCAAATTTATTAATGTATTTTTGTATTTTGTTGCAATCTTACTTAATATTAACTATAGCCACCTCCCCAAATTTGGTGTCATCTCAAATTTTGAAATTGCACTTCTGATTCCAGAATCCAAATCATTTATGTAAATAGTGAACAACAGTGGTCCCAGCACTGATCCTTGTGAAACATGACGTCCTACCTTCTACGAGTCTGAGTACCACTAGGGGCCGAAATTGTCCTTTTCCTTAAGGCCTGTTAGCTGTCGATCAGTCTTAAGCGCATCATTACTGTGCGCACCGCCAATCTAACCCCGCGACGGTGACATTCCCCTTGGAAAATCTTCAGCCCACCGGCGGTGCCAAAACTATTTTTTTCCCGGTAATCCAGTGAGGCTGTGGCCTTCTACAGCAGTGGTGCGGCTTCCCTTAAAGGGAGGGCGCACTGCCGCTGCTGACTTTATTTTTGTCGGTCAACTGCCATGTCGGCCCGACAATTAGGCTCCCGGGTTTGACTGGGCCACCAACAGGCAGCCTGGCATCCTCTTTTGGGTGCCAGGCTGCTGGCCCGGCCAAAACCCTCCTAGAGGGCCAAAGTTTTAAAAGCCCGGAGGCTCTCCCCTTTAAGTGAAGGGGAGGGCTGTGCTGACGCAGCACCATGATGTCACTGCGGCGGTGACTCTGCACCGCCCCCCAACTTCTGCCCCTCAGTTGCTGTCACCGCCACGTCTTTGCCCCTCAGGTGTAGACACTGCCTCCATTTACACTGACTTCTGGATCAAAACAAAAATAACCAAAGAGCCGAATGTCGCTCAAGTGGTCGGCCTGAACCGCAGCTGCGGTAAAAACCATCGAAACGGGGTGGGAGCCCCCGTTTCGGGTAGGGGGCAAGTTCTACCCCATACTCTATTATTTGTAGGCAGCTTGCTATCCATTCTGCTACTTACCCCCTGACTCCACATGCTCTGACCATCATAAGTCTACTATGCAGTACCATATCGAAGACCTTTTGAATATTCAAGAAGATTCATCATCATATGCAGTCCCTCGGAATCGAGGAAGACTTGCTTCTACTCTTAGAATGAGTTCTTAGGTGGCTGAACCATCCAATACGAGAGCCACAGTCCCTGCCACAGGTGGGACAGACAGTTGTTGAGGGTGGGACAGGTTTGCCGCACGTTCCTTCCGCTGCCTGCGCTTGTTTTCTGCATGCACTTGGCGATGAGACTCGAGGCGCTCAGTGCCCTCCCGGATGCACTTCCTCCACTCAGGGAAGTCTTTGGCCAGGGACTCCCAGGTGTCGGTGGGGATGCCGCACTTTGTCAGGGAAGCTTTGAGGGTGTCCTTGGCATCATCATCATGTAATGTTTCCTCTGTCCACCCTTGGCTCGTTTGTCATGAAGGAGTTCCGAGTAGTGCGCTTGCTTTGGGAGTTTCGTGTCTGGCATGCGGACAATGTGGGCTGCCCAGCAGAGCCGATCAAGTGTGGTCAATGCTTCAGTGCTGAAGATGTTGGCCTGGTCGAGGACGCTAATGTTGGTGCATCTGTCCTCCCAGGGGATTTGTAGGGTCTTGCGAAGGCATCGTTGATGGTATTTCCAAGAAGATTACATCTGTTACATTACCCTAATCTATTCTTTGTTATCTCATCAAATAATTCAACAAGATTGGTCAAACTGACCTTCCCTTTTGAAATCTGTGCTGACTATTCTTTATTATATTTTCAGTGCTGCCCTGCCAAGGAGTAATATGGAAAGATCATGTCATTACACCACTAACCCCTTAATATTCCGGTTTCCAAAAATCTAATTTCCAGACAAAACAAACAATTGTTTAGAATGACCAAATTCATTCAACCTTTGTAAATTCAGACAGCAGAAGGTGATCTATCACTGTCATGCATGTCATAAGTGAACAAAACTCAGAAAAACAGAGTAAATCTAGATGAAGACTGCTATGATAATCACTCAGGATTGCCAAAACCAACATCGACAGTCTGGCTATTTTCCCTCACACATATCATGGCACCACCTCTAAGAAAAGAAGCAATAACCAGAAAATACAATCTGGCCCGAACAAACTCAGATGTGCCTATTAATAAAATCTCCAGATGCTCTCGAGATGTCACCTTAAGTCTAGGAACTCCTTCTGGTTAGTGGCTGAAAATCACAAAACCTCAGAACTAAAAACAAGGTGAAGGATGTGTGAACACAATGTCAAGAAGCAGGATCTGATTTTGAACTGTGTGAATCATCCTTCCAGCTTTAGCATGCCATGTAAAATATGGGTCACTACGAACTGCAACCACCTGCTTCTGGACTTTTTTGAGGATGTTTCCAGTAGAGTGGACAAGGGAGAACCAGTTGATGTGGTGTATTTGGACTTTCAGAAGGCTTTCGACAATGTCCCACACAAGAGATTAATGTGCAAAGTTAAAGCACATGGGATTGGGGGTAGTGTGCTGATATGGATTGAGAACTGGTTGTCAGACAGGAAGCAAAGAGTAGGAGTAAATGGGTACTTTTCAGAATGGCAGGCAGTGACTAGTGGGGTACCGCAAGGTTCTGTGCTGGGGCCCCAGCTGTTTACATTGTACATTAATGATTTAGACGAGGGGATTAAATGTAGTATCTCCAAGTTTGAGGATGACACTAAGTTGGGTGGCAGTGCGAGCTGCAAGGAGGATGCTAGGAGGCTGCAGAGTGACTTGGATAGGTTAGGTGAGTGGGCAAATGCATGGCAGATGAAGTATAATGTGGATAAATGTGAGGTTATCCACTTTGGTGGTAAAAACAGAGAGACAGACTATTATCTGAATGGTGACAGATTAGGAAAAGGGGAGGTGCAACGAGACCTGGGTGTCATGGTACATCAGTCATTGAAGGTTGGCATGCAGGTACAGCAGGCAGTTAAGAAAGCAAATGACATGTTGGCCTTCATAGCGAGGGAATTTGAGTACAGGGGCAGGGAGGTGTTACTACAGTTGTACAGGGCCTTGGTGAGGTCACACCTTGAGTATTATGTACAGTTTTGGTCTCCTAACTTGAGGAATGACATTCTTGCTATTGAGGGAGTGCAGCGAAGGTTCACCAGACTGATTCCTGGGATGGCAGGACTGACATATCAAGAAAGACTGGATCAACTTTGCTTGTATTCACTGCAGTTCAGAAGAATGAGAGGGGATCTCATTGAAACGTTTAAAATTCTGACGGGTTTAGACAGGTTAGATGCAGCAAGAATGTTCCCAATGTTGGGGAAGTCCAGAACCAGGGGTCACAGTCTAAGGATAAGGGGTAAGCCATTTAGGACTGTGATGAAGAGAAACTTCTTCACCCAGAGAGTGTGAACCTGTGGAATTCTCCACCACAGAAAGTTGTTGAGGCCAATTCACTAAATATATCCAAAAAGGAGTTAGATGTAGTCCTTACTACTAGGGGGGTCAAAGGATATGGCGAGAAAGCAGGAATGGGGTACTGAAGTTGCATGTTCAGCCATGAACTCATTGAATGGCGGTGCAGGCTCGAAGGGCCGAATGGCCTACTCCTGCACCTATTTTCTATGTTTCTATGCTATAGAAATGGAAAGAAAAAGGTAGTCTAATATGCGACTGTGAAGCAGCTATCCAAACCACGGAGCATCTTGTCAACCATTTTATTCACTAAGCTCCTTTCCTGGAGGGAATAGCTTCGAATCAGTTCATATCACCAGAGGCCATAAGTGGATGACGAATTTGGACATCAAGATTTAATGTTGTTTTTCAAGCCGCCATACAAAAAGATGATTCATCCAGTAGTATAACAGGTATGGATGAACTGCAGGTGCCCATCAAATAGAATGTAATCATCGATCCTGACTCCTCAGGATAGTGGAAGCTAAACAGGGGAGCAGCAGAATACTTGTCTGTAGTAGCCAAATGATCAACTGTATATGCAACATAGAAAAGATGTCCAAGGCCATCAGATCAAGGATGACAGAAGCTTGACAGAAGGATGACAGATATGACTATACCCTGGACGCCACAGGAACTGAGGATCATTCTGCCTAAATTGTGGTAAACCAACAGTAAAGAAACCAGGCAACTTCTGTTTGGAACTGGGCTCCTATGTAGGACAAGTCCGATATGTTGGACATAAGATCAATCATGAATCCTAGGTGACCCAGTAAAGGCAAGACATGGTGCATCACTACCTCTTAAGTCTCTGCAAAGAACATTCATACCAGTCTGTTGTCCAACAAGCAGCCACATTGCCACTGAGAAGCTGTCAGTACGGAATAGTACTTGAGGGCTGAAAGCAAGCTGAGTGGCAGCATTTTGTACTGATAGTTTTCCCAGTAATCTTGACAGATAGATACTTAGATGCTTCTTGTGGCCTTCCCTGATTCCGATATTGCATTACAACTTCTTCAGGTCATTTGCAGCTAGTTAGACGTCAAGCCATACTGCCTGGGTGATCTGCAGGAGGGGAAAACATTGGGATCTCCATCCATGCAACTAGATGTACAATCTTTATGCCTGTATCTTAGCAAATGTTGATGCTGAATCAAGTTCATCATATTAAAATATGGAAAAAGATAAGCCTATTGCCCTTAATGACAATAATTGAGTTATTTTTCCACGGTTAAAAATAGGCCAAATTGCGATAGCACTCTTTTTGGAGCTATTTAGCGACTTTTTTTCCCCGCCAAATTACGCCAAAAAATAAAGGCGCAAAATTGGCCAAACGGCACTTTGGTGCAATGGAACTGAATTTTTCGGTGCTTAAAAAAAAAAACGGCCATTCTGCACATGTGCAGAAAAAAAAATTGGGTTTTTTCTGCCCGTTTTTGGTACCTTTGTCAACTGTAAGGGGATGTTTTTTGTAGAAATGGAGGTTTGTGTTGGCATAGTCAAATCATTAGGATGGACAAACAGCTGCTGATGACTAAATTGAAAAGAAGAATGGCTATATTAATTGAGAAACAAATTGATGTTTGCTTTAATCTCAAGTAAAGAGATAAAAAGAGATAACTTATATACAACATATGGGTTTGATAGACTGTGGCACAAACCATTAGTTTGACTTAAAAGATCGTGGACCCGAATTTGGTGAAACTCAAGTTCTGCCCGTTTTTCGGCGGTGCGTGATTTTTTTTACTGCCCGGGAGAGAGTCACAGGGCAGGGGCGGCGGGGGGGGGGGGCGACGAGACACGGTGAAGTGGGGGGGGGGGTAGATGGAGATGAGAAACAGTGGGGGGGGGGTGGAGATGGGACACGGTGGGGGGGGGGGGGGGGTGGAGACGAGACGAGACACGGGGGGGGGGGGGGGGGTGGAGACGAGATACCGGGGGGGGTGGGGGCGGGGTGGAGAAACTAATGTGAGTGAGACTAATGAGCGAGAGAGACTAAAGGCCCGATTTTGGCCACGACTTGCATCAATTTTTTTGGTTTAAGTTAAAAAATGCCATTTCCCCCAAAAATTTGCTCCAGAGTAAGTCAGTTAAGTACGATTTTTTTTAGTTTAGTTTTTCTTTCCAAAAGTGGGTGTTCCCAGACACTTACGCCAGTTTTGCCCATTTATGCCACTTTGGCCAGCTAAAACTTACTCCAAATCGACTTAGGTTAGCGTATATGTGGCCAGCTCTGAAAAACCTTGCGGGCAGTTAAAAAAATGGGCGCAGGTTAGTACATTTAAAACATCAAGACTTACAAAGTGCAAAAATAAGCATTCAATAACAAATAAAAAATACAAGAAAGCTGACGACCTGCACCAAGACTTACAAAGCATTGAACAAACCACAAAGTAATAAGCAATCAATCAATAACAAATAAAATAAAAAAATCGAAGTCCTACCTTTATGTCAGAATCAAGTTTTTTTTTTAAAAAAGTTCCCCCCCCCTCCATCAAAACACTCCTTCTCCACCGCCCCCCACCCCCGCAAAACTCTCCTCCTCCTGCCCCTCAATCAAAACTCTCAAGCACAAATATCAATGAATAAAAAATAAAACTGAAGTCCTACCTCGGCCCGGGAACTCAGTGGGCCAGCCGGCCGGTGCGGGAGGCCACTTGGCCGCGGATAGGGTGCGGCAAAATCGGGGCGTCCCTTTGGCCGGGATAGGGGCTGCGAGCATAGAGTCATGCTCACAGCCCGCAGGACACGCTGGGAGGACAGGAGCATGTGCGCAGACTTCATTGCGCATGCGCGCAGGTTCCGGCACTGTTTTCGGCACTGGCCTGTTGCTCCGCCCCCCATTTCACAATGCACGCCATGCTGGGACTCGAGACTCGGAAGAGCAACCAGGATGGGGCGACTTTTTACCGGTGCCGTTTCCAGCGCGCAAAGTCGCTGCACTTAAGGTAAGTGCACCAAAAAAAGGGGTTGGGCAAAATTGAGCCCTAAAGAAGTAAATAAGGCTTTATTAAACCATTTATATCATTGCATAATACTAGAAAATACTACAATCTATTTAAAAATAACGTCAAACTGTGGAGAACTATAAAGATCTGTGTAATATCAAATCAAACCAGTCAGATCTGTGTCCAGACCGCCCATTTAAAATCCAGTAAGACCTGCTTTTTCAGGACGGTATTAAGGTCCGGTGGTAAACAGATCTTAATAATGAAACTTCCATGTTGGGCAGTATTTTATCAGTAATATATGGGCGGACAGTATCGAATACCGCCCGGCAGTAATGACTGGAATTTACCGCTGGGCGGTATCTGGGCAGTAAATGTGTTTTTTTGATGAAACTTGTATTTCTGGGTGGTAATTGGGTGGTAGTGGGAATTAGTGGGTGGCAAGTTATTGAATTTCAGACTCCATATGCTTTGAACATTCTTGTTATTTTAACTTGTGAAAACTTGAAGAACATTAATCTACATATTGATTGGGCTAAACTAACTGGTAGCGAAAGATTTCCTGGAGTGTATTCGGGATAGTTTTCTAGACCAATATGTCGAGGAACCAACCAGGGAGCTGGCCATCCTAGACTGGGTGATGCGTAATGAGAAGGGACTAATTAGCAATCTTGTTGTGCGAGGCCCCTTGGGGAAAAGTGACCATAATATGGTAGAATTCCTTATTAAGATGGAGAGTGACAAAGTTAATTCGGAAACTAGGGTCCTGAACTTAAGGAAAGGTAACTTCGACGGTATGAGGCGTGAATTGGCTAGAATAGACTGGATACTCAAAAGGTATGATGGTGGATAGTCAGTGGCAAACATTTAAAGATCACATGGATGAACTTCAGCAATTGTTCATTCCTGTCTGGAGTAAAAATAAAACTGGGAAGGTGGCTCAGCCATGGCGAACAAAGGAAATTAAGGATATTGTTAAAGCCAAGGACGAGGCATATAAATTGACTAGAAAAAGCAACAAACCTGAGAACTGGGAGAAATTTAGAATTCAACAGAGGAGGACTAAGGGTTTAATTCGGAGGGGGAAAATAGAGTATGAGAGGAAGCTTGCAGGGAATATAAAAACTGACTGTAAAAGCTTCTATAAATATGTGAAGAGAAAAAGATTAGTGAAGACAAAAGTAGGTCCCTTGCAGTCGGATTCAGGTGAATTTATAATGGGGAATAAAGAAATGGCAGACCAATTGAACCAATACTTTGGTTATGTCTTCACGAAGGAAGATACAAATAACCTTCCGAAAGTACTAGGAGACAGTGGGTCTCATGAGAAGGAGGAACTGAAAGAAATCCTTATTAGGCAGGAAAACTGCGTTAGGGAAATTGATGGGATTGAAGGCCGATAAATCCCCGGGGCCTGATCGTCTGCATCCCAGAGTACTCAAGGAAGTGGCCCTAGAAATAGTGGATGCATTGGTAATCATTTTCCAACAGTCTATTGACTCTGGATCAGATCCTATGGACTGGAGGGTAGCTAATGTAACACCACTTTTTAAAAACGGAGGGAGAGAGAAAACGGGTAATTATAGACCGGTTAGCCTGACATCAGTAGCGGGGAAAATGTTGGAATCAATCATTAAGGATGAAATAGCAGCACATTTGGAAAGCAGTGACAGGATCGGACCAAGTCAGCATGGATTTATAAATGGGAAATCATGCTGGACGAATCTTCTGGAATTTTTTGAGGATGTAACTAGCAGAGTGGACAAGGGAGAACCAGTGGATGTGGTGTATTTGGACTTTCAAAAGGCTTTTGACAAGGTCCCGCACAAAAGATTAATGTGCAAAGTTAAAGCACATGGGATTGGGGGTAATGTGCTGACGTGGATTGAGAACTGGTTGGCAGACAGGAAGCAAAGAGTAGGAGTAAATGGGTCCTTTTCAGAATGGCAGGCAGTGACTAGTGGGGTACCGCAAGGTTCTGTGCTGGGGCCCCAGCTGTTTACAATGTACATTAATGAGTTAGATGAAGGAATAGAGTGTAATATCTCCAAGTTTGCGGATGACACTAAACTGGGTGGCGGTGTGAGCTGTGAGGAGGATGCTAAGAGGCTGCAGGGTGACTTGGACAGGTTAGGTGAGTGGGCAAATACATGGCAGATGCAGTACAATGTGGATAAATGTGAGGTTACCCATTTTGGGGGCAAAAACACGAAGGCAGAATATTATCTGAATGACGGCAGACTAGGAAAAGGGGAGGTGCAACGAGACCTGGGTGTCATGGTCCATCAGTCACTGAAAGTGGGCACGCAGGTGCAGCAGGCGGTAAATGGTATGTTGGCCTTCATAGCTAGGGGATTTGAATATAGAAGCAGGGAGGTCTTAATGCAGCTGTATAGGGCCTTGGTGAGGCCTCACCTGAAATATTGTGTTCAGTTTTGGTCTCCTAGTCTAAGGAAGGACGTTCTTGCTGTTGAGGGAGTGCAGCGGAGGTTCACCAGACTGATTCCAGGGATGGCTGGGCTGTCATATGAGGAGAGAGAGACTGGATCAACTGGGCCTTTACTCACTGAAGTTTAGAAGGATGAGAGGGGATCTCATAGAAACATATAAGATTCTGACAGGACTGGACAGGATAGATGTGGGAAGAATGTTCCCGATGTTGGGGATGTCCAGAACCAGGGGACATAGTCTAAGGATAAGGGGTAGGCCATTTAGGACTGAGATGAGGAGAAACTTCTTCACTCAGAGTCGTTAACCTATGGAATTCCCTGCCGCAGAGAGTTGTTGATGCCAGTTCACTGAATATATTCAAGAGGGCGTTTGATATGGCCCTTACGGTTAAGGGGATCAAGGGGAATGGAGAGAAAGCAGGAAAGGGGTACTGAAGGAATGATTAGCCATGATATTGAATGGCGGTGCTTGCTCGAAGGGCACCTATTTTCTATGTTTCTAATTACCTTTAAGTTTAATTACATATTTCAAGCACACCTGTCAACAGATTACAGGAATGACTTTGTAAACCACAAATAGCAAGAGAGATTAAACCCACAAATATTTACATTCAGCAGAATTGAACAATATCCCATTTTAGAATTTAGCTTTAAGGTGCTCTGGTTGCAGATGGCAAACCAAAGCAGTTATTATTTGAGCTATGTATTACTGGTATAAAGACTTCTGCATTACTACAACAAATGATCAGTACTTATGGATTGGAGGGTAGCTAATGTAACTCCACTTTTTCAAAAAGGAGGGAGAGAGAGAAAACAGGGAATTATAGACCAGTTAGCCTGACATCAGTGGTGGGGAAAATGCTGGAATCAATTATTAAAGATGCAATAGCAGCACATTTGAAAAACAGTGACAGGATCGGTCTAAGTCAGCATGAATTTATGAAAGGGAAATCATGCTTGACAAACCTTCAAGAGTTTTTTGAGGATCTAACTAGTAGAGTGGATAAGGGAGAACTAGTGGATGTGGTGTATTTGGACTTGCAAGAAATTAGTGTGCATAATTAAGGCACATGGTATTGGGGGTAAGGTATTGACGTGGATAGAGAACTGGTTGGCAGACAGGAAGCAAAGAGTGGGAATAAACAGGTCCTTTTCAGAATGGCAGGTAGTGACTAGTGGGGCGTTGCAAGTTTCAATACTGGGACCCCAGCTATTTACAATATACATGAATGATTTGGACGAAGGAATTGAATATAATATCTCCAAGTTTGCAGATGACACTAAGCTGAGCAGCAGTCTGAGCTGTGAGGAGGATGCCAAGAGACTGCAGGGTGACTTGGACAGGTTCGGTGAATGGGCAAATGCATGGCAGATGCAGTATAATGTAGATAAAGGTGAGGTTATCCACTTTGGTGGCAAAAACAGGAAGGCAGATTGTCTGAATGGTGACAGATTAGTAAAAGGGGAGATGCAACGAGACCTGTGTGTCATGGTACATCAGTCACTGAAGGTAGGCATGCAGGTGCAGTAGGCAGTAAAGAAAGCAAACGGCATGCGGGCCTTCACAGTGAGAGGATGAGTATAGGAGCAGGGAGGTCTTTCTGCAGTTGTACAGGGCCTTGGTGAGACCACACCTTGAGTATTGTGTGCAGTTTTGGTCTCCTAATCTGAAGAAGGACATGCTTGCTATTGAGGGAGTGCAGCGAAGGTTCACCAGACTAATTCCCAGGATGGCAGGACTGACATATGAAGAAAGATTGCATCGGCTAGGCTTATATTCACTGGAATTTAGAAGAATGAGAGGGGATCTCTCAGAAACATATAAAATTATGACGGGACTGGACAGGTTAGATGCAGGAAGAATGTTCCTGATGTTGGGGAAGTCCAGAACCAGGGGTCACAGTCTAAGGATAAGGGGTAAGCCATTTAGGATTGAGATGAGGAGAAACTTTTTCACCCAGAGTGTGGTTAACCTGTGGAATTCTCTACCACAGAAAGTTGTTGAGTCCAGTTCGTTGGATATATTCAAGAGGGAGTTAGATGTGGCCCTTACGACTAAGGGGATCAAGGGGTATGGAGATGGCGGGAGTGGGGTACTGAAGTTGCATGATCAGCCATGATCATATTGAATAGCGTTGCAGGCTTGAAGGGCCAAATGGCCTGCTCTTACATCTATTTTCTATGTTTCCATGATGCAAACCTGCTCTAAAGTAAGACATTTTAATGGCAAATTTCCCAACAACGAATGGCATCCTAATAAAGTGTTCACATGTAATCCTTCTTTGAGCACAATTACCCCATAAACTATTTTGCAAAGTTGTTGAAAACATTGAACATGCCGTTATCACCGGTTTCGGCCTGAATCCGGCCAGGAAAGACTTGCATTTTTGGGTATTTTTTTTTTTTAAATCGCAGGGGTTAAAAATGACAGTATTGGCCACTTTTTCCAAAAACGGCGATATCGGACTTTTTGATGCCGAGTGACATCACAAAAACGGTTTCGAAAAAAGGCAGTCATTATTTATTATCACTGGCATTAAACCACTGGCCAATATAGCAAAATGACGGAATTTTTTTTTTACGACATATAAACACAACGCCAAAAAATGCCATTAAAACGGCTGTAATCCTGGCCAATTTCTAGCCCATTTAATATGTTTTACTAATCCTTAAATCATATAAATTAATTAACAGGTTAGAATTGTTTCTTTCAAAGAAATCTTAATCATTGAAAGGATACATTGGAATTGATGAGTGTTCACTGGAAAACAGTTTGATGGTAAAACACGATTGATTGGTATCTGTAATTCAAACATAAAGGAAAACAAATGGCAACACTGAAACTATCACAAACATTACTCAGGTTATTATATTCAGCAAAATGCAGCAATTAAACTTTGCTTGAAGTTTTATTGACTGCATTGTTTTATATCCCCTGGTTTAAAATAGGGAGTGAAACTGCTCAGCAAATCTGGTGAAATCTGCTGTAACTTTGGTGGGACTACATCGAAACAGCCAGAAACTTTGTTAACATTTTCTACTCACTATAAATTCTGGCAGAAAGATTTTGAACTTTGTTCTCTTGTTTTTCAAAAGCACACCTGACTGAACAGTACTGATGACTTCTTAAAAGATAGGTACACAGCACAATGCATAATGCAAATTCAAATCAGTGTCACAACTCTGGGCAAAAATTTCAAATCTAAGCCCAAAGTAAATAACTTTAACAAGAGCATTAAAATATACAAGACAATTCAGTGGTACATTTAATTGTGTTATTAGGAAATATTTAATTATTTGAATATTTTAATTTTGTTTCAACCCTTATTTTTGACATTAGAAATTTCAGTTATGAAGAAAAAAAGGCTGATGCAAAACATTTTTGGAAAGCATTTTGAGCAATTTATGGAAACCCGGTGATCAGACTGCACACAGAGTGAAATACACTCTCACTATAAAATAGTAGCTATCGTGCGTCACAATTAGCACTGAAAATACCAATCACAACAGCATCCATAGGAGTAACAGGTGCTGAATGTATTTATACTGTGTTTTAAATGAAAAATGGAGAATGTCTTGGAAGGGTCAAGGACAGAATCTATTTGGTTAGAGTTAGGAAATAATAGAGGTGCCATTACTAGGAGTATTCTATAGGCAGCCAACTAGTGGGAAGGATATATAGGAGCAAATTTGTAGGGAAATTACAAGAAGGTGCAAGAACTATAGAGTAGTGATAATTGGGGACTTCAACTTTCCGAATACAGACTGGGATAGTAATAATGTAAAGGGCAGAGAGGGTGAAGAATTTTTGAAGTGTGTTCAGGAGAACTTTCTTGACCAGTATGTTTCCAGCCCAATGAGGAAGGAAGCATTGTTGGATCTGGTTCTGGGGAATGAGGTGAGTTAAGTGGAGCAAGTGTCAGTAAGGGAATATTTAGGAAACAGTGATCATAGCATCATAAGATTTAGACTAGCTATGGAAAAAGACAGGGAACAATCGAGAGTTAATATACTTAATTGGAAGGAGGTCAATTTCAATGGGTTGAGAGTGAATCTGGCCTGTGTAAATTGGAAGCAATGATTGGCAGGCAAAACTGTAATTGAACAATGGGTTGCCATTATTGAAGAGATGGTTTGGGTACAGTCGAGATACATTCCCATGAGGGGGAAAGGTAGGGCAACCAAAGCCAGAGCTCCCTGGATGACTAAAGAGATAGAGAGTAAGATAAAGCAGCAAAAAGGGGGGCATATGACAGATGTCAGGTTGAGAATACAAGTGAGAACCAGGCTGAATATAGAAAGTTCAGAGGGGAAGTGAAAAAGGAAATAAGAGGGGCAAAGAGAGAGTATGAGAATGGATTGGCAGTTAACATAAAAGGTAATCCAAAAGTCTTCTATAGGCATATAAATAGTAAACGGGCCATAAGAAGAGAGATGGAAACGGTTTGGGACCAAAATGGAGACAAAAGCATGGAGGCAGAGGTACTAAATGAGTACTTTGCATCTGTCTTTACCAAGGAAGAAAATGCTGCCAAAGTCATGGTGAAAGAGAAGGTAGTTAAGATACTAGATGGGATAAAAATTGATAAACAGGAGGTACTAGAAAGACTGGCTGTACTTAAAGAAGATAAATCACCAGGACCAGATGGGATGCATCCTAGGGAAGTAAAAGTGGAAATTGCAAAGGTACTGGCCATAATCTGCCATGCCTCCTTAAATACTGGGGTGGTGCCAGAGGACTGGAGAATTGACAATGTTACAAGCTTGTTCAAAAAAGGGTGCAAGGATAAACCCAGCAACTACAGGCCCGTCAGTTTAAGCTTGATAGTGGAGAAGCTTTTAGAAATGATAATCAGGGACAAAATCTAGTCACTTGGACAAGTGTGGATTTACTAAGGAAAGCCAGCACAGATCTGTTAAAGGTAAATCTTGTTTAATTAACTTGATTGAGTTTTGTGATGAGGTAACAGAGAGGTTGATGAGGGCAATGCGGTTGATGCGGTGTACATGGACTTCTAAAAGGCATTTCATAAAGTGCAACACAATAGGCTTGCCAGTAAAGTTGAAGCCCATGGAATAAAAAGGACAGTGGCAGCATGGATACAAAATTGGCTAAGTGACAGGAAAGAAGTAGTAGTGTTAAACGGTTGTTTTTCGGACTGGGGAAAGGTATACAGTAGTGTTCCCTATGGGGTCGGTACAAGGACCACTGCTTTTCTTGATTTATATTAATGACTTAGACTTGGGTGTATAGGACACAATTTCAAAATTTGCAGATGACACAAAACTTGGAAGTATAGTGAACAGTGAGGAGGATAGTGATAGGACTTCAAGAGGACATAGACAGGCTGGTGGAATGGGTGGACATGTGGCAGATAAAATTTAATGCAGGGATATATTTTGATAGGAAGAACGAGGAGAGGCAATATAAACTAAAGGGTACAATTCTAAGGTGGGTACATGAACAGAGAGACCAAGGGGTATATGTGCACAAATCATTGAAGGTGACAGGGCAGGTTGAAAGCGTGGTTAAAAAAGCATATGGGATCCTGGGCTTCATAAATAGAGGAATAGAGTACAAAAACAAGGAATTTATGCTGAACCTTTATACTAGTTCGGCCTCAATTGGGGTATTGTGTCCAATTCTGGGCACATCACTGTAGGAAGAAAAGAGTTACAAGAATGGTTCCAGGGATGAGGGACTTCAGTTACGTGGGTTGACTGCAGAAACTGGGGTTGTTCTCCTTAGAGCAGAGAAGGTTGAGAAGAGATTTGATAGAGGTGTTCAAAATCATGAGTGGTCTGGACAGAGTAGATAGAGAGAAATTATTCCCATTGGCAGACAGGTTGAGAACTAGGGGTTTGGCAGAAGAAGCAAAGGTGACATGAGGAAAAATCTTTTTACGCAGCGAGTGGTTAGGATCGGGAATGCACTGCTTGAAAGGGTGGTGGAGGCAGATTCAATTGTGGCTTTCAAAAAAGAATTAAATAAGTACCTGAAGGAAAAAACATTTCAGGGCTATGGGGAAAGGGTGCGGGAATAGGACTAGCTGAAGTGCTCTTGCAGAGAGCTGGCACAGGCTCGGTCGGCCAAATGGCGTCCTTCTGTACTGTAACTATTCTATGATTCTAACACTCACTCTAGAACTGACTTTAACACATTATAGATGTTTCGAAAATGATATGGGTCGGGATTTAAACTTGGAGACAGGTAGAGAGCTGGAGGTGGGGCTGGAATGCAGATGGGAAACCCGGGAGAACGGCTTTCTCTTAGGCCCTGACGAATTTAACGGCAGAGCCTAATTTACATTATTATCTGTTTCCTGCCCGTAGTCAGTCAGATTGAGAGGTTCGGTAGGCCTGAGAAGCAGAGAGGAGGAAGCCTGGGATCTTCAAAGGTGGTGGAAGGCCATGAATGACGGAGGAGGAGAATGGACAGGATTTTCACAGGGAGGCCGGGATCGTCGGAGGTGGTGAAAGGCCGGGCCCGCTGGTTTGTGGGATGGGAGGGGGGTTCGGGACTGGGATCTTCAGAGGGGTTTGAGGCTGGGCTCTGTGGGAGGGGGGAGTGAATTGGCGGGGTCACAAGGCTGGGAATGGGGATGTCTATGATCGGCGGGGGGAGTCAGTGATCGGTCGGAGATGATCGGAGGCCGGGAGGGTGGGGTAGATCAGAGGACTCAAGGGGCAGACCGGAAGGCTGTGGGTGGCTGTCTGATTGTGGGGGTTGGCGAGGTAGGAGCGCTGGATGCAGCAAGTAAATGGAAAGGCACTTACCACCTGGATCCAGAAGGACTCGGCTTCCTTTAGCTGGCAGGTTCCCCGAAACCAGAGAAACGTGGTCGCCCACAGTTCAATTTAAAAGGTGGAGCACCATGAGGCACACAGCCTCATTATAATATTTAAATTGACAACCCACATTCTGCGATCAGTTGACCATCCGCTCCAACCCCCCCACCCTCTCCCCACGCCTCTGTTAAAACCGGAAGCGGGCAGGTTGGATGCGGGTTAGGGTCAGGATTTACATTTTAAACTTCCACCTGACCCAAACCCACCATTTTTGGGGGTTAAATTTCCCCCATGATTACATTTGATTGCCAATTTTGAAGTCATTTGAAGTAACATTTGAACCCCAAAAACATGCAGTCACACAATTGCATGAACACAATAACAAGTTTTTACATATTATAATTATTGCAATTATGAAAGTAATTATGATCCAACATTAGCAAGGTTCTTTGACTTTAGGAATGATGGAGAGATACATCTCTCTGTTAACAAGAAAAATGTTTTGCAATTTTATAATATCGGTACCTTTAACCAGTGCGGAAATGGACATTCACATTAATCATGTCTCAAAGGGATAGCATCCATGAGATTCTACCTTTTGACAACTTGGACTATTCTTTTAGTATGTCACAGGAACTTATACTAAAATATATTTTCTTCTTAAACAATTATGCCAAATTATGTCATATAGTATTCACAGAATGAAATTATCACATTGTTTATTGTAGATAATAAATAAGCCTAATACAAAAGCAAAATACTGCAGATGCTGGAATCTGGAATAAAAACAGAAAATGCTGGAAATCTCAGGTGGTCAGGCAGCCTCTGTGGAGAGGAAGCAGAGCTAACATTTCGAGTCGATGACCCTTCATCAGAACTGGAGAGTGTTCGAAAAGAACATTCTTTTTGAACACTCTTCAGAAAAGAACAGCCTCGTCTCTAATGGCAGTTGGTCATTATCTTGTCATTCACACTCTATCTTGACTAATATTTTTCTAACTCCTGGCATTAACATTTGAATTTGGGCCATCATCCCTTTTGTCTCTCTAATCTCTCCTATCTCTCCTGTCTTCCAACCTATCACAGACCTTCCTTTTTGTCCTTTCTTCCCCGTCCCCTTTCAGTGCTGGTTAAGAATCTGTTCTTTTCAAACACTCTCCAGTTCTGATGAAGGGTCACCGACCTGAAACGTTAACTCTGCTTCCTCTCCACAGATGCTGCCTGACCTGATATTTCCAGCATTTTCTGTTTTTATAATAAATAAGCCTATGTAGGTTACCATTTTAATGTTTTTCTTTGAGCTTCCTTTTGGTTTAGCACTCTTTTGTTCTTTTTTGTTCTCAGTTTCTGTTACAAAAAGAAAAGAAAAAATCACTTAAAATATTCGGAGTGATTATTTACACGAACAAATTTGAGTCGTTCTGCGCACGTACACTGTGTGAGGGCAGAGCCTAAACACCTTCCCGCCCCCCCACAACACCGGAGATGTTGCGGTTGCGCATTTGCACACGATGGTCGAACCACACATGCTACGTAAACTAGAGGTGATCCAAAACTCAGCTGCCAGTGTTCTAACTTGCAACAAGTCCCGCTCACCCATCACCCCTGTGCTCGCTGACCTACACTGGCTCCCGGTTAAGCAACTCTTGATTTCAAAATGCCCCTCCATGGCTTCGTTTCCCCCCCCCCCCCCCCGACTACTTCTGTAATCTCCTCCAGCCCGACAACCCCTTCGAGATGCCTGCGCTCCTCTAATTCTGCCCTCTTGAGCATCCCTGATTATAATCGCTCAACCATTGGTGGCAGTGCCTTCTGTTGCCTAGGCCATCAGCTCTGGAATTCCCTGCCTGAACCTCTCTTACCTCCTTCAAGATGCTCCTTAAAACCTACCTCTTTGACCAAGCATTTGGTCACCTGCCCTAATTTCTCCTTATGTAGCTCGGTGTTAAATTTTTGTCTCATAATACTCCTGTTAAGCACCTTGGCACATTTCACTACGGTAAAGACGCTATGTAAATACAAGTTGTTGGCATTTTTGTTGTTCCAACCGTGCTTGCGCACTAGATGTTCCAACTACGCAGGCGCCTAGCCACAGGGCTGCGGCCTGAACCACGCTTTCTGTAGGCCCAGCTCGAACACAGAGCACGGAGCCCATTAAATGGCTGTGGGCCCAACTCAAACTCCAGATCCTGGACCCATTCACTGGCAGTAGGCCCAGCTCAAACCCGATTCCGAAGCCCATTCACCATTTTTTGGCCCAGCTCAGGGGAAGAGCTGGTCAGGAGCTCAAGGGGAGAGAAGATGAAGAACTCGGTTGGGGAGAGAAGGTGAGCAACTCGGGAGGAGAAAGAAGAAAGACTTGCATTTATATAGCGCCTTTCATGACTACCGGACATCTCAAAGTGCTTAACAGCCAATGAAGTACCTTGGAGTGTAGTTACTGTTGTAATGTGGGAAATGCGGCAGCCAATTTGCGCACAGCTACTCCTACAAACAGCAATGTGATAATGACCAGATAAACTGGTTTAGTGATGTTATTTGAGGGATAAATATTGGCCAGGGCACTGGGGATAACTCAACTGCTCTTCTTTGAAATAGTGCCACGGGATCTTTTACGTCCACCTGAGGGTCTCGGTTTAATGTCTCATCCGACTGTGCAGCACTTCCTCAGCACTGGAGTGTCAGCCTAGATTTATATGCTCAAGTTCCTGGACTGGGAGAGGGAGGTCAGGAACTGGGGAGGGAGAATCTCAGGAATTTGTGGGGTGAGTGCAGAGAGAACAGTGGTGATGTGAAAGAACATGATCCAAGTCGAAACTGGGGTGGGGGAGGATGAGGGTGAGAACGTGATCCAAATGGTAAGACGGATCATGTTCTCCATACTCTGTTAGACATAGATCACGTTCTTCCAACCCCACTCCCACCCCATTTACACCCGCACCATGTTCTCCCTCTCCTCCCCCCTAGACCTGGATCACACTCTTGACGAAGAACAGCAGTGAGTTGATATCTCAGAAAACTCATCGTGTGTGTGGCAAGTGGCATCATTAGTCTGGACGAAATCAGGAAGTCATGACAACACTGTCACTATTCACTTCGTATGTACCCATTAAATCTATATCAATCCGTGACCCATATACAATGCCCTATCAGTCACCGCTGCTCACAGAGTGTTTCGTTTGACAGAGAGTTTAGTGACAGTGTGGGTACTTCCACTTGAACCGTGATGTCATCCTGTGCATGAGCAAGCTCACTCAATGCTGTCATTCACAGCACATGCTAAAAATCTACGATTCTGCTAATGATATCACTTAAAATGACATTACCCTCACCTTTTCTCGTTGAATGAAATGAGCCTCACTAAAACAACCTTGTAGCTCAAATTATGTAAAATATTCAATGGTGCCGATTCTACTCAGCAAATCAGGCGGCAATTACAGAAAGTGAAACAGAGTTAAAGTTACACATTCTGATGAAAGGTCATTGACCTGAAACATTAACTCTCCTCTCTCCACAGGTGCTGCCTGACTTAGAGTATTTCATGTTATATCACTCAACTGATGATCGGGAGGAGGTCAACAGGGCAGGCTGTCTGTGGCCATGAGAGTTACCTTGCTTTTCTAGGTGACCCTCTACATTTTTAATTTTGTTCATGGGATGTGAGCGTCGCTGGCAAGACCAGCATTTCTTGCCCATCCCTAATTGCCCTCGTGAAGGTCATCATCATCATAGGTGATCCCTCGAACGAGGCTGACTTGCTTCCACAAGAGTTCACAGATGTTTCAATGAAGGACCCGATGTTCCCGTCCTGATCTCCAATTGAAGGGGTGGAAGATACCTGTGCGTGGATTTTTTTAACGTGTGGTGACCGTTGCACATCAGCCACCACATGGGCTCGACAGTGGCAAGGGTTGAACTAGAACGACTGGAGACCTGCTCTGCCTTGAGAAGGTAGTGAACTGCTGAACCACTGCAGTCCGTGTGGTGAAAGTACTCCCATAGTGTTGTTAGGGAAGGAGTTACAGGATTAGACCCAGCGACGATGAAGGAACAGTGATATATTTCAATGTCAGGATGGTGTGCGACTTGGAGGGGAACTTGGAGGTGATAGTGTTGCTGCTCTTGTCTTTCTAGCTGGTAGAAGCCGCAGGTTTGGGAGAAGCTGTCAAAGAAATTTTGGCGAGTTGCTGCAGAGCATCTTGTAGGTGGTACACACTGAGTCATGGTGTGTTGGTGAAGTAGGGAGTGAATGTTTAAGGTGGTGGATGGGGTGCCAATCAAATGGGCTGCATTGTCATGGATGATTGGATGATGTCGAGCTTTGTGAATGTTTTTGGAGCTGCACTGATCCAGGCAATTGGGGAGTATTCCATCACACTCCTGACTTGTGTCTTGTAGATGGTGGAAAGGGTTTTTGGAGTCAGGAGGTGAGACGCTTGTATCTGACAGTATTCATGTGGCTGGTCCAGTTAAGTTTCTGGTCAATGGTGACCCCCCCAGGATGTTGATGGTGGGGAATTTGATGATGGTAATGCTGTTGAATATTAAAGGGAGGTGGTTAGACCCTCGCTTGTAAGAGACAGTCATTGCCTGACACTTGTGTAACAGCTCGCAGGAGGAAGAGGCGGAAGATGAGGAACTGATGACTCAAGTTGAGCAGGAGGAGGAGGAGGAGGAAGACGATGACATTTTTCAGAGGGGTGAGCAATCGCCTACCATGGAGGGCCAGATGGAGAGCTAATTATCCCTGTGCAGGGAGATGGTCGCGATCCTATCCAGGGTTTTGCAGGTTTCTCTGCAAACTGGAGCCAGTTCTCCGCGAACTGGAGCCAGTTTCCAGCAACCTGGAGCGAGTTCTGCATGAACTTTTCTAACTGGTCTTCTGAACAAGCACAGGAGACGTTGGAGGCCATTCGGCAGTAGACAGCCGCAACCAATGCCCTACGGCATGTGTTGCTGGCTGGACACGGCGCTGCACCCCAAGGTGTCGTGTCAGCTCGTAGGGAGACCCCGAGCACGCAAGTGAGTATGGAGGACACAGTTCCTCCTGACTTGGAAGTGGAGCCTTAGGCTTCTGCTTCCACTCCGTCACCTCCACCACGGCAGGAAGTCTTGCCGTACCACACTGCAAGACGTCTTGGTGTCGGTCTACGTAGACCAAAACGGACGGGTGGGGTACGAACACGGGGTGGGACAGGACACGGAGGGAAACGTGGGCGCAGGTAGGGAGGGGGGAGTGTTTTTCAAAAGTTTCATGTTCAATGTTCAATGTTTAACTGTTTATTCTTATTTTGTTAATTGTTAACGTTTTGGGGATTTGAGGGAACAGTGGGTTGGTGCAGGGGGGCGGCGAGTTGGAGAGAGGATGTTGTTAAATAGTTTATTAAAAATTATTTTTCTATCTTTGTTAATTAAAAAAAAATTCTTTAATTCAACTAATTTTGTGTCTTCTCTCTTAGTTACATTAGTTATCAAATTTACAGTTGTTCATCCATATTTGTTTATTCTTTTATTATACCAGTACTTTACATAAACTTAAACTTTATTTAAACTAAGCATAAATTCCAATGATAGGCCAGTGAAAGCAAGACAACAAGGAAACCCCACGCAAATGAAACCTTTGATTAACCCTAACTGAAAAGAACATTTGAATATCCACAGTTAGTGAGTGGAACCCCTTTCTGTTAAGAAAGACCTCCGCGTTCTTTAAGAATGCTTTGAGGTCAATGTGCGTGCAGTCTATTGCACCCTGCACCTTGGGGAAGTCTGCTATTCTCAAGAAACCCAAAGCCCTCTCGGTCTGTGCCTCCCTGGTCATTGTAAAGCTTATGAAGTCCATCCACGAGAGTAAAGGGCTTCAGTCACCTGTCAAATGCAGCAGTGTGTAGCGTGCTGAGATATATGGCAGATGTCAACAGTTGAAGCCTGAAAAGATCCCGATGCATAGAAGGCGAGGGCAGCAGTAACTTTCACCTCAGACAGTGTGGTTCTGATGGTGCTGGAAGGCTGCAGATCACCCTTGATGAGTTGACATATCTCATCGATGACCTCTTTCCGTAATCGCAGCCTCCTGGGGCAAACATTTTCAGACAAGTTCAGGTAAGATAGCTTTTCCTACTATCTTCGTTGGCTATATGGTCTCCTCCTCTGTCTTCGTCTCCGTCTACGCATTACTGTGCCATCTCTTCGATTGATCCTTTCAGTAACCAGTGTGTGAGCAGTTGCAATTAAAGGCAGGGAAAGCTTAGGATCCAAGATAACTATCAATAATTACGTGCACTAATTTTAATAATCTCACTACTCCATACTGTCTAATCACTGTACTCTGCGCACTCTACGCTGTATACCAGTCAGTATGATAGGCCCCAACAATATCAGTAAATAACTTTACTATGTAAAAGCTATTTACAAAATAATTTCAATATATAAAAGCTTTTTTCTGAAAATAACTTGATAATACCTCTTTATATTCCCTGTTCCAATATTCTGAATACAATTATCATTATAAATTAACTCTCTAAATAAATCACAACTAATCCTCCACCCTTCCTCTGAAGTTCAAAATGGCGTCCGTAGTGTCCATTATCTTTCTCTTAGGTCCAGAAAAAGCAACTATTTCTCAGCACTCTTTTGGGCCTTGCATCGGCCCAACGAAGTGCATGCTAGGTGCTGAAACTTGGGATGGGCCTAGTGTGGGCAATCATTTTGCCGATCATCTCGGCGATCAAAGTGGAAACTTAGACACCTGTTTTTCTGCCGATGTTTTGGGTCTAGTTTCCACTTTTTGCTCAAAATGGGCGATAGAGGTCTGTTTTGGGCGATAGCGGGGCCATAGATGGGTGATGTGAAGTGGAAAGTCTAGCCCTTAGTCTTTAAATTACTTCATTCTACAACACCAACAACAATTTATATCATTCTTACGAACAGTCCAAACCATCAGTTCACATAAAACTGCCCTTTTAAGAAGGTTGGTGCCAGCAGCAACATCATAGGATTTCTGCAGTCACATCTAAAGCCACTCTTTGGCTATACTCTTCAGATTTCAACAAATCAAATTACTAATCAGTGCCCCTAATATTCTGTGTCACCTTAAACCTAGTTTCTATGGAAAGCCAAACCAACTTCTATGGTAAAGGAAATGTAGATTTTACAGCAGGTTTGTTCAGGACTGGGAAACATCTGAATATAATAAATATTTTAAAATATTAAATAGAATTTGTTTTTTTAAACAATTTTGAAAATAGTTTATTGTGATAAGGGTTCTCAGTGTTACCACTTAATACCTAGCAGTCTTATCTGACTTCTCACTTAAGCTAGTTAAGATTGCTTGGCTTAAGTGACATCTAACTAAAATGGAGGATTTCTTTTTTTTTTAAAGTCAATATTTACAATATTGCATTTCCTTGTATGTTGATCAGAACTAAAACGTTAAATGCATTGTTCAGCCTCAGCATTCCCATTTAGTATACAACAACAAAAACTTACATTTATAGAGGATATTTAATGTAGTAAAATGTACCACGGTGCTTAATAAGCGTGATATCAATAAAAACATTTTTGACACCGAGCCACAGAAGGAGATATCAGGACAGATGACCAAAAGCTTGGTCAAAGTGATTGGTTTTAAGGAGGAGAGAGATATAAAATAGCAGATTGTTTAGGGAGGGAATTCTAGAGCTTAGGTCCAAGGCAGCTGAAAGTACGACCGCCAATGGAAGAGCAATTAAAATCTGGGATGCGCAATATACTTTGGGCTCACCAGCATTTTAAACAGATTGGGAGTTCCATTTTTTGTAATTCTAATTGAGGAAACCATAATGTTACAGCTATGTTTTCCATACTAGAAAATACATTAATACATAATTTATAAATATGGACACCTAAAAACACAGAAGCCCCAGATTTTAAAAGGGGAGCGGGTACGGTGTGCTGAGCCCCGAAGCAGGCAGTGAATCCGGGGAGTGCGGGGATGTGGAAGCCAGAATGCGGATGCACCTGGAGTACAGAAAATGGCAGTGGTTGTACGAGGAGCAAATAGCCAAACAGGAATACAAATAACTATGATATTTTGTCACAGAGAGCACAAAACTGAGCAAGAACAGTGAAGTCACATTTATGAGGAGCCTAATTACAGAGTTAATTAGTCGTTGCAAATGTTGAAAATTGTAGAGGTACTGTATTTTTTCTCGTAATATACTTTAGAACGTCAGTGACATGTTTGGAGAACATAACTGTTGAGAAAGAAACCAAAATAAAATGCACCTTTTGATTGAAATAAAATATATATTACAATAAAAGATTAAAATTAAATTAAAATTCTTGATGCCAAGAAGTAGGTCCTTTAAATTTTATCCAAAGTGAGAATTTCAGTGACTGATTAAGTTACCAAATAGCTTAAGAAAAAATATAAATATAGGTGAATTTCTAGAATTTAATTTAGTACATTTGCAGCTATAGATTTTTTTTAAGGATTTTCACTAATGCTGAGAAGCAAAGGTAAGCATCGTTCCATTTTGACTGGTGTACTGCATGGGATTGAAGCTTAGAGACTGAAAGAGATGGTAAATAAATGAAATATATATAAAAAGCTCAACTTGCAAAAATGCAACTTTGACAGGAAAAAAAAACTATTTAGTGAGATAGGGTTATAAACATGTGATAGACAGAGCAGGCAGGGATTAAAGTGCATTGAACAACATTGTATAGGATAGAGTCGATTTGTGCATGGATCTATGGGCCCAAGTTTCCACATGATTTGCGCCTGATTTTTAGGAGCAACTGGTGGAGAACGGACTATTTTAGAAATCGCAATTCTCCACATTTTTTTCCTGCAGTTCTAGTCAGGTAGAACAGTTCTACTTTGGAATAGAATTTTTCTTCAAAAGGGGGCGTGTCCGGCCACTGACGCCTGATTTGAAAGTTTCCACAGTGAAAACATACTCCAAACTAAAGTAGAATGGAGCAAGTGAAGATTTTTGTAGAACTGAAAAAACCTGTTCTACACATTAAAAAAATCAGGCGCAGATTACAAATTAGGCGTCCAGAACGAGGTGGGGGGTGGGGGGGGGAGGGGAAGGGAAGTCATTAAATTCTATAATAAATCCTTATTTATACTTATACAAATAAATCCAACCTGAATAAACATTTTATAAGCAACGAAAAGATTAAATAAACCATTTTCCTACCTATGTGAAAGTGCTTCAGGCAGGCCTTTCGGGACCGAAGGCTGAACGGGCCGGCCCGAGACTTGGGCAGGGCCCGTCCCCAGCACCAGATTTACAGTAGGTGGCGTTGGGTCAGGGAGGGGAGGTTCGGTTCGGGTGGGAAGAGAGAGAGGGGGGGGGGGGGGGAAAAGAGAGAGAGAGAGAGAGAGAGAGAGAGAGAGAGAGAGAGAGAGAGAGAGAGAGAGAGAGAGAGAGAGAGAGAGAGAGAGAGAGAGAGAGAGAGAGAGAGAGAGAGAGGTCAGATCAGATCCAGTCCAGGAGCGGGAGTCGGGCCAGGTCCAGTGGGGGGGGGGGGGGGGTTGGGTCGGGGGGCGGGAGCGTGGGTCGGGTCGGGTCCAGTCGGGGAGCGGGAACATAAGCGTGGGTCGGGTCGGGTCGGGTCCAGTCAGGGAGTCGGGGAGCGGGAACAGGAGCGCGGGTAGGGTCGGGTCGGGTCGGGTCGGGGGGGGGGGGGGGGGGAGGAGCAGGAGCTGGCCGTGGGAGGAGCCTTATTCACGCAGCCCCAGTGAGGCCATTCAGCCAGGGCTAGGGGCTGCGTGCTTCGGGCCCCTCCCACACAGTTCAGCACCTGGAGCTACTGCACTTGCGTGCCCACTGTAGCGCGCATGTGCAGAGGTCCCGGCATTGTTTTCAGCGCAGGGACCTGGCTCCGCCCCCCCACAGCTCGTGCTGGCTGCGCCGAGGGCCAGAGGACCTGCAAGTAGGTGGAGAATACCGAGGATTTTTTTAGGCGCACTTTGTGGCGCGAAAAACGGGCGTCCAGGTCGGGACTGCGCCGTTCTAGGCGCGTGTGGAAACTTGGCCCCATAAAATGTACATTCTAAAAATCACAAAATTGTTAAGTTTCAATCTAAAAGTATATGTGTGGCTTGAAATAACCAAGCAAATATATTTGTAAAAAGTTCAAAATCAGATATGAGATAAATTAGTAAACTGCTTTGGCAATTTAATGTTACAAAATTTGTTACATTGCTTTGAAGTACAGTCTGAGATCAAAAATAAAATGATTAACTCCATTAATAATGGAGATTTTTAGACTTGGCGCTATCTTCCTCCAGGCCGACAATCCCCCAAACTCTTCTTTTTTCTTCAACTCTTGCATAGCCATCCCCTCCTCCTTCATCTTCACCCACACCCTCATCCCCCACCCCCTCATCCCCCACCCCCCCTTCCTTCAGCAGCACTTTTTGGAATTTACTTCATAAACTCCTCCATTTTTTTCTTCTCCTTTAAGACCATCAAACCCCACCTCTTTGACCAAACTTTTGGTCATCCCTCCTAATTGCTCCTTCTTAAGCTCAGCACCTGTTTTCCTCACACCTTTGTGAAGTCCTTTGGGACATTTATCTACATTAAGAGCACTATATGAATGCAAGTTGTTGATTTTCTGTAAACGGAAAGACATCAGATTAATCAACCTATTTATTGGTATGTTACCTGATTCATCTCTGTGTAGGCGATTGTATAGCACCTGCAATGAGAAGTCTCTTGACACGGAGGTGATTACATCCTCCTGCAACACTTTCAATGCCTCCAAAGGTAGTTCCAACAACAGTTTGTCAGCCAATAAGATTACAAATTCTCCTAAATCATGAGAATGGCCTGGGAAGGATTGATGAAAAAAATTAGTTTCACAATGACTTCAGTGAAACAATATTGAAGCAACAATGACATTAATTAATTAAGAAAATGTCTGCACAATTAAAAGACAAAATATCCTGCAAAATGGTTTGGGAGAAAGATCACACACAGATGCATATGAAGGCTGGAATTTTCTGTACCTGGGCGGGTCAGGTGTGAGCAGTCACATCATTTCATTCCGCTCCTGAGATTGACTTTTCCTTAATGACACCTATTAAGGCAGCCCTGTGAGTTACCTGGCCCTGTTAAATGGTCCGGGTCTGATGATGTCATCCATGATGTGTTTTCAGCTGGGATATTTAAAGGAGCCATGCTCACATTGCATTTGAAAGTTCATCTAGAACTGTGCAGGCACTGTACTGCAGGTTTGCGGTGTTGCAAAGACTTGCAAACATAACTGCACAAAGGCAGAGGGCTGCACTCGGATTCTCAGATGATTCCCTCCATATGCTTGGAGAGAGTCAGAACACATGAGGAGGACCTCTTCCCTTCGGATAGACAGAAGAGACCTCCCAGCAGACCAAACGTGCCTGGTTGGAGATTGCAGAGAAGGTGAATAGCAAGGATATTGCAGTGCTGGAAACGCTTCAATGATTTGATGAGATCAGGAAAGGTGAGTGCAAAGCCACACTTTGTCTTCCCAACTCTACTCCTGCACATCATTACTCACACCAACATACCTTGCATCTCCACCGATCCCTCTCTCTCTATCTCCATTATCACATTCCCATCTGAAACACCCCTTACAATCACCCTCATCCTAATGCAATCGTGCCACTAATACACAGGAAGGCTATTTGCATTGGCACCCCACTCCATCATAGTCACTTTCTAAAGATGTAACCCATTCATTGTTTACACTTATTCTATCTCTCAAGCTTCTCTTCTTTTCCTCCTTGCAGGAGATGAGAGGCTGCTATGAGGCTGCAGAGTGACTTGGATAGGTTAGGGGAGTGGGCAAATGCATGGCAGATGAAGTATAATGTGGATAAATGTGAGGTTGTCCACTTTGGTTGTAAAAACAGAGAGACAGACTATTATCTGAATGGTGACAGATTAGGAAAAGGGGAGGTGCAACAAGACCTGGGTGTCATGGTACATCAGTCATTGAAGGTTGGCATGCAGGTACAGCAGGCGGTTAAGAAGGCAAATGGCATGTTGGCCTTCATCGCAAGGGGATTTGAGTACAGGGGCAGGGAGGTATTACTGCAGTTGTACAGGACCTTGGTGAGGCCACACCTGGAGTATTGTGTACAGTTTTGGTCTCCTAACTTGAGGAAGGACATTCTTGCTATTGAGGGAGTGCAGCAAAGGTTTACCAGACTGATTCCCGGGATGGCGGGACTGACATATCAAGAAAGACTGGATCAACTGGGCTTGTATTCACTGGAGTTCAGAAGAATGAGAGGGGATCTCATTGAAACGTTTAAAATTCTGACGGGTTTAGACAGGTTAGATGCAGGAAGAATGTTCCCAATGTTGGGTAAGTCCAGAATCAGGGGTGATAGTCTAAGAATAAGGGATAAGCCATTTAGGAACGAGATGAGGAGAAACTTCTTCATCCAGAGAGTGGTGAACCTGTGGAATTCTCTACCACAGAAAGTTGTTGAGGCCAATTCACTAAATATATTCAAAAAGGAGTTAGATGTAGTCCTTACTACTAGGGGGGGGTCAAGGGGTATGGCGAGAAAACAGGAATGGGGTACTGAAGTTGCATGTTCAGCCATGAACTCATTGAATGGCGGTGCAGGCTCGAAGGGCCGAATGGCCTACTCCTGCACCTATTGTCTACGTTTCTATGTAATATGAGGGAGAGGGAGAGAATTGGAGGTGGCAGTACATCATTGGCCACCTTAACTGCAGGAGAGGATGTAGTCCTGGAAGTAACACGAGTCATAGAGCAGCTGGAGGTGGGAGACAGAGAGAAGGGACATCTCAGCATGCTGGTGGCAGAATTACATCTTTTACAGCCACATGGCATACAGTAGTCACTCATGGGGACTGATGTCCAGCAGATAGTGAATGTTCATCATGTGCATAACGATACCATTACCCATTCTTGACATGACATATCGAACTCATCTCTTTACTCTCCCACAGGTCCATCAAGAGTTCCCCCCGCCTCCCCATTCTCCATGTGGAAGAGGAAGATGACTGCTCAGAGGAACCTCCAGCCTCTGAGGGTGCACCATCAGCAGACGTAAGCGAACCCAGCACCAACGCAGATACGCACACCTCGCTGGATGCCACACGAGGTAGAGTAGTGTTGTCACGTGGTGTATCACAAGGAGATGGTGGAGACAGGGACAGCAGTGGAGACTCCTCGCCGGAGGGCGCAGGATGCTTCCAGCTCTGCTCAGCTGCATGCAGGCACTGAATGATGGGGAGGGGTGGGGTGGGGTGTGGGGGGGCGGTGTTGCACCCAGAAAGTGAGCAATCCTGGAGGTGCAGCAAGAAGTGCAGGAAGTTTTGACAGATTTTGCGAATGCGATGTCAGCAAATGTGCAGAGAAAGGAGTTTATCTTCAACATGAGCACCACCGTTTCACAGGTAATGTCGACTGTAGCTCTTCCATGGAAAGGATGACCACCTGCATGGAGCAGCTAATGCACCACTCACAGATGTTCTCTATGGAGAATAGATGGCTATCTATGGAGAATAGATGACTATCTATGGAGAATAGGTGACAAAGGCTCATAAACCTCCTCTCTAGGAGGGATGTCAATGTAGACTTGGGTGCTCATGACTCCACTACTGTGCAGCAATGGGCTCCCCAGCACCTTGCTAGTAGGGATGTCCATGAGAGAGGACATGGAAGTGGGGGCTCCTATCAAAGTTCTCATACTTCTCCCCCATTACATCCCCCTCAGGCAGACCCCCACAGGCCTGCTGGGATCGCGATGGCTAAGTCTGCCCCTGCACAGTCGCAGGAGGAGCAGACTTTGGTGGGGCTATCACAGGCTCCAAGACCCAGAGGATGTCCACCATAAGTGTCTACACAGTTGCAGCAGGGAAGTGAGCAGGCTGTATCTATCCCTGCTGAAGCCACAGGGGTAGCACCTCGTAGAAGCACGCATAAGAAAAATATGAAACACAAGTAGTTGCACAAAGGTAACCAATGGGGTGTTTTAATAATTGTTTGTGTAAAGTTTGTGTAAAGTTTCCGTGTAAAGTGTAAAGTGATTACACAGCTAAAAATATTTATTTTCATCACTTTCCGGTCATGGCCAAATTTGTCTGCAACATTGGAAGTGGCTTAATGAGTTGGAGTGAATGGAGAGACATAACGTTACTTCCAGCAATGGTGGTCAGTGTGAAAGGAATGGCTTGGTCATTGTAGGGATACTTTATGGTGTTGCTGTGGGGTGGTGGGAACCTGGCGCAGCATGTGGCAGCCATATCATAGAATCATGGAATGGTTACAACAGAGAAGGAGGCCATTCGGCCCATCGTGCCCATGCTAGCTCTCCACAAGAGCACTTCAGCTATTCCCACTCCCCCACCCTTTCCCCGCAGCCCGGCAATTTCTATTCCTTCAGGTACTTATTAAATTCCCTTTTGAAAGCGACAATTGACCTGTCTCCACCACCCTTTCAGGCAGTGCATTCCAGATCCTAACCACTCGCGGCATAAAAAAGATTTTCCTCATGTCATCTTTGGTTCTTTTGCCAATCACGTTAAATCTGTGCCCTCTGGTTCTCGCATACACCGTCCCTGGTCTCCCGGGCAGCAATGTGCTCGGGTGCTGGTGGGATCTGGACCGCAGGTTCCTCCTGCTCTTCCTCCTTCTCATCTTCCAGCTGATTCTCCTCCTGATCCTCCTCCTCTGAAGAAGCTGTATGCTTAGTGCCTTGCTTCTCATGCAGCTCTAATCCTTGCTAATGCCCTATGTTGTGCAGGGCGCAGCAGACCATGACGATTCTGGAGACTCTGGCTAGTGCGCACTGAAGGGCTCCTCCAGATCTGTCAAGGCATCCGAAGCACATTTTCAGCATGTCTATTGTCTGCTCTATGGAAATGTGGCTTTCATTACATCTCTCCTCGACATCAGTACTTGGCCTCTGCAAGGGTGTCATGAGCCATGTCTTCAGTGGATAGCCCTCGTTTCCATGCAGCCAGCCGGAAAGTCTGTCTGAGGAGCGAAAAGCTGAGGGATTGTGGATTGGTGCAGGATGAAAGAGTCATGGCAGCTGTCAGGGAATTTGGCACACACACGCATGATGATTTTCCTATGGTTGCAGACCAGCTGCACATTGAGGGAGTGGAAGTCCTTGCGGTTGACAAAAGACTTCTGGGTGATGATGGAATGCCCCGATGGCCACATGTGTGCAGTCTATGATGCACTGCACCCAGGGGAAGCCAGCCAGAATGGCAAAGCTGAGCACCTGCTCAATAACACTGGCTTCATCAGTGGCAAAGTTGATATAATTAGCTGATGTCAAAGAGAGCATCGGTGAGCTGTATGATGCATCTGTGTGTGGCCAACTGTGAAATGCTGCAAATGTCTGTTGCAGATCACTGGAAGCATCCTGAGACAAAGAAGTTAAGGGCACTGGTGATTTTGACAGCCACTAGTAAGGCATAGCCACCCTGTTTCTGAGGGGTGCAGGTCTTGCTCCAGCAATCTGCAAATGTCTGTGATGACCTGGCATGATACACTGAGCCTCCTTTGACACTGCTGCTCAGTCATAGAGATATGTGTTGGAGATATCACCTCCAGTGCAGTGCAGTCCTGCGCTGATGCCCTCTGTCCTGTGCAGCATCAGGTGGTTGAGAAGAAGGTTGATGGTGTTGTAGTTTGTGCTGCAGGTGTTGGGCCTCAATGTGGTCGGATTCTGAGGATCAAGATGAGACAGTATAAATGGCACCTATGCTTATGTAGTAGATGGCTGGTCAAGTAGAGATGACAGAAGCAATCTGTCAATGGCATGATAGGTTGTACCAATGAGGTGACAGTGGATCCCGACTTTTCTGAAAAGACTTGCAGCTCGAGAAATCTAACAGCAACAACATCTGCCATTACCAGGTATCAGGTGGGAGTATTATTGTGCTTTTCATGCTGTACACATGAACTGGATCAATGGCCACTGAACTTCTGCCTCAGGATCACAATGGTTGTTCCCGAGCTGCGTGATTCCCATGGTTATCCAGGGAAATTTGAAAGGTGGGGTTAAAAAGATATTTAAGTGTCTGACAAGTTCTTAATCATTATCTAAATTAGCTTGGCCATTCGGGTTGCTGCCATGATGGCAAACATGCCCGAGGGAAACGCGCTTGGGGGCAGGATGCCAGTAGGTTTCTGACCTGCTGCAGTTATTTCAAATTTCCCTCCTGATTCACCTCCAATCCCGTCACACAGACGCCAGAAAATTCCAGCCATAGTTTGTATAAACAGACATTTGAACATAATGCAGCATGTTTTGCTGTTTTGAATGGAACAGCACAGGTACTTCACTGGTATTCTCACATGAGGAGCTCTTGATCTCAGCTGTGTCTTCAGGTAGGAGGTACTGAATGGAGACTAGGCACTTCCCCATGGGGATTAAGCAAAAGATCCTGGGAGAACCACCAAAGACAGCTTTTATGTAGCAGTAGTTTGCAGCGGTGCAATGGCAGTGGCCTGAACATACAAAGCCTGCCCTCTTCTAGGCATTAAGTAGTGAAACAGACTTCCAACAAAATCAGTAAATAGTATGTTAATTACCTTGTTCATTGAAGAATGGATCACATTCGAGTTGGGAGATGACAAAAGCATAAATGATAGTTTCAGCTGCATACGGGATGGGGTAGGGTTGGAGGAGGGCAATGTTATGGAGGTGGATGTAAGTGTTTTTTATTGTGGAGAGAAAACTCATCTTAGGGTCAATAAAGACCCTGAGATTGTGAACAGTCTAGTTCAGATTTTTAAAAATGTATTAATTCAAGGGATGTGGGCATCGCTGGCAAAGCCAGCATTTATTACCCATTCCTAATTGCCCTTGAGAAGGTGGTGGGGAGCTGCCTTCTTTAACTGCTGCACGCCCTGTGGTGAAGGTATTCCCATAGTTCTGTTAGGTAGTGGGTTCCAGGATTTTGACCTGACGATGAGGGAATGCTGATGTATTTCCAAGTCAGGATGGTGTGTGATTTGGAGGTGAACTTGGAGGAGGTGGTGTTCCCAAGTGCCTGCTGTCCTTGCCCTTCTAGGCAGTAGATGTCGTAGTTTTGAGAGGTTCTGTCGAAGAAATCTTCGTGAGTTGCTGCAGTGTATCTAGTACATGGTACACACTGCGGCCATGTTATGCCGGTGATGGAGGGAGTGAATGTTTAAGTTGGTGGATGGGGTGCCAATCAAACAGGCTGTTTTGTCCTGGATGGTGTTGAGCTTCTTGAGTGTTGTTGGAGCTGCACTCATCCAGCCAAATGGAGAGTATTCCATCACACTCCTGACTTGTGCCTTGTATGCTTTGGGTAGTCAGAAGATGAGCCACTCGTCGCAAAATACGCAGCTTCTGACCTAATCTTATAGGCACGGAATTTATGTGGCTGATTCCAGTTAAGTTTCTGGTCAATGGTGACCCTCAGGATGTTGATGGTGGGGATTAGATAATGATAATACCATTGCATGTCAAGGGGAGGTGGATAGACTCTTTCTCATTGGAGATGGTCATTGCCTGGCAGTTGTGTGGCCCAAATGTTAATTGCCACTTATCAGCCCATGTTTGAATGTTGTTCAAATCTTGCTGCATGTGGGCAAGTACTGTTTCGTTATCTGAGGAATTGCGAATGGAACTGAATACTGTGCAATCATCAGCGAACATCTCCACTTCTCACGTTTTGATGGAGGGAAGGTCATTGATAAAGCAGCTGAAGATGAGTGGACCAAGGACACTGCTCTGAGGAACTCCTGCAACGATGTCCGGGGCTGTGATGATTTTCGTCCAACATCCAGAACCATCTTCCTTTGTGCTAGGTATAACTCCAGCCAGTGGAGAGTTTTCTCCCTGATTCCCATTGACTTCAATTTTACTAGAGCTCCTTGGTGCCACACTCGGTCAACAACTGCCTTGATGTCAAGGGAAGTTACTCTCACCTCACCTCTGGAATTCAGCTCTTTTGTCCATGCTTAAAATGTGGGCAGGGAAGAGGATGAGGTCAGTGATGAGAGTACATTTGTGGTGAGACCTGAAGACAATGACTTCCCAATATATAACTGGAGGAAATTACAGCTCATCCAAAACATTATCTTGGGGAAGCAGTCTGGTAGCACAGAGGCAGTGGACACCCAAGAGCATGGTGGAGTCATAAAGCTGGCTGTCATATCCTTGGGGAACTGCTGATACATGTGGGCTACAATTAGATAGGTGAGAATGAAACCAAGTGAAGCAATCCCTCGGAGGTGGTCAATGGAAAAGACGCTTTGGAGGAGGATGGTGTGATCGACTTTATCAAACTTGCTGAGTGATCGAGAAGCGATAATGCACCATGGTCACAGTCGCAGAGAATGCTGTTAGTGACTGATTAAGGCTGTTTTCATGCTGTGAGAGGAGTTGACATGTGATTGGAAGGATTCAAACAAGAAACTGTCAGAGTGATGGAAGGTGTGGAAATGTATTTTTAAAGTTGCATTACACTGTTTTTTGTACCCTTTTTACCATAAAACAAAATGGAGTCCCGATTCTGCCAGAAACTTCTGCAGCAGACAGTCTGTTTGCATAAACATGTTAACCTTGACTGAAACTGCTAATAGCTGATTAATAGCCACCAGACAACATTAAGACTGTCCTGCTGAGATAAGTACCACCCATTGTGCTCCCCTGTATTATCAATAGTCTGTCGCTATGCCAGACCTTAGAGGGGCTGGATAAAGGTTGTAAAGATGCAGCACCAATTCACCCCCTAAGAGATAATCAAATTACCAGCCATTATCTCTTGTACAGAACTCATCCATAATATGCAAGAAGCCAAGTACCCAATCAACCACTATGGAAATCATGGGCCCAAATAACTGGCCAGGAAACTGGACAATCCTAAAATAATGCAAAGCAGGTGATAGCACATTATCACAACCTAATCGAGTTATTGCTGACTGGCCCACCAAAAACACTGACAAAGGAGACATTTGAAAAAAATGTAAAGACAAGGATGTGGTAATCATTAACTGATTGGAGAACTCTTTCTGTTTTCGCTGACTGCAAAGACAGAACCAATACACAGGATGGAACCATAATTTGTTTGTTCTACTGCAAAAATTGTGAAACTGTACCATATTGAGAGTCCCCACTTAGCCTTTGACTGAGTGAGACTCTTCCTTGCTGCAAGTAAAACTTATTAAAGGAACTTCTACTGGAGTTGATTGTGTTAGAGTCATATATTGAGAGTCAAGAGTTCGACAGAGGTGACAACACCTTCATGAATCTTGGGGCTGAGGGGTCAATTCTGAGCTTATTGAAGAGAGGAGGAATCATGGCAGCATTGAAAGGGAGAGGGAAACATTCTCAAGCATAGGAAACCATTTTCAATGTCAGATAGCAGGGAGGCCAGAAAAGGAAGTTGAACGGTCAAGGGTTTAGTGGGAATGAAATCTAGCAGGTCTCATGAACAAGATGAACTTGAAGGAGGCATAGGGTCAGAAAATTGGCAAAGAAACTAGATGTTTGGAAAGGAAAGAGATAAAGGGTGAAGCAGCAGAGGCACCTGGTCATTCTCTTGTTGATAAAGAAATCCAGAAGCTCCTCACGCTTATTTTTTTTTTTTTTTAAAGAGGTGAGGGTGGAGGGGGCGGAGAGGGGGATTTCAGGGGGTACGTTGAAAATAGAGAAAACAAACCTGAATTTTTGCCCTCCAGGATAACCTTAGAGTAATGAGTGGTTTTGACAGATAGCATGTTTGGTAGAGCTTGATATGGTCAAGCCAAATCTGATAATGAATGGCTAATCCAGTTATGTGCCATGGAAACTCAAGTTTGCAACCCTTACACTTGAGGAACCAATGATGGGGCATTCCATGTCAAATGACCAGGAGTAGAGGTGGAGAAGGTTTTGCTTGGATGAGGGTAATGAAAGTGATCATACCAATAGCTGCAGAGGTATCATGATGAATGGGAAGCCAAAGGCTAGGCAGTTAGGAATTTAAGAGTGCAGTTATAAATGACTTGAGGGTAAAATAATTTTTCCACGATAGATGCAGAAAGAAATGGAGTTGAAAGAGGGTCGGGGGATGTAGATGGTGAGGAATACAAGTGGTTGCAGATGGCTTGACTGTGTTTGAAACCATGGGAGTAGAGGCACCATGGGAAATGATTAGGTCAAGGGAGTGGTTATGGAGATGGGTAGAATAATTTATATAGAGGGAGAGATTTAGGGAGGACAAAAAGACAGTGAATTTGGAAGAGAGGGGGCAAGGAGATTGAGATGGAGATTGAAATCATTGAAAATGAGGAGTCCTTCGGTCGAGAGGCTGAGGAAAGAAAGAATGGAAGATATCTCAGGTAGGAACCGGAACTGGGGCTTGGGGAGAAGTGAATAATATAGATTTTTACAGCAAGCTAATTTAAATTAGACTGTGAATTCCTTTTTTAAAAAGAAACAAATACATTGTTTTGTTGCTTTGTGTAGAAAGAAGAGCTGCCAATGATATAAGTGCAATTTCAAAATGTTTATGAAGAAACTGTATAGCAAAAACAGATGAAATTATTTAACATATAATCTGATTTATTTATTTATTATTTAGATCAATATAACCCAAGATTAATCACTTTGCAGCTTGTCACTGAAATTCTTCTCTAGTTACTTGGCACATACCTGGAGTTGACTTTCCACCCACTGTTTTTTCCTCTTTCTTTTTGGATTTGGATTTTCCTGAATCCGTGCCTGCTGCTGGAGAAGCCCGCTGACTGAAAACCATAAATAATTAAAACTAATCTTCAAAAGAAAATCCATCTGCCACACATCATAGAAATATAGTGTACCTTGATTGGCTTTGGTGTAGATGCACTAAACCATTCATTTGGCTTTCTCCTACTTAGTCACCAGTTTGTCTTAGGTTTTTGCACAGGAAAGTAATTGCTGCCAAGTCTTCTAATTTGTTCTGTGCAAGAGATATAACTAGGACTCCATGAGATTATCTGTTTAGTGGAAAAAATATTTCAGTCTGGCTTGTATGGCATCAGATAAATTGATGGAAGAATGTCTTCACTTAAATGAAACTGAGTGACCATTAAGCATTTGGAGTTTTCTGCTAGATACTCTGCTAGGATCCTGTGTCACCAACCATTGAACCTATGAATGGACTTTAAATCACCTATAAACAAAAGTGTGTCTTTATAATAATGAAAAATGGATAGACAGGATGACAGACATGCAGACAGGATGACAGACAGAAAGAAAGAAAGAAATTAATTAATTATCTACATTTCACTTTTCACAGCTTCAGGATATCCCAAATCCAAAGAAATACTTTAGTGAAGTGTAGTCACGGTTGTAATGTAGGTAAAATACTTGCAGATTGGGAAAGGGAAGCTTTGTCGAGGAACCATTAGCTTTGCAAGTTCACCCAAAATGGTCACATGAAATATCAGGCATTGGGAACTAAAGATGCCTTCTATTATCAGACCTACAATAATCTTTTGCTGGGATCTACAACCCTTTCCCCCAAAGGGAGTTTTCAGAGTCTCGAGAATTGTAAACCAGTCTGAAGACATAAAACCCTTCTGCCTTATAAATATTATTTTCTGCCTTAGCTTGCAGGTGGGAATTGTCATGGTTGACCACGAATTGCAACTCTTGACCTGTATTGAGTGCCTGGTGCATAGCTGTGTTAGTATACATCAGGCAAGGGGTTCTGATCGGACAATCGTTCAGGATATGGATATGTATGGAGATGCTGCACCCTGTGATGTGCTATGACCACAAAAGACACTTTCTGAAAACTCTCAGCACTAGAGAGAAGCTAACACTGAGAAATGTGTACTAAGTTTGCTCTTCAAATTGAATTTGAAAAACTGGTGATGGCACTACTATATGGCAAAGTGTAAGTCTGCATACTTTAGGTCTACAGGACTAAGCATTCCCTTGAGCACACTGTATGTATAATTTGTTATAATGTGACTACATTGTGTTATAGAGCTCCACTTGGTGGACTACTGTGGCAATGCAACTACTGATGTATTTATTAACAGTAAAGAGTCATGTGGAAAAGTCACATGACAGTTTCTGTTAAGAGCCATCTTGTGTAGTGTGTTTGTTAGTGATATTGTAAAGATATCACATATTGGCAATGCAGGATAGGATATTTGGATTCCTTAGCTGAAATTTTTGTTGGTGGATAATTATGCCAACTGACAGAGAGACTTTGAGAGGTTCTTTGTTTTGCAGAAGAGCTAAAAATCTAAGATAAATTTCAAGCACACTTAGCTGAACTGTCAACATTGCCAGAGACCAGATGGTCGTGCCTATGGGAATAATAGGGTGAGTTCCATTGTGACCGAGAGACTTTAGGAGCGTATGTGGAGCAGCTAGAAATGTGTTTCACTGCGAATAGTATCGTCCCCGATGATGTAAACCGGAACCGGAATGGAAACAGGCTATTTCCTTGACTGAAGCAGGCCCCGAGGTGTATGAAAACCTGAAAAATGTGCTTGTTCCTGTCAAGCCAAAGGACACGCCACTGACAGAGAGCCTAACCATGTTAGCACAACACTACAGTCCGAGCCCTTGGAAATTGCTGAAAGTTATTGTTTTGGAACACAAAATCAATTACACAAAGTGGGTACCAGTGAGTATATTGTAGCTTTAAAAAAGCTATCCATTAGCTGTCATTTTGGAAACTTTGTGGGTTGAAAAATTAAGCAATCAGAAAGAAACTGTTGACAAACCCTAACTTGACTTTTGATTTAGCTTGTCGATGGATATGGGCGACAAATACTCCTGAGATTTTCAGCCATTTCCAGTCATCAGACAACCAAGATGAATCGCCTGCAGGTTAAAAATAAAAGGCAGTTGGGCACCAAGGCCTCAGCAACTAGCCAAGGTAATGGTACGACCTCAATGTACTATCGGTGCCTAGTAGAACACATTGCTCAAAGTTGTCCATATGTGAAGATTGAGTGTTCCTTCTGCAAGAAAACTGGGCATCTTGCGAAGGCGTACCGACTGAAGAGTAAATCAAATTTCAATGCTAGAAGTAGCATTGAAGAGAAGCAACAGGATGAGGAGGTTCTGAAGATACATGTCATCAGGAGCACGAGGGTATCCAACATCGATTCATGAAGTATCGTCACTCCAAGTAGACATTGCAGGAACCAGGATACCCATGGAAATCGACACTGGTGCATCCGTGAGCGTAGTACCAGAATCGCTATATCTCAACAAGTTACGTAATTTTTGACTGGAGAAATCGAAGATAGAGCTGCGAGGCTACTCAGGAGAGCAAATCCCTGCAGTAGGACATATCACCAAACCGGTGAAATACAAGGATAAGTTTCAGAGCTTGTCTCTCATAGTAGTCGCAGGAGACAAGCCTGCCTTGATATGTAGAAATTGATTGGGATCACTGAAGCTGGATTGGAATTAGATTTTTTGTGTGGAAACGAAATTTGCATCGAAAGATGATGTCATCAAGCAGTATCCGAAGGTGTTCCACAAAAAAGGCAGTCCGATCCAAGACTTCAAGGCGAGTGTCAAAGTGCAGAAGAACGCAAGACCAGTTTACTACAAACCATGTTCTGTACCACATGCACTCAAGGAGAATGTTGAGCAAGAACTCAAAAGACTAGAAACTGAGAACACTATCTCAAAGGTAGAAGAAGTGTTCTATTTTTCATACATTGGTGAACTGTCAGTCACAGCTGAAGAGATTGGTGGAGCAAACAAACGTCACCAAGTTATGTCAAAGGTGTATGATTACATAGCAAATTGGGCTTGTATTCACTGGAGTTCAGAAGAGTGAGAGGGGACCTCATAGAAACGTTTAAAATTCTGACGGGTTTGGACAGGTTGGATGCAGGAAGAATGTTCCCAATGTTGGGGAAGTCCAGAACCAGGGGTCACAGTCTAAGGATAAGGGGTAAGCCATTTAGGACCGAGATGAGGAGAAACTTCTTCACTCAGAGAGTGGTGAACCTGTGGAATTCTCTACCACAGAAAGTAGTTGAGGCCAATTCACTAAATATATTCAAAAGGGAGTTAGATGAAGTCCTTACTACTCGGGGGATCAAGGGGTATGGCGAGAAAGCAGGAAGGGGGTACTGAAGTTTCATGTTCAGCCATGAACTCATTGAATGGCGGTGCAGGCTAGAAGGGCTGAATGGCCTGCTCCTGCACCTATTTTCTATGTTTCTATGTTTCTAAATGGCTGGCCAAACCAGGTATCAGAGAAAGATATCCATCCATACTTTGTTCGTAGGAATGAATTATCAGTGAATAAAATTTGTATCATATGGGGTGCAAGAGTGGTAATCCCAAATAAATTCAGGTACAAATTGTTAGGAGATCTTCATGACAAGCTCCTGGGAATGTGCTTGACCAAGAGTTTTGCACGCAGTTACTTATGGTAGGCAGGTTTAGATCAGGAGATACAGTACATCGTTAGTCAGTGTACAACATGTCAATCGGTGAGCAACTAACCATCAATATTATTACAGCCATGGAAGTGACCTCCCAGTGTTTGGCAAAGGTCACATGTAGATTTTGCTGAGCTAGAAATTGTTCACAGTGATAGATAGTCATTCGAAGTGGGAAGAGGTGTTTCCGATGCGGAAAATAACAAGTAAAACACTAGACAAGTTGCGAAGATTGTTTTCTTCATATGGTCTTCATATGGTCTCCCAGAAGAAACTGTGTCTGATAATGGGTCGCAATTTTGTTCAGAAGAATTTGCACAGTTCATGAGCAGAAACGGTGTGAAATATACCAAAGTTCCATCGTACCACCCTCCTTCAAATGGTGCAGCAGAGCGCACAGTACAAATTGTAAAATGTGCCCTCATCAAGCAAATGTTGGATCCAAATCCAAGGAAACTGCAGTTGCTGTTGCGCCACAAACTAGCAAATTTTCTGATTACCCCTCGGAATATTCCTCATACAATTACTGGTAGAACACCAGTAGAGTTGTTTCTCAAATGACAGCCACAAACCAGGTTCTCATTATTAAAGCCAAACTTGGCACAATCAAGACTGAGAGTCATGATAGAGGTAGAGTAAGAGAGGGAAGTATGCAATAGAAAGGTTAGATTTGTTCATCTTGATCATATATTACCTTGTGGAAGGAGTTAAAAGTTGGAATGATTCGATTATTTCTGATGAGTCAGATAGTCTTGTTACAAGTAGAGTACCAGTAGCAAATCCTTCAACAGATGCACTAGAAACAAGTCCAAGATAATATCAGAATGTAAGTCTGAATCCGAGTCAGACAGACAAACAGTCTAAAGTTATAGAGAGTCCAAATATAGATCAAGGGTTTCCCTTGGAGAAAAACTATCCTCAGGCTCAGCCTAGAATAAGTCTAAGTCCTAAAACAAGATTAGAAAATTCTGTTCAACAAAGAAGGTATCCTCTTCGAAACTGAAAACCAGTAGTTAAGTTTGATTTGTAAATATGGAAAAAATAAGTTCATATCTTTTGTTGTGTTTAACCATGCAAGTTATCCATAATGATTATTTTGTTATGATTACATCTTCAATAAGGAGGGGGCAGTCTTATATAGCTCCACCCAGTGGACTACTTTGGTAATGCAACTACTGATGAATTAACAATAAAGGGTCATGTGGCAAAGTTACATGATGACAGTTTCTGTTAAGAGCCATCTTGTGTAGTGTGTGTGTTTGTTAGTCATGTCGTAAAGATATCACACCTTGAAATTCCCCTTGTTAAGGAATCCATTTAAGACTCTTTGATTTAATATATAGCACAGACCGAACCTTTTACCTGGAGTAGAAATCTTCTCTTTTGATCAGGATAAATTCTTTATTTTACACAGATAATTTTTCTACACAATAACTGACTGACAATCAGTATAGCGGGTCTAAAAGTCCATGGCCCAGCAGGTGTGTGGCAGAAGTGCTGGAAATTAGGCCACGGCCTAGATATGCTGGGTCTCAATTTGCCTGTTATTTTCCATTTGGCCCTGTTTGCGGTGGAGCCTCCAACCACTTCAAATAAGACCACTAATGACAGAAGTGGCATGGCTGGGGGAAGGAACTCCCAGCCTGGGAGTTTTCTTGTCCCCAGCCTGGGAATCCACTGGTGAAAACAGGTGCATTGGCCTTCAGCCGGCATATATAAAACCGATCTGGTGGTACAGGTCAGGATGGTGGACTAGACCCTCAACGATTTAAAAAATATTTAATCAAGTATTTATAAAAGCTCTATGGACATGTTTCTGGGAAGGGTGGTGGGGGTGCAGCCAAGAACGGCTGCCAAAAATGCATTTTGTTGCCTTCCCACTGCTGGATGCCTAAGATAAGCTCCTAGTGGCATTGATACCTGCCCAGATTGTTAATATTAAGAAACCTACTCCTCAACATGCATACTCCAGCCAGAGGTTTCCAGCAAGTGCATCCCAGTATGTACACCAAAACGTTGCCCTCACAGATTTCTGGGCTAGGGCCTCTCAGATGGCTGTATTTGCTCACCCACTCACAAAAATTCAGAGATGCACCAAAAAATAATTTTGTTCTTGATAACACATGTATGTGGCAAGTGTGGAAACCCATTGCGATGGTTAAGCATCTCCATATCAAACTACCGAAAAATCCACATACGTTTCTGTTTCCCTGATATGGAGTCAGTTCAGTTACAATTTTCTGGTGTTTTATATAAAGTGTGAACTCTGGACTATAGTAGATACTCTTAAAACTTTTAATACGCAACAATTCCTTGCTTTTTTTTCACATTTCACATTTTACTAGTGGGGTTCATGATAACCATGAACCCTTTGCTTGTGTACCATGGCCTTAGGCAAGAAGCAGTATCATACCACATAATCAGGGCAGCAGTGAACTTCAGATTTATTTTACTGTCTGTTACAGCTAAAAGGCATAACTTCTATACATTGTGAGTACTTACGGAACAAATACAAAGTCCAACTGTGACAAAACAGGATTCAGGTAATCTTCCATGGATTGGATAATACTTGAGAAGTCTGCATGAAGATTGCATTCATTTCCTGTAGTAGTTTTTGTTTTCTTTTAATTTGAATAGAAAAGAGTAAATTAAAACAATGATATCTTAAACATTTGCTAATCTCCCATGTAATGCAATGTAACACACAATGCATTAATCTCAGGGCCTCTGATTTACAGTGACAAATTCTATTTTTTATTGCATGATATTCTGGGATTTTTACTGCTTTTTGTGTGCTTGTGTTAGTGATGTCTTAAAGATATCACATGTTTCTTAAAGTGCAGGGTGCAATAGATGGCACCACATAGCACTGTGAACTCCCTCCATTTCCTTAATAGAAAGGGGTACCACTCACAAAATGACCAAATTGTGTGTGACTACATGCAAATAATCCTCTACAGCAATGCCAGATGAGCTAGAAAATGCATTTATCCAGAGAAATTCTACTGTCCCTGAGCTCTTCAAGAAAGGTATTCAAATTAATGAATGGTTAGTGGCTGATAGCCTTGACGAAGAGTTCATTGAGTGTGTTCAGGATGGTTTCTTAGAATACATTGTGGAACCAACCAGGGAGCAGACTATTTTAAATCTGGTAATGTGTATGAGACTGGATTAATTAATGATTTCATAGTAAAGGATCCTCTTGGGAAGAGTGATCAAAGCATGGTAGAATTTCAAATTCAATTTGAGGGTGAGAAAGCTAGGTCTCAAACTAGTGCCCTGAACTTAAATAAAGGCAATTACAAAGGTATGAAAGCAGACTTGGCTGAAGTGGGCTGGGAAAATTGATTAAAGGGTAAGACGGTAGATGAACAGTGCCAAACATTTAAGGAGATATTTCATAACTCTCAGCAAAGATATATTCCAGTAAGCAAGAAAGACTCTAAGAGAAGGATGAACCATCCATGGCTAACTAAGGAAGTAAAGGATGGTATTAAATTGAAAACAAAGGCATACAATGTTGCGAAGAATAGTGGAAGGATTGGGACATTTTTTAGACACCAGCAAAGGCTGACTAAAAAACAATAAAGGGAGAGAAGATAGTTTATGAGAGTAAACTAGCAGGAAATATAAAAACAGCAGTAAGAGCTTCTACAGGTACATAAAAAGGGAGAGTAGCTAAAGTAAACATTGGTCCCTTAGAGGATGAGACTGGGGAATTAATAATGTGAAACAGGGAAATGGCAGAGACTCTGGACAAATATTTTGTATCGGTCTTCATGGTAGAAGACACTATAAGCATCACAATAATTGATAATCAAGAGGCTATTGGGAAGGAGAACTTAAAATAATTACTATCACTAGAGAAAAAATACTAGGCAAACTAATGGGACTAAAGGTGGACAAGTCACCTGGCTTGTATCCTAGGGTCTTAAAAGAAGTGGCTGCAGAGATAGTGGATGCATTGGTTGTAATCTACCAAAATTCCCTGGATTCTGGAGAGGTCCCAGCAGATTGGAAAACCACAAATGTAACACCCCTATTTAAGGAAAGAGGGAGACAGAAAGCACAAAACTATAGACCGGTTAGCCTAACATCTGTCATTGGGAAAATGCTGGAGTCCATTATTAACGAAGTAAGAGCAGAACATTTAGAAAATCATAATACAGTCAAGCAGAGTCAGCATGGTTTTATGAAAGGGAAATCATGTTTGACAAATTTGCTGGAGTTCTTTGAAGATGTAATGAGCATAGTGGATAAAGGGGAACCAGCAGATGTCGTGTACTTGGATTTCCAGAAGGCATTCGATAAGGTGCTTAAAAGGTTACTGAACAAGAGCTCACTGGGTAATATATTAGCATGGATAGAAGATTGGCTAACTATTAGAAAATAGAGAATCGGGATAAATGGGTCATTTTCAGGTTGGCAAACTGTAACTAGTGGGGTGTCACAGGGATCATCAGTGCTGGGGCCTCAACTATTTACAATCTATATTAATGACTTGGATGAAGGTAGCGAGTGTAAGGTAGCCAAATTTGCTGATGATACAAAGATAGGTGGGGAAGCAAGTTGTGAGGAGGATGCAAAGAATCTGCAGAAGGACATAGACAGGCTAAGTGAGCCAAACATTCAGCAGATGGAGAATAATGTGAGGTTATCCACATTGGTAGGAAAAATAAAAAAGCAAATTATTATTTAAATGGGCAGAGATTACAAAATGCTGTGGTACAGAGGGATCTAGGGGTGCTTGTACATTAAACACAAAAAGTTAGCTTGCAGATACAGCAAGTTATTAGGAAGGCAAATGGAATGTTGGCATTTATTGCAAGGGGGATGGAGTAAAAAGTAGGAAAGTTCTGCTACAACAGTACAGGGTGTCTCACTCACTCATTTTCTTTAGTCACTCACGGAAAAGAGTGACTAAAGTAAATGTTGGTCCCTTAGAAGATGAGAAGGGGGATTTAATAATGGGAAATGGCTGAGACCTTAAACAATTATTTTGCTTCGGTCTTCACAGTGGAAGACACAAAATTGCTGGTCACGGGAATGTGGGAAGGGAGGACCTTGAGACAATCACTATCACTAGGGGGGGGGAGTGCTGGACAGGCTAATGGATCCCAAGGTAGACAAGTCCCCTGGTCCTGATGAAATGCATCCCAGAGTATTAAAAGAGATGGTGGAAGTTATAGCAGATGCATTTGTTATAATCTACCAACATTCTCTGGACTCTGGGGAGGTACCATCGGATTGAAAAGCAGCTAATGTAACGCCTCTGTTTAAAAAAGGGGGCAGACAAAAGGCAGGTAATTATAGGCTGGTTAGTTTAACATCTGTAGTGGGGAAAATGCTTGAAGCTATCATTAAGGAAGAAATAGCGGGACATCTAGATAAGAATCGTGCAATCAAGCAGACGCAACATGGATTCATGAAGGGGAAATCATGTTTAACTAATTTATTGGAATTCTTTGAGGATATAACGAGCATGGTGGATAGAGGTGTACCGATGGATTTGGTGTATTTAGATTTCCAAAAGGCATTCGATAAGGTGACACACAAAAGGTTACTGCAGAAGATAAAGGTACGCGGAGTCAGAGGAAATGTAATAGCATGGATAGAGAATTGGCTGGCTAACAGAAAGCAGAGAGTCGGGATAAATGGGTCCTTGTCGGGTTGGAAATCAGTGGTTAGTGGTGTGCCACAGGGATCAGTGCTGGGACCACAACTGTTTACAATATACATAGATGACCTGGAAAAAGGGACAGAGTGTAGTGTAACAAAATTTGCAGATGACACAAAGATTAGTGGGAAAGCGGGTTGTGTAGAGGACACAGAGAGGCTGCAAAGAGATTTAGATAGGTTAAGCGAATGGGCTAAGGTTTGGCAGATGGAATACAATGTCGGAAAATGTGAGATCATCCACCTTGGCAAAAAAAAACAGTAAAAGGGAATATTATTTGAATGGGGAGAAATTACAACATGCTGCGGTGCAGAGGGACCTGGGGGTCCTTGTGCATGAATCCCAAAAAGTTAGTTTGGGGGTGCAGCAGGTAATCAGGAAGGTGAATGGAATGTTGGCCTTCATTGCAAGAGGGATGGAGTACAAAAGCAGGGAGGACCTGCTGCAACTGTACAGGCTATTGGTGAGGTCGCACCTGGAGTACTGCGTGCAGTTTTGGTCACCTTACTTAAGGAAGGATATACTAGCTTTGGAAGGGGTACAGAGACGATTCACTCGGCTGATTCCGGAGATGGAGGGGGTTACCTTATGATGAGCGATTGAGTAGACTGGGTCTTTACTCGTTGGAGTTCAGAAGGATGAGGGGTGATCTTCTAGAAACATTTGAAATAATGAAAGGGATAGACAAGATAGAGGCAGAGAGGTTGTTTCCACTGGTCGGCGAGACTAGAACTAGGGGGCACAGCCTCAAAATACGGGGGAGCCAATTTAAAACCGAGTTGAGAAGGAATTTCTTCTCCCAGAGGGTTGTGAATCTGTGGAATTCTCTGCCCAGGGAAGCAGTTAAGGCTAGCTCATTGAATGTATTCAAATTTTAGATAGATTTTTAATCAATAAGGGAATTATGGGGAGCGGGCGGGTAAGTGGAGCTGAGTCCACGGCCAGATCAGCCATGATCTTGTTGAGTGGCGGAGTAGGCTCGAGGGGCTAGATGGCCTACTCCTGTTCCTAATTCTTATGTTCTTATGTGAGACCACACCTGGAGTACTGCGTACAGTTTTGATCTCCTTATTTAATGTAGAATATACTTGCATTGGAGGCAGTTCAGGGAAGGTTCATGAGGTTGATTCCTGAGATGAAGGGGTTGTCTTATGACAAAAGATTGAGCAGGTTGGGCCTATACTCATTGGAGTTTAGAAGAATGAGAGATGATCTTATTGAAACATATAAGATTCTGAGGGGCTTGAGTGGGTAGATGCAGAGAGGATGTTTCCCCTCTTGGGGGAATTTAGAACTAGGGGTTATAGTTTCAGAATAAGGGGTTGCTTATTTAAAATGGAGATGAGGAGGAATTTCTTCTCTCAAGAGGTCGTGAATATTTGGAATTCTCTACCCCAGAGAGCAGTGGAGGCTGGGTCATTGAATATATTTAAGGTGGAGATCGACAGATTTTTGAATGATAAGGGAGTCAAGGGTTATGGGGAGTGGGCAGGGAAGTGGAGTTGAGGCCAAGATCAGATCAGCCATGATCTTATTGAATGGTGGTGCAGGCTTGAGGAGCCAAATGGCCTATTCCTGTTCCGATTTCTTATGTTCTTATGATAAAGCATACCCTTTACTGTCATGGATAATAATCACTAAGAGTTGAAAAACAGCAGCTGAGGATCACTACAATGTGGCACATGCTTCTACCAGAGTTGTTATAGAGAACTATATTGCTCTTAAGGGACACGTTTGTTGCCTTGTTGTATAAAGAGGGACTGTGCGATTATGCCCCTGAGCGTGCATCCTGCATATAGTTTGCTGTACACTGCAAATCATAATTATCAAAAAAAAACCTGAACATGGAGATTCCTGGGGAGGTGGATATGGCTGATATGTCTAAATGGTAACCTTTTTGCCAATTTCCAACAACATATTTGAACTGCAATCATGTTTTATCACTTCTTTATTATTCCAAACATCAAATTGCTAGATTTAATAGCAAAATGGTATCAACTTGTATACATCAGCCGTATACAACTTAAGGAAAGTTTGTATGCAAACACTCATTGTTCAATTTTTAAAAATCATATGGTACTTGTGTTCTGCAGTATAATCATCATCATAGGCAGTCCCTCGAAATGAGGATGACTTGCTTCCACGCCAAAAAAAAGGATGAGTTCACAGGTGTTTCGAATGAAGAACCCGAACTACATCCTCAAGGGTGGAAGATGCCTGTGCGTGGATTCTTTTAATGTGTGGTGGCCGTTGCACACCAGCCACTACACAGGCTTGACAGAGCTAGGTCTTGGTCCAGTGACAAGGATTACCTATGACAACTGGAGACCTGCTCTGCTGCATGGACTTAGTGCGCACACATATCGCAGTGTGGGTTGGCCCGTGCTGCCCGTGGGTTGGCCCGTGCTGCCCCTGGGCTCCTGGCCCCGAACGAATGCCTTCCCTGGGCCCCGATCACATCCCTCCACAGTCTCTCACAGTTCCTTCGCCAAGCAGTATAATAACATAATGTGCCTGAAATTCCGATGTCCCAGGTCTGTACGAAGTTTCTACGGACCTGGGAAGGCATCGGAAAAGCCGGTTTTCAGCATGCAATCCGCTGAAAACCGACTTTTCCGATCTGTCAAGCTTCTGCTTCTGCTTGACAGATCTCGTGCATATCGGGAGCGAGGACATTTGCAGGGCAAGATTTGCGATATTTACGCATATCTTGCCAAGCAAATGTCCTTAAAAATCTTGCGCCTGAAAAAGCAGGCGTATAGCCTACTTTCATAGGTGCAAGTGTTTAAAAACATACATAAACATCAAAATTAAATTAAATAAACACATATGAAATATATTTTATTGTTTAAAAACACTCCCCACTATGGTAAATTTATTTTAAGGCATAATTAAAAAAACATTTTAAAAAGTCGGGAAAATATATATTTTTTTTATAAGAACTTTAATTTAAATGAATCTTAAATATGTAGTGTATTTTAAAATTTTTTTTATTAATGTGTTTGTATGTTTGGCGGGGGGGGGGGGTTTTCATTCATAATAATGGGAACTCCAACTTACGGAGTTCCCAGTATTATGAATGAGAAAATATTGTACCTTGATTGGCTGCCCAGAGCCATGTGACTCCAGCTCCAGCATACAGACGTCCCAATGTGCACGCACTCCGATGCGTAGGAATTGAAGGCCTCAGGATCGGAAGTTCGAGCGGGCGCAGCACCTTCAGGTAAGTGCGCATTTTTTTTCCTTTTTTCAGTAGTTTGCCCACGGGAAGACCTCGATTGGAATTTCTGGGCCAATATGCAATGGCACATTTCCAGCATAATAAAACAGTACAATAGGGACAATATGCATGTGTTTGTACAGAAACATTGGGGGAATATTGCAGTTTGAGGCTTGCTTCAGGCAAACGTCTCCAACCTGAAAATTTTTAACGAAAATACCTGGTGGTCCCAGAGGAATGTAGGAATTCGGCCGGGAGGCTCCATTCGCTGTGCAGTGTACGGGAACATGTCTTCCAGGTACGTATTCTTATTCTGGAATCACATCGGCCTGGATCACCAATCACTATGTAGTATTCTCATTGATAATAATAGGAACTCGAGCTCCCATTACTATCAATGAGAATACCCTCAAAAAAAGAAACACAACACAATAAATTAAAAAATCTCACATATTTAAAATTAATTGAAATTGAATGTAATTAAATGTTTTAGAACATTTTTGATTTTATTGAATTTTTTTTAATGTGCTTTAAAAAGATTAAAAATAAAGTTACCTTAATGGACAGGGTTTTTAATATAAAAATGAGTGATTAAATTTAATTTTTCTATGTTTTAAAACTCTTACGCTGCTTTTACCAGGTGTAAATATTTGAAGGACATTCGCTGGGCATATAGGCCAATCTCTGCCCCGTGGATGTCCTCCCTGTGGGGATGCGTTGGATTTGTCAAAAGAAATTTTGACAGATCGCAAATGCTGGTTCTCAGCACGTGCGTATCATGTGCTGAGAATCGGCATTTGTGAGGCCTCTTCGGGTGCATGCTCACATCGTATGCACCCTGCGAGGCCGCAATTTTCGGCCCAATAATTTCTGCATTGGAGACAAAATATACAAGATAGAATTATGATTATATATTGAGCATAAAATGGCAAATTAACTCACCATGTCTAGATTTATGTCTTGTAATTTCTGAAACAGCTCCTTCCTTTGCATCTTGTGATGCTGCTTGTATTCGAGTTCTGAAAGATACTGCTCCAGTTTTTGCTTATACCTGGAGACTCTTGCCAATAGATTTGAAAATAATTGAGGATTTACAAAAGTACGAACAATTTTAGCTTGTGTTGTACTCAGGCCTGAATGAATATAAAATAAATACTTGTTTAGTTAAAAGATTGACATAATGATATTCAATGAAAAAGTGAACAGAACTTAGCTATAAAAGCATAGAAACATAGAAAATAGGAGCAGTAGTAGGCCATTCGGCCCTTCAAGTCTGCACCGCCATACAATATGATCACGGCTGATCCTCTACCATATTCCCGCTTTTTCCTCATATCCCTTGATGCCTTTTTTTTTTGAAAATTTTGAAAACATTTCTCCTCATCTTGGTCCTAAATGTCCTACCCCGTATCCTGAGACTTTGAGCCCTTGTCCTAGACTTCCCAGCCAGGGGAATCATCCTCCCCGCATCCAGTCTATCCAACCCAATCAGAATTTTATACGTTTCAATGATATCCCCTCTCATTCTTCTAAATGCTAGTGAATATAGGCCTATATCAAAATAGTGGTCAGCAAACAGCTTTGTCACTGTTATACTAAAATAATTATTTGTCCATTAAAGTTTAAAGAAAATCATGGACTGGATAGTCCAGCAGGCTAATTCACTGTCCTTTCATTTTCTAGACATGGTTTCAAATCCAGTTTAGACTCATGGGATGAAACTCTGCTGGCTGTAAGGGAGTCTATTTGGGTTATGTAAATCCAGTTCATAATAGGCATGGGCTCATAGCACTAAAGTACTTCTAAATAGTCATTACACTGTCAATCTGATTTAAAAAGCCACAGGATGACTGGTGTAGAAAATGGAAAAATGACATACAGGTGCATTGAAGTTGATACTAAGCGCATTGTTGGAGTATCTGACTGTTGGCGCCAACAGTTCAAAAAAAGTCTCAAAAATAAGTATTAAAAAAATACATTATTCTTCAAATAATGTTATGCAGCAAATTGAAGATTCAAATGTTATGTTAAGAATAACTACTTGCATTTATGTGGCCCTTGGAGTTCTTAACATTGACTGAAGATCCCAAGAAGTCTCATGGCTTCAGGTCAAGTATGGGCAAGGAAACATCCTACTGAATACCACCTACCGCCCTCCCTCAGCTGATGAATCAGTGCTCCTCCATATTGAGCACCACTTAGAAGAAGCAATGAGGATAGCTCAGGCACAAAATGTACTCTGGGTGGGGGACTTCAATGTCCATCACCAAGAGTGGCTTGGTAGTGTCACTACTGACTGAGATGGCAGAATCCTGAAGGATATAGCTGCCAGACTGGGCTGCAGCAGGTGATGAGAAAACCAACACAAAGGAAAAACCTACTTGACCTCGTCCTCACCAATCTGCCTGTCGCAAATGCATCCATCCATGACAGTATTGGAAGCAGTGATCACCGCACAGTCCTTGTGGAGACAAAGTCCCATCTTCACACGGAGGGCACCCTCCATCGTGATGTGTTGCACTATCACCGTGCTAAATGGGATAGATTTAGAACTGATCTAGCTGTTCAAACTGTGCATCCATGAGGCACTGTGGGCTATCAGCAGCAGCAGAATTGTATTCCATCACAACCAGCGTATCCCTCACCCTACCATTATCATCAAGCCATGGGATATACTCTGGTTCAATGAGGAGTGTAGAAGAGAATGCTAGGATCTGCACCAGGTATATCTAAAAAATGAACTGCAAACCTGGGGAAGCTGCAACACAGGACTACATGCATACTAAACAGGAGAAACAGCATGCTATAGACAGGCCTAAGCGATCCCACAACTAACAGCTCAGATCAAAGTCTGCAGTCATCCAGTCGCGAATGATGGTGGACAATTAAACAATTAACAGGAGGAGGAGGAGGCTCCATGAATGGCCAAATCCTCAATAATTGTGGAGCCCAGCACGCTAGTGCAAAAGACAAGGCAGAAGCGTTTGCAACCAAGGGCTGAGTGGATGATACATTTCGGCCTCCTCCTGAGGTCCCCACCATCGCAGAAACGAGGTTATGCGGATAGATTCAGCTGAGGAAAGACGGGAGGAGGCTCAAGTGGAGCATAAACGCTGGCATAGACTGGTTAGGCCAACTCGGCCTTTTGGCTAAGATCATGCGTAACTGACCTGACAGGGGAGTAACCACCATAACCTAAGGTGGTTCTCCCTGGATCAGGAAGGTATATGCTTGCTTTTTTGGAAATAGGAGGTGGGTGGGGTGGCTTGACCCATCCACCTCCACGGAGGTGTGTGGGGGGCCTGACCCATCCACCTCCATGGCACGAACCTGGTATTGCAGTACTTCCAGGAACGGTGCAGTGGCTCTAGGCCTTTTGGCTAAGAGCATTGGCACAGAGTGATCCTTGATGTGTGCAAGGTGACCTCTGGCGTTTGTGATTTGACAAAGAATTGGAACGATTGGCTACGAATTTCAAAAAAAAAAACTGGCTTGTTTCTGAGCTGTATATCTTATGTAATCCTACGACATGAAAATAGGAACTAAATAAATTAGCCTGTTAACAGCATTTCTCTCAATATGGCACCCACTGTGAAAATATTCATTGTTTTCACAAAAGTGGATAATTTCTGCAATGCACAATTTGTATACTCATTGTTTTGAGTGCTCAACATACACTCAATCAAATAACATAGAAGGAAATAATGACCATTCTGGAGAAAGTGATGTATGACAAGCAAAATTGTACATTTCACATTTTGCTATTGCTTCTTTATTTTGTAATGTGATATGAGTGGTTGGGGCAGTTGAATCTCATTCAAGTAGGTGTATCTGTGCCTGTTTGAAAGACAGCACAAATATAAGAACAGCAGAGAAAAGGGTTACTCAAAGGAGGGAAATCAGGAAGACGTGTAAAACTATTCACGAAGGAGGGGAGTTCTGAATAATAGTGCTGAACTTCAACATGTCATACAGGCAGGACCTCTTGGTAATGCAAATTATTGTTGCAGAGATATTTGGTGAAGTACTATTGCAGTGATGTCTAAAGAAGTACCTTGGAAGAGATGTTTGATGAAGAAGGAAAGTTTTCAAAGTGATTATTATTTGTATTGATTATGTTTAGATCATTGTAATAGGAATGTAAAGGATTTGGACTTGGACTTGAGTGTTGGGGTATGGTTAAGAAGTTTTCAGATGACACTAAAATAGGCTGTGTGGTTGACAATGAAGAAGAAAGCTGTGGAATACAAAAAATATCAATGTACTGGCCAGGTAGGCGGAACAGTGGCAAACGGAATTCAATCCGTATAAGTGTGTGGTAATGCATCTGGGGAGGTCTAACAAAGGCAAGGGAATACACATTAAATGGTACGACACTAAAAATTGTAGAGGAACAAAGGGACCTTGGAATGCAGGTCCATGAAGGTAGCAAGCCAGGTAGATAAGGTGGTTAAGGCATATGGAATATTTGCGTTTATTAGTTGAGGCATGGAGGTTATGCTTGAACTGTATAAAACATTGGTTAGGCTGCAGCTGGAGTACTGCATGTAGTTCTGATCACCACATTATAGGAAAGATGTGATTGCACTGGAAAGGGTGCAGAGGAGGTTTACAAGAATGTTGCCTGGACTGGTAAATTTTGGCTATGAGGAAAGATTGGCGATGCTGGGTCTGTTTTCTTTGGAACAGAGATCTGATTGAGTGTCTAAAATTATGAGGGGTCTGGATAGAGTGAATAGGAAGGACCTGTTTCCCTTGGCAGAGGGGTCAGCAACCAGGGTACATAGATTTAAAGTAATTGGGGGGGAGGGATGGTTAGAGGAGATATGAGGGGAGTGGGGTTCTGGAACTCAATGCCTGAAAGGGTGGCAGAGGCAGAAACCTTCACATTTAAAAAAAATACTTGGATGTGCACAGGGCTACAGCTGGAAAGTGGGATTAGGCTGGATAGCCCTTGGTTGGCCGGCATGAACACGATGGGCCAAAATGGCCTCCTTCCATGCTGTAAATTTCTATGATTCTATGATTTGTAGGTTACAATTTCTTTTATAGCGGCATCTAAAGTGGTCTTGACCTGACCCACATGCTTCAGTTTGTATAATGAAGTTCAGCTAACAGTAAATGTTGATATATAAATATCCGTAACTTTAGATTTTTTGTTTGCTGAAAAAATGGCTATTTTCTAAACAATCTGCTTATCTGAGACCTGTACTATTGGTCTGGCCATGATGAAACACCTTCAGTGGCAAACAAAAGTTGTTTTTAAGCACAGCTGCTGCAATACTAAAAATAAAGGCAAAAAATCACCAGCAGAAAGACAATGCAGCATATCTACATGGAAACAGTCAGTTGCATGGTGGAAAGTAGAAATATCTCCTTCCTTGAGGATCAAAATATAGTGCCATTGAGAGATGAGACAACGGTTCCGCTAACTATTCTACTGAGCTGATGGTCTCTGCCATATTGTGGTGGGGAGATACGAAGCAAAGGCAAGCCATATCTCTACTGAGATAAAGCACAGGACAACTAAAAAATAATAATAGAGAGGGAAGATAGAGTATAAGAGTAAACTAGCAAGAAATATAAAAACAGATAGTAAGAGCTTCTACACATATACAAAAAGGAAGAGAGTAGCTAAAGTAAACACTGGTCTCTTAGAGGATGAGACTGGGGAATTAATAATAGGGAACAGAAATGGCGGAGAGTTTGAACAAACATTTTGTATTGGTCTTCACGGTAGAAGACACTTAAAAACATCCCAATAATGGATAATCAAGGGGCTATAGGGAGGGAGGAACTTAAAACAATCACTATCACTAATGAAAAAGTACTCGGTAAAATAACATGAGAAATAGGAAAAGGGAGCAGGTGTAGGCCATTTAGCCGCTCGTGCCTGTTCCGCCATTCAATAAGTTCCTGGCTGATCTGATCATGGACTCAGCTCCACTTCTCTGCCCACTCCCCATAACCCTTTACTCCCTTAAAACTCAAAAATCTGTCTATCTCCGCTTTAAATATATTCAATGACCTAGCCTCCACAGCTCTCTGGGGCAGAGATTTCCACAGATTTACAACCCTCTGAGAGAAGAAATTCCTCGTCATTCTCAGTTTTAAATGAGTGGCCCCTTATTCTGAGACCAAGGGCTCAATTTTGCCCAACCCCTTTTTTTGGCGCATTTACCTTAAACCCAAAAAAGGTCAGAAAAAAAATCGCCCCATCCTGGCCACTCTTCCAAGTTTTACCGGAGTCCCAGAGTGGCGTGCATTGTGAAGTGGGGGACGGAGCAACAGGCCAGCGCAGAAAGCAGTGCCGGTAGCTGCACGCATGTGCAATGAAGCCTGCGCGCATGCTCCTGCCCTCCCAGCGTGTCCTGCGGGCTGTGAGCAGGACCCGATGCTCGCAGCCCCTATCCCCAGCCGAAGGGACGTCTGATCTCGCTGCACCCTATCCCTGACCGAGTGGCCTCCCGCACCAGCTGGCCAACCTGCTGAGTTCCCGGGCCGAGGTAGGACTTCAGTTTTATTTTTTATTTACAGATGGTTATGCTTGAGAGTTTTGATTAGGGGGGTGGGGAGTAGGAGAGTTCTGGCGGGGGGAGAAAGAGTGTTTTGGCAGGGGGCGGGGGGGGGGAAGAAAGAGTGTTTTGATGGGGAGGTGGGGGGAAAAAGTGTTTTGATGGGGGGGGTGGGAGAAAGGGTTTTTGATGGTTGCGGGTGGGGGGGGGACTTTAAAAAAAACAAACTTGATTCTGGCATCAAGGTAGGACTTCTATATTTTTATTTGTTATTGATTGATTGCTTATTACTTTTTGGCCTTTGTTTAGTGCTTTGTAAGTCTTGGTGCAGGTCCTCTCAGCTTCCTTGTATTTTTTATTTGTTATTGAATGCTTATTTTTGTGCTTTGTTTAGTGCTTTGTAAGTCTTGGTGCTTTAAATGTACTAATCTGCGCCGATTTCTTAACTGCCCGCAAAGTTTTTCAGAGCTGGCCACATACGCTGACCTAAGTCGATTTGGAGTAAGTTTTAGCTGGTCAAAGTGGCATAAATGGCCAAAACTGGCGTAAGTGTCTGGGAACGCCCCCTTTTGAGAAAAAAAACTGAACTAAAAAAAATCGTACTTAACTGACTTATTCTGGAGCAAATTTTGGGGGAAAATACAATTTTTTAACTTTCACCAGGAAAAACAACTTACTCCAAAAAAATTGATGCAAGTCATGGCCAAAATTGGACCCTATGCCTCTAGTTCTAGATTTCCCCATGAATGGAAACATCCTCTTTGCATCCACCTTGTCGAGCCCCTTCATTATCTTATATGACTCAATAAAATCACCTCTCATTCTTCTGAACTCCACTGAGTACAGGCCCAATCTGCTCAACCTTTCTTCATGTCAAACACGTCATCTCAGGAATCAACCGAGTGAACCTTCTCTGAACTGCCTCCAATGCATGTATATCCCTCCTTAAATAAGGAGACCAAAACTCTATGCAGTACTCTAGGTGTGGCCTCACCAATACCCTGTATATTTGTAGCAGGTCTTCTGTGCTTTTATACTCCAATGCCCTTGCAATAAAGGTCAACATCCCATTTGCCTTCCTGATTACTTACTGTACCTGCATATTAACTTTTTGTGTTTCATGCAAATGGACCCCCAGGACCCTCTGTGTTACAGCATTTTGTAATCCAGATAAATAATAAATTGACTAAGTAAACGAATAAAGAAATGTGAAAATTCTGAAACAGAAAAATGGAATGACAAATAAAACAAATAAATTGACAAGTAGATGTGATGGCACATCAAGTAATGAATTATCACATGTAATTGCAGGACATGGATTTGTGCACATACTTTGCAATGTGGCCAATTTCTAATATCAGCTATGGCATCCTAGGGAGGAGCTTAGTAAATACCAGGTACTTTCTCACAGAAACAGGAAGGAAATTTGAGGCGTTCACCAAGATTGAATCCCAAACAATTCCTTCCAGCCAATTAAAAAGTGATATTAGCAGAAGTCTGGCAGCACATTTATTTGACCAACAACAATAGAGATGTTGAATGATATAGCAAAATTAATGGGACTGAGGACACAAATGAGTCCTTTATAGAAAGGGAAAAAAATAATATAGAGAAAATAAATAATAAAAATATAACATTCAAATCGGAGTAAAAGAAAAATGGAAAAAGAATGTACAGTGAAATCAAAAAATCACAAAGAATGAGAAAAGATAACTTTCAGATCAAAAACAATGGTACATTTAAGAGGTTTTTTGAAATGTCCTTATGTGGACCCACAACATACACACTTTAATTTGAGTCAATATCATCACAGTTTTTCTAAATGTAAACATTACAATATTTTATTGACACAAAAACAACACAAGATATTAATTCAGAAAAATAGTATAATTTTATTACCTTGACTGCCTTTGCCCTTTTTCTCAACAATAGATTTTAGTTTTGGTTTCTCAAGAAGCGCTCCATATAACATGGATCTGTAAAGTACTTGAAGTATTAGTTATTTTTCATCCTCACAAGAAATTATATCATGAAGATCTTAATATGGCAGCTCACTTTTTACACATTCTCCTAAGAAGCTTCTTCAAAGAAGAATTACAATTCATGTGAGATCTTAACAACATATATGGGCGAATTGGTACGCCAAGTCCAATGCTTGGTTACTATGTTGGCAAGACAATGAATCTCCAGGCAGTGCATCAACTGATGGTGACATAAATGGCTATTATAAATTTACAGAAATTGTCAAGAATTATGTTTAAACCTCGTAAGGGTTGTGGGATAGGAAGCTCAGAATTGGTGAATATCTGTACCCTTTTTTGATGCACTGGACCAACTTCACGAACCCAAATTGAAAAAGAATGTACAGAGAAATTAAAGTGAAGAATGAGAAAAGATAACTTAGAGCAAAAAATGATACATTTCAGAGGTATTGTGAAATGTAATTATATGCCACCATCAGTTGATGCACTGTCTGGCACTTCAAGGGTGATTTAGCATCTTGCCAACGTAGTAACCAAGCATTGGACTTGGTGTAGTAATTTACCCTTTTGGGTTTTAAGATCTCATATGAATTGTCAAATCCCCCACCATCAACAGCCTGGGGTCGCCATTGACCAGAAAATTAACTGGGCCAGCCACATAAATACTGTGGCTACAAGAGCAGGTCAGAGGCTGGATGTTCTACAGCAAGTCTTTCCACCATCTACAAGGCATAAGTCAAGAGTGTGTTGGAATACTCTCCACTTGCCCGGATGAGTGCAGCTCCAACAACACTCAAGAAGCTTGACACCATCCAGGGCAAAGCAGTGCTACTTCAGTGGCTGCAGCATGCTGGTGGAAGGTTGCTAACTTTCAGTGAGCGATACTGTAAAGCTAGCCTCGCTTTAGCAACGCGAACATCAGCCCCCTGCTGAGCGCACAGCCCCTCAGCAGCTCATAAGAACATAACATAAGAACATAAAAAATAGGAACAGGAGTAGGCCATTTGGCCCCTCGAGCCTGCTCCGTCATTCAATAAGATCATACATGATCTGATCATGGCCTCAACTCCACTTCCCTGCTCGCTCCCCATAATTCTATCTCCACCTTAAATATATTCAATGACCCAGGCTCCACAGCACTCTGGGGTAGAGGATTCCAAAGATTCACGGCTCTCAGAAGAAATTGCTCCTCACTTCTGTTTTAAAAGGGCGACCCCTTATTCTGGAACTATGCCCCCTAGTTCTAGATTCCATCATGTAGGGAAACATCCTTTCTGCATCTACCCTGTCAAGCCCCCTCAGAATCGTATAGGTTTCAATAAGATCACTTCTTGTTCTTCTCAACTCCAAGAAGTATAGGCCCAACCTGCTCAACCTTTCTTCATAAGACAACCCCTACATCTCATGAACATTCTCTGAACTGCCTCCAATGCAAGTATATCCCTCCTTAAATAAGGAGACCAAAACTGTACGCAGTAGTCCTGGTGTGGTCTCACCAACACCCTGTACAGTTGTAGCAGGACTACACTACTTTTATGCTCCATCTCCCTTGCAAAAGATCAACAGCCCATTTGCCTTCCTAATTACTTGATGTACCTGCATGCTAACTTTTTGTGTTTCATGTACAAAGACCCTCAGGTCCCTCTGTACTACAGCATTTTGTAATCTCTCCCCATTTAAATAATAATCTGTTTTTTTATTTTTACTACCAAAGTGGATAACCTCACATTTTACCACATTACACTCAATCTACCAAATTTTTGCTCACTCACTTAGCCTATCTATATATTTTTGCAGATTTTTACACTCGGTCCCTTCATCCAAGTCATGAATATAGATTGTAAATAGTTGAGGCTCCAGCACTGATCCCTTTGGTGCCCCATTAATTACAACCGGAAAATGACCCATTTATCCCGACTCACTGTTTTCTATTAGTTAGCCTATCCTCTATCCATGCTAATATATTACCCCCAACCCCAAGAGCTCTTATCTTGTGCAGTAACCTTTTATGTGGCACCTTATCGATTACTTTCTGGAAATCCAAACATACAACATCTATTGGTTCCCCTTTATCCACCCTGCTCGTTACATCCTCAAAGAACTCCAGCAAATTGATTTCCCTTTCATACAATCAAGCAGATTCAGTATGCTTTTATTATGATTTTCTAAATGTCCTGCCACTACTTCCTTAATAATGAACTCCAGCATTTTCCCAATGACAGATGTTAGGCTAATTGGTCTATAGTTTCCTGCTTTCTGTTTCCCTCCTTTCTTAAAAAGGGGTGTTACATTTGCGGTTTTCCAATCTGCTGGGACCGCTCCAGAATCCAGGGAATTTTGGAGATTACAACCGCTAGGCTGTACGCTGCAATCATTAAAATAAGTAGTTAGTATGAAGCTGATGTGCTGCCTGTGCTCTTTGAACGGGCTCGGGCATATCTCGCATCGTGGTGCCTACCCTTGTTTTTTCATTTATCCAATTTCTAGGTCAGTATCCCTTCTTCACTTTTGCCACTGGGACCTTTGCTTGACTGGCTGTGACATTTTAGGGAGTGAGCTAGAGAAAGTTGTTTGAAACAGGATCCTATTGTAATTACCACCAAAGGTTGAATGATCCCATTTTTTATTATTCCAACATTAATTGATCTCTGGAATACAGAAATAGGGAATAGCACAAGGCAAAGTTCTCCTGCTCTACAATACTACATTTGATTCTCATATATGTTTGTAAGGAAATCAGTTTACAGTATATTGCACCAAATCACCTCTAACTCCAAGTTGCCAAATATCCAAAATGGTAAAACAAACCAAATTTATATAAAAATTCTTAACATATTAAGTCTTAAAGAAAATCTGGTATTTAAGCAACATGTAAGTCTAGAAGCAGAATATAACCCCTCAAGTAGCTTGATAAAAAGCGAACAAAGGGAGCACTTTAAAAGAAAGATATAAATGTTTTGTTTACCTGTCTTCAGAATGCTGAAGAACGATTATATTAAAGTTAGAAGGAAATTCATTCAGAAAACTGAGGTGCTGTGGTTGAATAGTGATATTTTTCCAAGCCTGTAAAGATTTAGAGAAAAATAGAAAAATGCTTTTATTTGTCTGAAGTTAAGGAAGTGGACGATGCTATCTATTTATACCTAAATGCAAACCTCATCAGACATAGCATTTCCTTTTTTTTTTGACTGATGAGGTTATTCTTATGCTGTTGCTAAAGCACAGATTAATGGATAATATAATAGATAAGGTTAATGATTTCTCACAATGTGATATCCCATAAAACATCACATGATCTTTGTGATTTACAGCAACATCCAAAGTACTTTTTAATGGGATTTTGTGAAAAATATGTTCTACAATAAGCAAAGTTTGTTAATAAATTGAGTCTAGTGGAAGCATAACATTCAACACTGACATCAATTTGAGCATTGTTCTGAGGCAGCTGTAGCTATTGGGCAGTGTACAGTATGTTATATCTAATAATAGAGTCTTGTTCCCTAAATTATGTTATTATCTATACAGGTTGAACCTCTCTGCTCCGGGACTCTCTGGTCTGGAAACATCCGTGGTTCGGCATTAGTTTGCAGAAAACCCCGCACAATTTTAAGATTCATATGATTTTTCTCCCAAATTGCTCGCAGCAGTGTCCAGGCTAAAATCTATTTGCTAACCAGAAGTTTCCAATATTTCACAGAATAAGTTAAAGGTCCAGTCGGACGCTTTTGGTCGTAACTCTTGATGTCGAATCAGTTGGACACATAGGTGATTCCAGAGGAATTCTGCCAGTTGTACTGCAACTGTTCGGCCAGCAGGCCACTCCGCCCCTATATACAGCAGGACCTGGCGAGAGGAGAGGAGAGTGGAGGACGGAGAGCTTGAGCCGGGGGATCTGCGCTCAGCGACCACCATCTCTCCCTTCTCTGCGAACGAGGACCTGGGGTTAGCGGCAGCTGCCGCCATCATTGTGCAGATGGTCGGGAAGGGGGAAACAGGTCTAGGTCGGAGCCGCCAGTTTTTTCAGCTCGATCCCACCTTGTATTTTTCCTTTAAAAAAAGTCTTGGTGGTTATTTCGGGCGAACCCTGAGGTGGTTGCGGCCCTCTGGTTGAGAACTCTTGAGCCAGATACTGGGTACAAGGAGCTGCTATTACCTCACATAGTGAACTCTACAAACTCACCAGAGAGTGCTTTGCCACCACCTTCCTGGTTCGGAAAATTCTCTGGTTCGGCACCGGTCAGGTCCCAAAGGTGCCGGACCACAGAGGTCCAACCTGTACCGTAAATAACCCAAGTTGTCAATGTGGATAAAAAAATTGATAGTGGATCAGTCTCTTTGACATCTTTCCATTTGTTATGTCACCCTCGGATCCTCTCATTTCCCATGGATATACAACATTTAGGCTACTCGCATTGCTTTTTCAGCAAATGAGATGGGTATACTTTTTTCTTACGTCAAATATCTCCACTCCCTTGCTTTTTTGGAGTTGTTCACTCTGTGCTGGAGTATTCAATGGCATTCATTATTTAAACGTGAGCAATTACAGCTAAGCTTAATCCTTTTCTCACCTGACACATGCATATGTATACATACAAACCTATTTCTAGCAGATATGGTTAGATAGAAAACAGGAACAGGAGTCCTACTTGATTTTCCCCCCCTTAAACCAATGGGGTCTCAAGCCAACTGCATCTCCCCTGAAACCAATTAATTCAGCACACAGATCAATGGTTAAACCTGGAACCTTCTGAGCATGCACAGTTCAGATACTCACTGGATAAACTCAATCAGCCATGAGATTGGTGTACTGTTTAAACACAGAAAACTTGCAAAATCTTAACCAACATTTGTTGATTAATAATAGAAAATTACAAAATCTTGTTTGGGTACTTCCCACTCATGCATGAGGATGAATCAGTAATAGTGGTAGTTAATATGGCTGCCGGGGTGGCAGCTCCCGAGGGAGTTCCTCTGCTAAAACAACTTTAACCTTGTCATCCTCCGTCATCCGACAACTTTTCACCCTCAACCTCCCCTCTCCCACTGTCTAAACTTCCCCTGGCCTTAATAGACCCTAATAAGGGGTCCATTTTCTTAATAATTGACCTTCACACTAATCTTACAAATCCCACAAATTCGGGCCTACCTCAGGCGTGGACCTTCCCTCCAAATGCCCACGCCTCTTATTGGCGACGGGGACGACGACCAGACTACCAGATTTCCAGCGACCAAGCCTCCTACAACGGCGACCTAGACCTGGACCTCTTTGTTCGACATCGACTCAGGTGCCCCACCCGATCCCCGATCCTCGACTATGCCCGGCGAGCCAGCTGAGCCTCCACCCAGGCGATCGGGCCCCTTCCAGCGGTGTTTGGGCCCCCTCCAGCGGGGATCGGGTCATTCCCAACGACAACCGGACCCCCTCCAGCGGTGATCGGGCTTCCTCCAACGACGGCGGCTGGGCCTATCCTGCTCAGCGGCGATTGGGCTTTCACCTCTTCAACGACGACGGCTAACCTCCCCTCCTCCTTCAACGGTGGCTGGACCTCACCTCCTCAATGGTGATCAGGCCTCCTCCCCTTCAGCGACGACTGGGCCTCTCCTTCCCCACTGATGACCTGACCTCTTCTCCTCCAGCACGTGGTGAGTACCATGGCTGTGACCACCCTGACCTTCCACACTGAACTCCAGCAGACCGCTGACCCTCTCAATGCCTGCCACAAGCTGCAGGCCACCTACCATCAAGTGCGCTGTCCAGCGCTGAGCTTGCGGCCAACATCTCGTCGTAGACAACTAGGCTCATACAGCAGTGCCTGGTCTCCAGTCATCTTGGACCCCATTGCCACTGGACCAAAACCTTGCTCAGCTAAGCCCGTGTGGTAGCCGGTGTGCAATGACCACCCCACGCTAAAAGAACTCACGCACAGGCATCTTCCACTCATCTCACTCATCTAAGTGATCAACATTTTGAATTTTATCAGCTACACAATACAGACTTCTCACCCAGTCGAGAAGGCATTATGGCTGATCACAGCACCTAGAATTAAGAACATAAGAAATAGGAGTAGGTGTAGGCCTTTTGGCTGCTAGAGTCTGCTCCGTCATTCAACGAGATCATGGCTAACCCTCTGGGGTAGAGAATTCCAAAGATTCACAACCCTCTGAGTGAAGAAATTTCTCCTCTTCTCAGTCCTAAATGGCCGACCCCTTATTCTGAAACTGTGACCCTGGTTCTAGACTCCCAAGCCAGGGGAAACATCCTCCCTGGATCTACCCTGTCAAGCCCTGTAAGAATTTTGTATGTTTCAATGAGATCACCTCTCACTCTTCTAAACGCTAAAGAATATAGGCCTAGTCTACTCACTTTCTCCTCTGGATAATTTCTCCTCCCGGGAACAGACTGGTGAACCTTTGTTGCATCTCCTCAATGGCAAGTATATCCTTCCTTTGGTAAGGAGACCAAAACTGTACACAATACTCCAGGTGCAGTCTCACCAGGGCCCTATATAATTGCAGTATATAATTGACATCTTTACTCAAATTCGCTTGGAAAAAGGACAACATATGTTTTGCTCTCTTAATTGCTTGCTGTACCTGCATGTTAACTTTCAGTGATTTGGGTACAAGGACACCCAGGTCCCTCTGAAAACCAACATTTCCCAATCTCTCACCATCTAAAAATATTTTGCTTTTCTATTTTTCCTACCAAAGTGGATAACTTCACATTTCTCCAAATTATATTCCATTTGCCACGTTCTTACCCACTCACTTAGCCTGCCTATATCCCCTTGAAGCCTCTTTGCATCCTCCTCACAACTTACATTGCCACCTAGCTTTGTATCATCAGCAAACTTGGATTTATTACATTTGGTTCCCTCATCCAAATCATTGATATAGATTGTGAATAGCTGAGACCCAAGCAGTGATCCTTGCAGTACCCCACTAGTTACAGCCTGTTAACCTGAAAATGACCCGTTTATTCCTACTCTTTATTTTCCATCCGTTAACCAATCCTAAATCCATGCTAGTATATTCCTCCCCAATCCCGTGAGTCCTAATTTTGTTTAACAACCTCTTGTGTGGCACCTTATCAAATGCCTTCTGAAAATCCAAATAAACCACATCCCCCATATCTATTCTGCGAGTTGCAACTATCAGATTTCTCGAACACGATTTCCCTTTCATAAATCCGTGTTGACTCTGCCCAATCTTATTGTTATTTTTGAAATGCCCTTTACCATGTCCTTAATAATAGATTCTAACACTTTACCTACAACTGATGTCAGGCTAGCTGGTCTATAGTTCCCCGTTTTCTTTCTTCCTCCTTTCTTAAATAGTGGGGTTACATTAGCTACCTTCCAATCCACGGGAGCTGTTCTGGAATCTATGCAATTTTGGAAGATGTCAACCAATGCATCCACTATTTCTATAACCACCTCTTTCAAAAACCGAGGATGTGGGCCATCAGGTCCAGGGCATATATCGGCTTTCAGTCCCATTAATTTCTCCAGTATCATTTTTTTACTAATACTAATTTCTTTCAGTTCCTCATTCTCGTGATATTCTAGGTCTCCATTATTTCAGGCAAGTTTTTTGAGTCTTCTTCCGTGAAAACAGACACAAAGTATTTGTTTAAGTTCTCTGCCATTTCCTTATTTCCCATTATAATTTCTCCTGACTCAGCCTGTAAGAGACCCACATTTCGCTAATCTTTTCCTTTTTACATACCTTTGGAAGCTTTTACAGTCTGTTTTTATGCTAGTTTGCTCTCATATTCTATTTTCCCTATTTTTATCAATTTCTTGGTCATCCTTCTAAATTCTAAAATCCTCCCAATCCACAGGCTTACTGCTCTGTTTGGCAACATTATAAGCCTCTTCCTTTGATCTAATACTATCTTTAACTTCTCTTGTTAACCACGTTTGGACCTCTTTTCCTGAGGAATTTTGTGTCTTAAAGGAATGTATATTTGTTGTAAATTATGTATTAATTCTTTAGATTTAAAATCCTAGTTTTGGATTTAACTAAATCACTTTCAAACTTAATGTAAACTTCTATCATATAATGGTCACTCTTCCCTCAGGGCCTCTTTACTACAAGATTATTAATTAACCTTTTCTCATTGCACAATACTAGATCTAAAATAGCCTGCTTCCCAGTTGGTTCCTCAACATACTGATCGAGAAAACTATCTTGTATACATTCCATTAATTCGTCCTCCATATTATTACTGCAAATTTGGTTTGCCCTGTCTAAATGTAGATTAAAGTCCCCATGATTATGGTATTACCGTTGTTATATGTGCCTCTAATTTTGTGATTTATACTCTGCCCTCCATTACAACTACTGTTTGCGGGCCTATAAACAACTCCCACCAATATTTTCTGCCCCTTTCTGTTTCTTAGCTCCACCCAAACTGATTCTACTTCTTCATTTTCGGAGCTAAGATGCTTTCTCTCTATTCTCTTTATGCCATTCTTTATCAGGGCTACCCCTCCTCCTTTTCCAATTTGCCTATCTCTTCTAAGAGTTAAATATCCTGGAATATTTGGTTCCCAACATTGGTTACTTTGCAATCACGTCTCTGTAATGGCTATTAGAACAAACCTATTAATTTCTGTCTGCACGATTGATTCATCTATTTTGTTGTGAATGCTTCGCGCATTCAGATATAGGGCTAGAACCTCCACTTATTTTGTATGCTTAACGCCCACTTAAAACCCATTTTACTGCTGAAATGACGTATCATGCCCATATATTGCCTATTTTGGCACATAATGGAAACTGACGGGCATTTTTAGGAAACTTATTGCTGAGCGTTACTTTCCCCATGTGGTTAACGCCAGGAAAAAATATTGCCGCACGGCCACTTTTTTTGGGCGGAATCATCAGAATGGACGAAATCAATGCCCATATCACCCAGCGTTACTTTTCCCACGGAATTAACGCCAAGATTCAATAATACCGCCCACCCATTTTTTTTTGTCGTAAAGAGTACATTTGGCGAAACTAATGACCAGGAGATCGCCCACCATCACTTCCACCACCTTGCACACATATCGCCCACAATATCGCAGGCCCAAAAAAGCGCCCAGAAAAAGTGGAACTGTTCTGAACATGTCATGTGGTGTGGCTGGCATTTTTAAAATTGGAGGTCGCTTCATTCAAAAGGCTGCCTCAACTTTGGGGTTCCACTCAGCTGAAGGGAACATCTCAACAGACATATTTTCAGACACTAGACTATTGAGGGTTTACTACAGGTGTATTTTAGTGAGGAAATCATTGCTTCTGATCAATCGCTATGATACTTTTAATGCAATGGGGCCACAAAACAATAACTGTGCTTAAGCAGTGTTTCAGATGTCTTGACCACTCAGGAGGGGAGCTACAATACAACCGTGAGCAAGTAGGTAAATTCGTGGTCGTGTGCTCGATGCTGCACAACCTGGCTATCATGAGGGTCCAAGAATTGCCAGAAGGCACCTCAGGAGAGGAAGAGGACGACGAGGGGCTGGACGCTGACCTAGGGCCAGACAATCAGGCTGGGTATGCAACCATGCCCACGACCCCCTCCAGACCACAGGAAAGGGCCCATGGTGGCTACATTGCTGCAAGACTCTTAAGTGAGGAGCTGCTATCTGAACGATTTGCCTGAAAGAGCGTTAATGTGAGTGACAACACTGACACAATGCTGTGTGTGCAGCTCAGACATCAATGGTGCCCATTAGCTTGTTGCCAGTTAAAGTTTACGTTGATTGATAAGTTGTATTTAAACATTTCATAAGTGCGTAACGGTGCAGCTATCTGAGACAATGCGCAACAAGGTTATGTTCAATAACACAAAATTTTATACCAACATTGGTCTGAAATCATAAGTATCACAGACAATAACACCCAATCCCCGCCCACACCCCACTTTTTCCACCATTGACATTAATCAAATGTTCAACATGTTCAGCAACACAGAATACAAAGGCAAAGCAGGAGGGTGATCCCAAGCCCCCCCACATTGCAACAAATTGCATACACCCAGATGGAGATATAACACAGCCATCACATGTGGACATGCAACCTCACTTTCTTTCCCCCTCCCCTTCTCCCCAGCCCTATCCCTTCCCCTCCTTGCTCCATGGCACCTAGCCGAGGAGCTTCTCAGACGGTGCCTCATTGGGGGGGGGGGGTGGATAAAGGCAGATGCGGTCGTTGCACGGGTATGAAAGCGGGGGGTGGGGGGGTGCCGAGGGGACAACATTCTCCGATGCAGAAGCAGGATCTTGGTCCTTGCTCTCATCTGTCATTCGCAGTGGTGGTGCGGAACCTAGGGGTGGAGTGCTGCACTCGGGGACCACTTGGAGGCCTGTGCCAGCAGTGTTCCTGGCTATCGCATCCAGGGCCTCCGCCATCCACGGAATGTTGATGGTCATGGTGGCCAACTATCAGGATATGGCCCCCAATGCTTCGATGAGCTGGTCACCAATGTCTACAGTCCTCCTGGACAACTGTACCATCTTTCCGCTGTCATGTTGCGCTCGTGGAACAGACTTGCCGCGTCCACAAGACCCTCGTGGGGTCGGCGCCGTCCTGGGAAAAAAAGGGGTGCCCTGTGGCGAGGTGCTTGGGGCTGGTACCTCCAGAGTGGAGGCGGGAATGACCGGAGGACCACTAGATGGCCTTGGGGTGGAATAGCTTCTGGAGCGTGGCGATGCAGGTTCCTCGATGTCTGCACTCTCATCCATGGAGAACAGACCCAGCGTATTGACGGGGAGAATCTGAGCTCCGCAACACCAGATGTTGGATCGTCCGGAGAGTCAGGCCCCGCGCCCCCACCTTCTAGCGTCTGTGGCCTTGCCTGGAGCCACACTGCTGGCTGAGCTGCAAAACACAAATGAGGTTATTCGAGGAGAAGGGGGTGCTAGGATCACAAGGTGAGTCCAGCGCTACTCACAGCATATGCACGACAAAAGCACCACCGCTATCAAAATCATCACACACATCACATTTCATGACCATCAACACATTTGCATTCCAATGATTTTCATTAGGCCAGCATTATTTCTAGGACAATTTTAGAAATCATCTATCATATCGGATTGTTCGGATATGAGTGGGTGTAGCATCTATTGACTTCACATCACGCAGTGGTGTAAGCTTTATTCATGTGGCATCACTTCAGAGTCTGCAGATGCATCCGTGGCTGTCCAGGGGTGCTTCGTCATGAGTGTGAGCACCCACTCCTCCATCTCAGTGATGTCGCTGGGGACTGGTGGCCCCCCACCCGTTTGCCTCTGCACGGACCTCATCGTCGATAGCTTCTTCTGTAAAAGGTGACAGGATGACATGGCATGAGATTATTGCATGATATCATTGCTAGGTACTGTCACAGAGACTGATACAACACATAGCCCACAGATGTAATCATGATTATTATGAAAATGATTATTCTTTACCTGAAGACGTACACCGTGACCGCAGGCTTTGAGTAAAACATTCCTGGTAAAAGTGAAAGACCTCACATCTGATGATAGTCACTCATGACTGTTACAAATCAAATTATATAAATTCATAAGTACATGTAAATCAATGTAATACTTACTCTTGTGGATCCCACAAGGTCGTTCCATCGTTTGCGGCATTGGTTGCCCTCACAAACCTCGTTGGTCGCCGATGAGACCACCTCTGCTATCTCGGTCCATATCCTCTGGTATGCCTTTGGGGTGGACTTCCCAGGCCTTCCCTGTGTCAAATCACCCCAGCGTGACTCGACCTCCTGCAGGAGCGAGGCATTTGCCTTGTCCGAGAACCTCCTGGCTCTTTTGTGCCCTCCAATGTACTCCTCTCCCACCTCACTGCTCTCTCCAGCGTCAGTCTCCGCAGCGTGCTGTGTTTCCTCCTCCTCTCTCTCCATTATCGGCCAAATTCGGGCAAATATGTGGTAGTAGCAGCTAATTTCTGTTTGCCGACTTACTGTGAAGCTCTAAAGTCTGCCTCCTTCCTCCCAAAGCAGCCACACGACACCCAGACACGCCTTCAGTCCCTCTGAGCTCCCTCTCTCTCTGTCTCCTCTTCTGCACATGTCATGATGACCCTTGACCTCCTGAATTGCGGGAATCGAGCGTTGCCATGCCGTTGCTAAGGACGGCCACACTTTACGGCAGAAGGTCAAAAAAATTTAACGCTACCGCCCATTTCATACCGCTCGCAGTAACAACCATTTTCAAAAATGGAGACTAGGTGCTTTGAGAATGGGTGAGATGCTGGCGATCTGAAAACCCTTTTTTAATGCACACACTGGAAATAACACCCATTTTTGAGCAATAAGCACAAAAGTGTAGGTTCCAGCCCTACGTGCCTTTAGCTTTGACTTTTTTCTATTTTTCCGAGTCATCTTAGTCACTGATGCCCTGTTACCTTTGTTGCTATCTGTCCCTTCCTGACTCACTGTTTATTTTTACCCAAAACTCTGCTCTGCTCTAGAGCCTTGACTTTTATCTTGCTACCTTTAAATCTACTCTTTCCCAAATTCGCCCACTCCCCCTTCATTAGTTTAAAGCTCTGTCTACTGCCCTAGTTATTCAATTCACCAGGACACTGGTTCCAGCCAACAGGCACCACCTCTTTCCCCAGGACCCCTGCCAGTGCCTCATGAACTGAAATCCTTTCCTCCCGCACCAATCTTTGAGCCATGCATTTAAACCTCTAATCTGTTTGTCCCTATGCCAATTTGCACGTGGCTCAGTTAATAATTCAGAGAGGGGAGAGAAGCGTAGGGGAAATCAGTTAGGATTCCAACTTCTGATTGCTATCCATTGAACTCTGCTGGAAAGTGTGTGTGGACAGGGTTGTGTTTTGCACAGTGAACAGTCTGTTTAACACTCACTGTCTATGCTCACACATGAATAATGATCATTTGGGTGAAGGCTCTGATGCCTGTGGGATCATCTGTCAATAAGTTACCTTCAAAATAGAATGTAAGAAATGGAGCATAATTAGAATAAAAAGCGACTGTTGCCCTGCTCAAAGGCAATCAATAAGGATGTTGTTGCTGCTTGAAATCTAAACTAGATTCAATTCCTTTGGGTAACATCTGCAAATTGTAGGAACTGAATTTGACAAGTGAAGGAATTAATTCCTATCCTCTCGGCTCCAGATTAAATCCAAGGCCGCTGCTCACCACTCCCCGATCGCAGCCTCGATGCCCACCACCTCACCGTCACCCCCCCGCCCTCACCCCCAATCGCTGTCCCTTTGCAGGTCGCCCCCTCTCTTTAAATATTTATGTGAGAGTCACTAACGGTGAAGCAGTGGCTGAAATTTCAAGGCCCTTTGCTGACGAGCTGCGGATGCACTATTGTGTTGTTGGAGAAACATTTTCGTGTTTCAGGTTTTGACTAAATTTAACTTGGCTGATTTTTGTGCACATTTCAACAGTTGTGTAGGAACCAAGAGCTAACGATGCACTAAAAGGACTAATACAAAAGCAAATCTCTGCGGATGCTGGAATCTGAAATAAAAACAGAAAATGCTGGAAATCTCAGTGGGTCAGGCAGCATCTGTCGGAAGAAAAACAGCGTTAAGTGCCTAACTGAAAGATGAGGTGCTGTTCCTCGAGTTTGCGTTGAGCTTCATTGGAACAGTGCAAGAGTCCTCGGACAGAGATATCAGAGGGAGCTATCTTAACTCTACTTTTTCTCCCCTTGTCCACTCTCTTCCCACCTACTCCTCTGACACCTCCGTCACTTTAACAGTTTCCAGTTTCCTGGCCCCAACCATCACCTTTTCACCATGGATGTCCAATCTCTTTACATTTCCATCCCCCACCAGGATGGCCTGAGGACGCTCCACTTCTTCCTCGAGCAGAGGCCCAACCAGTCCCCATCTATCACCACCCTCCTCCGCCTGGCTGAACTTGTTTTCACATTGAACAACTTCTCCTTCAACTCCACTCACTTCCTCCAAATTAAAGGCGTTGCTATGGGAACCCGCATAGGTGCTAGCTATGCCTGCCTTTGCATGGGATAATTGGAACATTCTTTGTTCCAGTCCTACTCGGGTCCCCTCCCTCACCTCTTTTTCTGGTACATTGATGACTGTATTGGTGCCGTTTCCTGCTCTCGCCCTGAACTAGAAAATTTCATTCACTTTGCATCCAATTTCCACCCTTCCCTCACCTTCACATGGTCCATTTCCAACTCTTCCTTTCCCTTCCTCAACTTCTCTGTCTCCATTTCTGGGGATAGGCTTTTGACCAGTATCCACTATAAGCCCACTGACTCCCATAGCAACCTGGACCACATTTCCTCCCAGCCAGCATCATGTAAGGACTCCATTTCATTCTCCCAGTTTCTCCATCTCCATCGCATGTGCTCTGACGACGCCACCTTTTACACTAGTGCCTCTGACATTTTTCTCCTCTGCCATGGTTAACCGTGTCCATTCTATTTCCCGCACCTCTGCTCTCACCCCTTCCCCTCTCTCTCAGAACCACGACACGGTTCCCCTTGTCCTCGCATTTCACCCCACCGGCCTCCACGTTCAACGCATCATCGACTGCCATTTCCACCACCTCCAGCGTGATCCCACCACCAATCACATCTTCCCCGCCTCTCTCAGCATTCCGAAGGGATCGCTCCCATCCGTGACACCCTGGTCCATTCCACAATCACTCACAGCACCACCCTTCCCACGGTACCTTCCCATACAAGATCAGGAGATGCAACACCTGCCCTTTTACCTCCCCCTATCCCACCAGGGCCCCAAATACTCCTTCCAGGTGAAACAGCAATTTACTTATACTTCTTTCAATTTAGTATACTGTATTTGCTGCTCACGATGTGGTCTCCTCTACAATGGAGAGACCAAGCACAGATTGGGTGACCGCTTTTTGGAACAACTCTGTTCAGTCCATAAATGTAACCCTGAGCTTCCAGTCACCTGTCACGTTAATTCTCCACTTCACTCCCACCCTGATATCTTTGTCCTCAGAATCCTGCACAGTTTCAATAAAGCTCAATGCAAGCTCGAGGAACAGCATCCCCTTGTTTCAGTTAGGCACTTTACAGCCTTATGGACTCAACATCGAGTTCAACAATTTCAGAGCATAACCTCTGCCCATCATTGGCTCCCGCAGCCCCCGCTCTGCCCCACCCCCTTCTCGATCTGATGTTTTTTTTCTCTTTGTCTCCAATGGCAGCAGACCATTATTCCACCATTCACATCCTATCGAGACTAACCTTTTTGTAAATCCTGCCATTACTATTTAAATTCAACCTATCATCGCTTTTGTTTCTCTAATCTCTCCTGTCTTCCACCCTATCAAAGACCTTTCTTTTTGTTTTTTCTTCCCCTCCCCCTTTCAGTGCTTCTTAAGAATGTGTTTTTGTCGAACATTCACCAGTTATGATGAGGTGTGGTCGAGCCAGGGCTTTGTGCAGCTGCAGAGGGCTGGCAGCAACCATGGAACAGTACCAAGGGAGGTAGCTTATTACTGACTTTCATTTTAAACTTTTAATCAACTTGGGAAAACTTTTAAAACTTCGGGAGAAACTTTTAAAACTTCTGGAGAAATTTTTTAAACTTCTGAAGAAAATTTTTAAACAATGTGGAGGAACTTACAAGAATTATTTTCTTTCAAAAATCTTTATTAAGGAATTGAATACTGTACCCCAATCTAACTAGAAAATAGTTTGGTGTGTTTTATTAGCATCATTTTCAGTCATTTGAAACCGGATTACTCATGACGATGCCTGGCGAACAGGTGTGCCGGGACATCACCCCCCACCCCTGCAGAGGGCCTACATCTCTCCAGCAGTGGGCTCTCATCCCTCCAGCGGCGGGCCTACATCCCTCTCCTCGTTGACAGCTGGACCGGTCCTTCCCCACTGATGACCTGGCCTCTTCTACTGGTGAGCATCACGGCTATGACTCTTCCACCCTCCCACTCCTTGCTGACCTCCCACCCAGAACTCCAGCAGACAACTGACTGTCCTAATTCCTGCCCTCAACCAAGCCTCGGGCCATCTACCATCAAGGGTGCTACTCGGCGCCGAGCTTGCGGCCAACATCTCGCCGTAGGCAATTAGGCTCATACAGCAGTGCCTGGTCTCCAGCCGTCTTGGACCCCCTTGCCACTGGACCAAGACCTTGCTCAGCTAAGCCCGTGTGGTGGCCGGTGTGAAACGGCCACCCCACGTTAAAAGAACTCATGCACAGGCAGCTTCCATTCCGTTAACATGAAGTTCGGGACCTGGAACATCAGGACCCTCAGGGACAACTCCCAACAGCGACAGGCCGGAACGCCATAGTTGCCTGAGAACTTAGAAGCTTTGACATCGACATCACCACCCTAAGCATTACCCGGTGGGCAGGGAAAGGCCAGTCAAGGACCAAGGTGGAGGTTACACCTTTTTCCGGAAAGGAAAACAAGAGGAAGAACGGCGCCTTAACGGAGTCGGCTTCGCCATCAAAAATGAGCTGGTCGACCGCCTCAAAGACTCCCCCTGCGGGGTTAACGAATGCCTCATGACTCTTCGACTCATCCTATCCCGGAACCGATAAGCCACAGTCATCAGTGCGTACATCCCAACACTCGATGCAATGGATGAGACCAAAGAGGGTTTTTATTCCAACTTCTAAACATCCTTGTCCCGCGTCCCCGCGGGCGACAAACTGACTTCAATGCCAGGGTCGGCAAAGACACAGCCCTCTGGGGAGGTGTGCTTGGCAGAGAGCGGGTAGGGAAAGCCAACTCCAGTGGTACCCACACTCCTGACAAAATGTCTAGAACATGAACTTCTCATCACCAACACCCTGTTCCGCCAGAGGGACAAATATAAGGCCGTGGCAACAGCCTCACTCTAAACACTGGTACCTGGTCGACTATGTCATCGTCCGAGCCAGGGTTCGCAAGGATGTGCGCATCACCCGCGTTATGACAGGAACTGATGACTGCTGGATGGACCACCACCTAATCTGATCCATCATCGACATTAACATAGCCCCAAAGCGGAGGGGACAGCAGAAGCAATGCCGCAAAAAAGTCAATACCAATGGCACTTAAAGACCCAGCTGAGAGCCCGATACAGCCAGTGCCTCACAGCTAATCTGGTGTGCCTTGATGACCTTTAGATGCTGAATGCCCACAGCTCTGGGTTGCCCTCCAGGCCTCCATAACCAGTGCCTGCGAAGAGACACTTGGTCACTCAACCGGAATATACCAGGACTGGTTTGATGAGAATGATCAGAAGATTCAAAAACTAATAGATCGCAAGCGCAAAGCATTTCTGAGCCTCAAGCAACAACCCAACTCGGGAGCAGCAAAGCAACATTACAGGCGGCTCAAGGCCGAGATCCAACAAAAAACCCGGGACCGAAAGAACAGATGGTGGATGGAGAAAGCACACGAGAGACAACAACTGGCCAACAGCCATGATGTGCAAGGATTCTTCATCGCAGTCAAGACCACCTACAGTTCAAACTCCCAAGGCCCCACCCCACTGCTGGCCAAGAACGGGGAAACACTCATGAAGGACACAGAGTCAGTCAGGGCCTGCTGGAAGGAGCACTTTAAAGATCTCCTCAATCGAGACCCTGCCTTTGACTCAAGTGTTCTCGATTCCATTCCGCAGCATGCGACCCGCCACCACCTCCGTGAAACCCCAACGTTGCACAAGGTAGGATAAGCCATAAGGCAGCTCGAGAACAACAAGGCTATGAGAGCAGATAGAATCCCTGCAGAGGCGCTAAAGTATGGCGGAGAGGCGCTGTTAGCGCGGATACATGACCTCATCTCTCTCATCTGGGGGGAGGAGAGCATGCCGGGAGATATCTGAGATGCAGTGATCATGACCATCTTTAAAAAAGGGGACAAGTCCGACTGCGGCGACTACAGTGAAATCTCCTTGCTATCAGCCACTGGGAAAGCTGTCGCTAGAGTTCTCCTCAACCGTCTTCTCCCTGTGGCCTCCCGGATTCACAGTGCGGATTTTGTCCCCTACGGGGCACAACGGACATGATCTTTGCAGTGCGACAGCTGCAGGAAAAATGCAGGGAGCAACGGCAGCCTTTATACATGGCCTTTTTTGACCTTACAAAAGGCCTTTGACACTGTCAACCGCGAGGGTCTATGGAGCGTCCTCCTGCGTTTCGAATGCCCTTAAAAGTTGGTCAACATCCTTCGCCTGATCCACGAAGACATGCAGGCCGTGATCCTTACCAATGGATCCATTACAGACCCAATCCACATCCAGACCGGTGTCAAACAGGGCTGCGTCATCGCTCCAACCCTCCTCTCAATCTTGCTCGCTGCCATGCTCCACCTCACAGTCAACAAGCTCCCCGCTGGAGTGGAACTAAACTACAGAACCAGTGGGAAGCTGTTTAAACTTCATCGCCGCTAGGCCAGGTCCAAGATCACCCCAACCTCTGTCGTTGAGCTACAGTACGCAGACGATGCCTGCGTCTGCGCACATTCTGAGGCTGAACTCCAGGATATAGTCGACGTATTTACTGAGGCGTACGAAAGCATGGGCCTTACATTAAACATCCGTAAGACAAAGGTCCTCCACCAGCCTGTTCTCGCCGCACAGCACTGCCCCCCAGTTATCAAGATCCACGGCGCAGCCCTCGACAATGTGAACCATTTCCCATACCTCGGGAGACTCTTAACAACAAAAGCAGACATTGGTGAGGAGATTCAACGCCACCTCCAGTGCGCCAGTGCAGCCTTCGGCCGCCTGAGGAAACGAGTGTTCAAAGATCAGGTCCTCAAATATACCACCAAGCTCATGGTCTACAGGGCTCAGAGGCATGGACCATGTACAGTAGATACCTCAAGTCGCTGGAGATATATCACCAACCATGTCTCCGCAAGATCTTACAAATCCCCTGGGAGGACAGGCGCACCAACATCAGCGTCCTCATCCAGGCTAACATCCCCAGCATTGAAGCACTGACCACACTCGATCAGCTCCGCTGGGCAGGCCACATAGTTTGCATGCCAGACAAAGCAAGTGCTCTATGCGGAGCTCTTCATGGCAAACGAGCCAAAGGTGGGCAGCGGAAAGTTACAAGGACACCCTCAAAGCCTCCCTGATAAAGTGCGACATCCCCACTGACACCTGGAAGTCCCTGGCCAAAGACTGCCCTAATTGTAGAAAATGCATCCGGGAGGGTGCTGAGCACTTCGAGTCTGAACACCGAGAGCGTGCAGAAATCAAGCACAGGCAGCGGAAAGAGCATGCGGCAAACCAGTCCCATCCATCCCTTCCCTCAATGACTATCTGTCCCACCTTTGACATAGTCTGTGGCTGCCGTATTGGACTGGTCAGCCACCAAAGAACTCACTTTAGAAGTCGAAGCAAGTCTTCCTCAATTCCGAGGGACTTCCTATAATGATAATGACGAAGGGTCATTGACCTGAAACGTTAACTCTTTTTCTCTCCACAGATGCTGCCTGACCCACAGAGATTTCCAGCATTTTCTATTTTTATATGCTGAAAGTACTGTTTTGAGTACTCCAAAGGAGGGGATTACATGTGGCTCAAGAAAAAGGGAGTGGGTAAGATATCAAAATGCCTTGAAGGGTAGAATTTAAGTATTTTCCCCCTATTGATAATAAGATTTATTGTTGTATAAAGTATATCAAATGAAGAACTATAGTTAAAGCATTGTATACAAGAATGACTAAAAATAAATCTGGATTTCAAGTATCAAAAAACTCTTCAGAGGATTATAATATGGAAACAGAAAAGTCACGTCATTTCTTAATAAGAATGCAGTCACACTGAGGGAAATGAGCTTGTTATCCAGTTGATTTTAAGTAAAAACAATGCATGTATTAGGAAATAAATAGTGACATGTTAAATTTAAGTGATCACTTTCAGTTACTGTACCTTAAAATTTGTTCTAAGTCTTTCATTAACTGTGCTGAGCATATTTTTCCTGGTTCCATCCTCTTGCAGTTTTTGTTGAAGAGTTGCTAATGCTGCAAGTTGGGAACTGCTGGTATCAAATCCTGCCTTGATCAAGATATCTTTCATCACCACTGATGCTGAGCAGCTCTGAAACAATTTCAGAAGTAGTTTAAATCTTTTCAGCTCATTTTCAAAAATCCCATAAAAGCTGGATCATAATTGCGCTGCAAATTTTCTGCAAATGTACTTTTTATGTGGTTCTCTCTCAAGTGCTGTGCTCGTCATATTTTAATGTAAAGCATCATCATTGTTGTTCTCGACTGGAAGGGAAGGGCACTGTGAATGACTGTAAAGCTGGGAAAGTTGTAAACTTGTTGACTATAAATAAGAAATGTTTTACACTAGATCAGCAGCGCACATCTAAGAAAAACACAAGAAGTTTATTTCTATTAATTTCTTTAGTTTAAAAAAAAATCTTTGTTATCCTTATGGATTAAAAACAGAAAATGTTGGAAATACACAAGTCCAGAAGACAGATGAGTATTCTGATTGTGGTTCTTAAACTCAGAGTCCAACCTAAAATATTAGCATGTCTTTTCTGCTGACTAGTTTATTGTGTATTCCAGCATTTCATTTTTATTTCAGAGTTTCAGTATTCAAAATTGTTCTTTTTCTCTCTATTATTCTTGTTGTCCTCCTTCTTCCCTAAAGCATCTTCTAAATGCAAGTGTTTACAAGTCTGTGATGGGGCTAAAGTGAGTTGAAGAAATGTTCATTTATATTATACTGCATTCACATTTACTGTTGCAGGGGTTGGTAGGATACATTTTATTTCAATGCATTTGCAGAGACTCTGATTGAACGAGAGCTAGAGCCTGCAGATAAATAATACCAGGCGGGAAACGCAGTGGGAGAGAAAAAAAGAGAATGAAGGAAAAATAGATCATTTACTTAGTGATGGTACTGTTCCTCTTTCATATTACAGTCAGATTAAGTATTCATTTGATGTTCCAGTACCATATGTGGCAGAGAAGGATTACGGAGAATGCACTGTTCCCTGCTATTCTTTCACATCTATAGTCAGAAGGAAATAACTTGTATTTCTGTAACACTTTCATATCCTCAGAATGTCCCAAAGTATGTCATAGTCAATGAATTACTCTTGAAATATAATCATTGTTGTTTTGTAGGCAAACAAAACAGCCAATTTTGGCATAGCAAGCTCCCACGAATAGCAATGTGTCCAGTATGACCAGTTTATCTGTTTTGATGAAGGAATGTTGATCAGGATACTGGGAAAAAGTGACATGGGATTTTTTATGTACACCTAAACAGGCAAAATCGGCCTTGGTTTAATGTCTCATTGGAAAGATGGCACTCCATCTGAGCTGTACTGGTCGGTCAGCCTAGAATATGTGTTAGGTTTAGTTTATGTACTCAAATCCTGGAGTGAGGCCCCAGAGGAAACTTCAGACCCAGAGATGTGAATGTCACCACTGAGCCAAACTGCCTCTTAAGCTGACAAGTAAGGACCTGACTCCTGTATATCATAATATAGAACCATTTCAATGCTGAAAAAAATAAACCATTTGTTTCCAGTTCATATATGTGGTATAGCATTTTTTGCTGACAGTCACAGGTAGAATTTAAGTATGGTAGTGTTCAACCTGCTTATGCTACCATGGAAAATGAAAATTATTTTAACAGCAAATAGAATTATTTCAAAGATTACATTTTCAAGTGAGATCAAGAGTTTGCACAGTGCATTAAAGTAATCTTACTCTGCAATTTACATTTCCAAACTAGGTTTCCATAGTTAGGTTTTATTCATTTTATCTATTTTGTGGAAATTATATTTTAAATTATTGAATATTTAGGGAAATTATTTTTCCTTATGTTAAAAATGAAAGATATATAAAAGTAAATAAATTTAAATGGTAAATTTAGATGAAACAAATGACCAAAGGTAGTTAACCATTAACCCTATTCCTTCTAATGAATCATACTCTGTGTGGAAATGTATTTTTATCTAAGCTGATACCACGCGGTATTTTTGTGCCCTTTGCAATATATAACAAAATGGAGTCCTGGTCCTTCCAGAAATTTCTGCATAAAGCAGTCGGCTTGCATAAACAGCTAAACCTGGCTTGAAATGGCTGATAGCCACCAGACAGCTAGGAGACAAGTCCTGCTGAAGACAAGTACCACCCGTGGTGCTTTCCTATTGTCTATATGTCACCAGTTCCACTCCACCCCACCCTTTTCGAAGTACTCAAACCACAAGCCATTATCTCTTGTAGAGACCTCATCCATTTGATGCAAAAAGATAACTGACCAGGAAACTGGACAATCCTGACACAATGCAAGGCAGGTAATAGCTCATTACCACACTCTCATCGAGTGATGGCCGGCTGGCCAACTAATAACCCTGACAAAAGGAAATATCTGGAAACCATGTCAGGACAAGGATGCAGTAATTAACTCTTTATCTGTATTCACTGACTGCGAGACAAAGCCAATACACAGGGAGAGGCCATAACTTGGGTTTTACTGTATAAATATCTCGTGAAATTGTACCATTGGGGAGGTGTTCACTTAGCCATTGACTGAGTGTGACCTTTCCCTTGCTAGCAAGTAAATTAAAGAAACTTCTGCCGGAGCTGAAGATGTCGGAGTCGTTTATCGGAGGTCGAGATTTCAACATCTGCCAATGCCACTACACTCCAACATGCTTAATCTCCCGTAGGGTCAATAATCACAGGTTGATCCAGATATAGTTTATTTACTTACTGTGTACTTTTCTTCTTACCTTTCTTCTTCTTCCTCATTCTTGTTCTGTGCTATTAACTGTTTGATTACTTCGAAGTTACTAACCTATTACCTTATTATATTTGTTTCTATATAAGGTTAAAGGGCAAATTGTAGTTGCATAGGGCTAGAAACTCCACTTTTGTGCTTATAGCCCAAAAATGGGCATTATTTCCGGCTTGGGCGTTAAAAAAGGGTTTTCAGAGCGCCGGCTTCTCACCCATTCTCAAAGCACCTAGTCTCCATTTTTTAAAATGGGCATTACCGCGAGCGATATGAAATGGGCGGTAGCCTTAAATTTTTTTGACCTTCTACCATAAAGTGTGGCTGTCCTTAGCAATGGCATGGCAACGCTCAATTCCCGCGATTCAGGATGTCAAGAGTCAACATGACATGTGCGGAAGAGGAGACAGAGAAAGGCAGCTCAGAGGGACTGAAGGTGTGTCTGGGTGTGGTGTGGCTGTTTTGGGAGGAAGGAGGGAGACTTTAGAGCTTCACAGCAAGTAGGTAAACAAAAATTAGCTGTTACCAGACACATATGTGACCGAATTTGCCCTATAAAGGAGAGAGAGGAGGAGGCATCACAGCATGCTGTGGGACTGATGTTGGAGAGAGCAGTGAGGTGGGAGAGGAGCACATTGGAAGGCCCAAAAGAGCCAGGAGGTTCTTGGATGAGGCAAATGCCTCCCTCCTGCAGGAGGTCGAGTCACGCTGGGGTAATTTAACACATGGAGGGTGTGGGAAGCCCACCCCAAAAGCATACCAGAAGCTATGGACCAAGATAGCAGAGGTGGTCTCGTCAGCGATCAACGAGGTTCATGAGGGCAACCAATGCTGCAAACGACGGAACAACCTTGTGGGATCCGCAAGAGTAAGTATTAAATTGATTTACATGTACTTATGTATTTAGATAATTTGATTTGTAACAGTCATGAGTGACTATCGTCAGATGTGAGGTCTTTCACTTTCACCGGGAATGTTTTACTCAAAGCCTGCAGTCACGGTGAACGTCTTTAGTTAAAGAATGATAATTTTCATCATAATCATGATTATATCTGTCGGTTATGTGTTGTATCAGTGTCTGTGTTGTATCACGCAATGATCTCATGCCATGTCGTCCTGTACAGAAGAAGCTATCGACGATGAGGTCCGTGCAGAGGCGAACGGGTGGGGGGCCACCAGTCCCAAGCGACATCACAGAGATGGAGGAGCGGGTGCTCACACTCATGGGAAAGCACCCCTGGACAGCCACGGACGCATCTGCAGACCCTGAAGTGATGCCACGTGAGTAAAGCTTACACCACTGCGTGATGTGAAGTCAATTGATTCCACCCCCACTCATAACTGAAAAATCATATATATGATTTCCAAAATTGTCCTAGAAATAATGCTGGCCTAATGAAAATCATTGGAATGCAAATGTGTTAATGGTCATGAAATATGATGTCTGTGATGATTTTGAGAGCGGTGGTGCTTTTGTCGTGCATATGCTGTGTGTAGCGCTGGACTCACCTTGTGACCCTAGCACCCCCTTCTCCTCTAATAACCTCATTTGTGTTTTGCAGTTCAGCCAGCAGTGCGTCCCAAGGCAAGACCACAGAGGCCAGAAGGTGGGGACGCGGGGCCCGACTCTTCGGATGATCCACCATCTGGTGCTGAGGAGCTCCGATTCTCGCCCGTCAATCCGCTGGGTCTGTTCTCCATGGATGAGAACGCGGACTTCAAGGAACCTGCATCGCCACGCTCCAGGAGCAATTCCAACCCAAAGCCATCTAGTGGTCCTCCGGTCATTCCCGCCTCCACTCTGGAGGTACCGGCCCCAAGCATCTCGCCACAGGGCACCCCATTTGTCCCCAGGACGGCGCCGAACCCACGGAGGTCTTGTGGACGCGGCAGGTCTGTTCCACGAGCGCCACATGACAGCGGAGAGAAGGTACTGTTATCCAGGAGGACTGCAGACATTGGTAACCAGCTCATCAAAACATTCGGGGCCATATCTCAAAAGCTGGCCACCATGACCGAGTACATTCTGTGGATGGAGGAGGCCCTGGATGCGATAGCCAGGAACACTGCTGGCACAGGCCTCTCAGTGGTCCCTGAGCGCGGCACTCCACCGCTAGGTTCCACACCACCACTACGAATGACAGATGACAGCAAGGACCAAGATCCTGCTTTTGCATCAGAGAATGTTGACCCCTCGGCACCCCCCGCTCAAGTACCCGTGCAACCACCGCATCTGCCTTCATCCTCCCCCAATGAGGCACCGCCTGAGGAGCTCCTTGGCCAGGCACCATGGAGCGAGGATGGGAACGGGTAGAGGTGGGGAGAAGAAGGGGAGGGGAAAGGAAAGTGAGGTGCATATGATGGCTGTGCTATATCTACATCTGGGCGTATGCAATTTGTTGCAATGTGTGGGGGTTGGGAACCACCTTCCTGCTTTGCCTTTGTATTCTGTGTTGCTGGACATGTTGAACATTTGGTTGATGTCAATGGTGGTAAAAGTGGGGTGTGGGCGGGGGTTGGGTGTTATTGCCTGTGATACTTATGATTTCAGACAAATGTTGGTATAATATTTTGTGTTATTGAACATAACCTTGTTGCGCATTGTCCCAGATAGCTGCACCGTTACACACTGGTGATTCCTTAACATGAAAAGTTTAAATACAACTTAACATCAATCAAAGTAAGCTTTAATTGGCACCATTGATGTCTGAGCTGCACACACATAGCAGTGTGTCAGCATTGTCACTCAATCAATGCTCTTTCAGGCAAATCGTTCAGATATCAGTTTCTCATGTAAAAGTCTTGCAGCTATGTAGCCACCACGGTCCTTTCCTACGGTCTGGAGGCAGTCGTGGGCATAGTTGCATAACCAGCCAGATTGTCTGGCCCTAGGTCAGCGTCCGGCCCCTCGTTGTCCTCTTCCTCTCTCTCCTGAGGTGGAACATCAGTGCCTTCTGGCAATTCTTGGCCCTCGTGATAGCCAGGTTGTGCAGCATCAAGCACACGACCATGAATTTACCTACTTGCTCAGGGTTGTATTGTAGCTCCCCTCCTGAGTGGTTAAGACATCTGAAGCGCTGCTTAAGGACAGTTATTGTTTGGTGGCCCCAGTGTATTGAAAGTATAATAGCAATTGATCAGAAGCAATGATTTGCTCACTAAAATACACCTGTAGTAAACCCCCAATAGTCCAGAGTCTGAAAATATGTATGTTGAGATGTTCACTTCACCTGAGAAGAACTCCAGAGTCAATGCAAACTCTCCCGAAGTTAAGGCAGCCTTTTGAATGAAGCGACCTGCGATTTTTAAAATGCTAGCCACACCACTGGCATTCGTTCAGAACAGTTCCACTTTTTCAGGGCGTTTTTTTGGGCGAGCGATATTGTGGGTGATATGTGTGCGAGGTGGTGAAAATGACGATGGGCGATCTCCTGGGTGCTAGTTTCGCCAAATGTGCTCTTTACGACAAAAAAAGTGGGCGGGCGGAATCATTGAATCTCGGCGTTAATTCCATGCGGAATGTGACGCTGGCCGATATTATAGGCGTTGATTTCGTCCATTCTGATGATTGCGCCCCAAAAAAGTGGCCGGGCGGCAATATTTTTTCCCAGCGTTAAGCACATGGGGAAAATAACGCTCGCCGTAAGTTTCCTAAAAATGCCCGTCAGTTTCCATTTTGTGCCAAAATGGGCGTTATATGGGCGTTATACGTCATTTCAGCGGTAAAATGGGTGTTAAGTGGGCGTTAAACATGCAAAAAAAGTGGAGGTTCTAGCCCATGGCATTTTAACATTTTGTTTGAAAATGACAGTATACTTTTCGTGCCACACTATTTTGAAATAGCTAATCAATGTCTCGACAGAATACAAATGTCCTTATAGCAATCACTGAAATTGTGAGGACGAGAGGGAATTGACATGAGACTCCCAAGGTTGAACAGTAATCAGAGATGCAAAATTCCCTCCATTATTTCTGATTCTGACATATTGATAAGTTTGTTTCAAAATAACTACTTTGCATACTTCATATACTTCAAATATTGGCTTAAATGACTGATGATTAAGTAATTAAAATTGACCACAATGTTTAGCTGATGAAATAAAATTAGCAATTAAGATAATATTGCACATTCTGTGTACAGTATCTTTATTCATCCATTATGTTAGGCAAAGTCAAAAAAAGTCAAACATGCATGAATTATAATAAATTACCATACCTGATGTAGCGCTAAGTATTGACTTGCAGAAACTGGATCAAATTGGCTAAAACATTCAACCATGTCGAGACTAGCTGCTGCTAAGATATTAGTAAGCTTGCTGTTCAGTGCCAAATTCATAGACTGGATCAAAACTTCACTGGCATGTGCCAGATACACCCGAGCTATGGCTCGTTCTTTCTTTAAAATGAACAGAAAACAACACAAGAGTTAGCAAATTCTAACTTAATTCTGTTCAGGTGAAATATACTTATGAAAATATTACAAAAACCTACAATGTGGAAAAGCAATTTAAAAAAATGAATAGAATTTTAGCATATATAAATCATGATAAGGTTTGATGATGAGGAGTGGAAGGCAGCTCCTGTGGAGCATAAACACCGGCATAGACTAGTTGGGCCAAAAGGACTGTTTCTGTGCTGTACATTTTATGTAATTCCACAAAATCAGAACAATAAAGTTCAGGTCTGCAGAAGCTCATCATCATCATCATAGGAAGTCCCTTGAAACAAGGGTGACTTGCTTCCACGCCAAAAAAAGGACGAGTTCACAGGTATTTCAATGAAGGACCCAAACTACATCCTGAAGGGTGGAAGATGTCTGCATGAATTTTTTTAACGTGGGGTGGCTGGTGTACACTTGACAGAGCTAGGTCTTGGTCCAGTGGCAAGGATTACCCAAGACAACTGGAGAGGAACATCAGCGGCAGGTTGGGGCCATAAAAGGAGCGGCGAGCAGCGACCATGGGCAGCATGGAGACATGCCATTACAAGGTACAGTGCGAGCTGGTGCAGGAGGGCGACGGCTGTGAAGAGTGACGTCATCAAGATCCAGGTCGGTGATTAGAGCGTGGGCAGATACAGCAGGAGCAGTGAGGTCAGGGCGAAGGAGCGGCGAGAGACTGCAGAAGCTACACTATTTTCCAATGCACTAATCATACCACTGACTAACTACTGTGCTCAGTTCTGGTCACTATGCCAAAAAGGACATATGTGCATTGTAAAGTGTGCAGAAAAGAGAAACAAGACTGATCCCATGTGTAAAGGATGAGCAAAAGGCAAAGATTAGAGAAGCTCAAGGTTTACAATGTAGAAAGAAGATGGTCAAGGAATGACCTTGGCAAAATACATAATATTAAATAGTAAAGATAAGGTAAATTCAGAATGTTACTTCAAAGTGAGGAACACAGTACCAGAACACAAATTTAAATTCATAAAAAATGAATTTAAAACTGATATTAGGAAGTGCATCTTTGCTCAAAGAATGATAAATGCTCAGCCAGGTGGTGCAGTAGAGATATAAACATTGGGCATGTAAGAATTGGCGTAAACATCGACAGCATCAGCGTAAACATTTTGGACTTTAAGTTTTGGACTTTGCTTTTTCATATTTCAAAAGAGCTGACAGCATGAACTAGGACTGGCTCGGGTATGTTCCACAGGAATACATATCAGGTGGGCGGGGATAGTCTGGGATGGCTCATCAGTAAGAGATCAGGTAAACTGGTCCGTGCTCAAGCCATCGAAATGATTGAGAGCTTCGGAGAGCTTCGGAGAGCGGGAACCTCAGGACAAAGGAAGCTATTTGGCCACCCAGCCTCGTTGGAGCCTTTATCCTGAGGAACAGCCCAGTAACAAAGGCACAAGCTGAAGATGTGATTCATTGCTTTTAGTTGGACTGCCTCAGACAAATGACAGGTTTTTGGCACGAGAATTCAGAAGCAGTTTGCAGCCATCTCTCTCTCTCTCCTCTTCTATGCTTGCTTTCTTCATTCAACGCACTCAAGGACCGAGCACTCCGTCTGGGATGGAGAGAAGAAACCACCATCTACGAGCAAAGAGAGCCTGGCTCATCGGGAGAAGAAGCGAGTAAGCCAGAGGGGTAACTGGTGAGCATTATCCCATTCCTCACATCCTTAAGACCACCGCATAGTGTGAAGGGGTGTGGTGTGTCCCAAACAAGCCTTAGGGGTTTAGTAGGGAGGTTTCTGCGTGGAGCACAATCTGTTGGACAGATTCGGTGGTGCTCTATTGAGCCAAGCAGGAGTGTTTTAATCATGGGTACTTCGCAATAGGGGCCTGTTCAGACGGGCCAGTGTTGTGTGTTGTACTGTTTGTTTGTTTTACACCACCGGGGTATGTTTTACTGGGAGCAGGTGTGTGCTTTAACTTGAATAAAAACACTCTGACGGTTGAGACCGAAAGATCTGTCTATAACTGTATAATCTGTTCACTACTGTAATTCCTGGGTCTAGAACTGTTGTAAGGGGGGTGATTCAAAACCACCAAGGGCAAAACCACTTACAATGTTCAAAATATAATTGGATACTGAGATAGGAATTAGAAAATTGAGCTTTATAAGCTTTCTAATCCCCGACTTTTCTTACATTCTTAACTCACTGAATTAAAGTAGATATTACCTTAAGTTGTGCAGCCTTTGCAGCACATTTTACTAGCTGCTGATTCGAAAGCTGCAAATCTGCATGCTCATGTTTTGATTCAACTTGTTCATTTTCTTCCTGATCTGTGAGCTCTAATTTGGCATGCTCATTCTTTGATTCAATTTGTTCACTTTCTCCTCTAAGTGTTTCTTGCTTTGACAGGCCATCTTTATGTTCCTCTTGATCATGCTATAAAAAGATTAACAAAAAATGAAGTACTTTAAATATTATAAATCTTCAATTACAAAGAAATATATTCGATATCGGAGTTGATTTATATGCCATTGCGGAATAAGACAATTTTTAACACAAATGAAGTACAAACCATACAACAAGTTAAAACTCCACAGGAGATCTGCTGGTCTTTATTTTAATTATTCATTCTCGGGATATGAGCATCGCTGAAATGCCTGGCATTTAATATTGTTGCAGCTGCACGCATCCAGGTAATTGGAGAATATTCCATCACACTCCTGATTTCTGCCTTGTACAGCGTAGGGAGGCTCTGGGGAGTCAGGACGGGAGCCATTTGCTGCAGAATACCCAGCCTCTGACCTGCTCTAATAGCCATAGCATTTAAGTGGCTTGCCCAGCTGAGTTTTTGAGAATTAAAAGATGCTTTTAACTGAAAATTCTGTTAATAATAAGTTGACACACAAGTCTGGTTGGACATACATCAGCCTCAGCCAGTACAAAGCATGCGGGTTTGCTCTCCGTTTTCCAGGTTGCACAAATTCCCCATTATAAATGGCAAAGTTATGCAGCACACTGCAGATGCTGCTGAACTCGAATGTTTTGTTTGGGCCATGCGGTGTGACCCCACCTCATGTCCAGATGTCAGAAGTGCTATTTCGCATGCCGATCAGATGTTCCACCAAAATTTCGGTGGATGCGTGAGCATCATTTTATTTTCTCTTGACCTTGATGTGGGGTTCCTAAGTGGTGTTAAAGCAGCAAATGGTAGACCTGGTGCCCCAACAGCCAAGTATCCATTGTGCCTGATATTCCTTCAAATAATTAACTCCTTCAAGATAAAAGCATTGCAGCTGCTGCCAGCATATCAGGCAATCATCTTCATTATTTTGTTGTAGTGGCCCGACACCACCAGGGCATGAGTCACATGGAATTCTTTGTGATTTGTAAATGCCACATTTTTACAGTTGACTATGAGTGCCATCAATGAGGACCTGCAGTTTTGTGAACCCAGCCAGCTGGTAGAAGTACTGTGCTCTCTCGTGTTGTCTCCTACTTTCCATGAACAAAGTGACATTCATGTTGCCTGTAGCAAACAAGGCTTTAGTGCTTGATGCACCAGTGGACTGACATTTGACTGACTTGGCAAATATGACCAGTGGTAGCTTGAAATGATCTGGCTAGATAAAAATTCAATGCAATGATGACTTTGACCATAATGAAGGGGAGTGCTCCTGTACTGGATGTGGGCTTTGGGCACAACTCAGTGACAGCCTCTTTGCTGAAGCTTATATGTTAAAGTCAGTTCTTTTCAGACATATTACTCTTCAGATATATTTCTCTTCAGACATACAAGTCCTGAGCCACCTGCAGGCGGGCACCAAATGATTGAGTTGCAAATACCCCTACCTTTCTTCCTGCCACAGAAATTCCTCTTCCTTCTCCAGATAAAGGACAGCCATTGGCAGACACAATGCATTGTCCAGACTGAGCATTGTGCTTGCAGTCTCGGGGCAACTGACGGCAGCAAAAATGTTGCTGTTGGAGATGTGTTTGACACTGTCAACCGCGAGGGTCTATGGAGCGTCCTCCTCCGTTTCGGATGCCCCCAAAAGTTCATCACCATCCTCCGCCTGCTCCACAGCGACATGCAGGCCGTGATCCTTACCAATGGATCCATTACAGACCCAATCCACGTCCGGACCAGGGTCAAACAGGGCTGCGTCATAGCCCCAACCCTCAATCTCCTCGCTGCCATGCTCCACCTTACAGTAAACAAGCTCCCCGCTGGATGGAACTAAACTACAGAACCAGTGGGAACCTGTTCAACCTTCGTCATTTCCAGACCAGGTCCAAGACCACCCCAACCTCTGTTGTCGAGCTACAGTACGCGGACGACACCTGCGTCTGTGCACATACAGAGGCTGAACTCCAAATCATAGTCAACGTATTTACTGAGATGTACGAAAGCATAGGCCTCACGCTAAACATCCATAAGACAAAGGTCCTCCACCAACCTGTCCCCGCCACACAGTACTGCCTCCCAGTCATCAAAATCCATGGACAACGTTGACCATTTCCCATACCTCGGGAGCCTCTTATCAGCAAGAGCAGACATTGACGAAGAGATTCAACACCGCTTCCAGTGCACCAGTGCAGCCTTTGGCCGCCTGAGTGTTTGAAGACAAGGCCCTCAAATCTGCCACCAAGTTCATGGTCTACAGGGCTGTAGTAATACCCGTCCTCCTGTATGGCTCAGAGACATGGACCATGTACAGTAGACACCTCAAGTCGCTGGAGAAATACCACCAACGATGTCTCCGCAAGATCCTGCAAATCCCCTGGGAGGACAGACGCACCAACGTTAGTGTCCTCGACCAGGCCAACATCTCCAGCATTGAAGCACTGACCACATTTGATCAGCTCCGCTGGGCAGGCCACATTGTCTGCATGTCAGACACGAGACTCCCAAAGCAAGCGCTCTGCTCGGAACCCCTTCACGGCAAATGAGCCAAAGGTGGACAGAGAAAATGTTTCAAGGACACCCTCAAAGCCTACTTGATAGAGTGCAACATCCCCACTGACACCTGAGAGTCCTTGGCCAAAGACCGCCCTAAGTGGAGGAAGTGCATCCGGGAGGGCGCTGAGCACCTCAAGTCTCATCGACAAGAGCATGCAGAAATCAAGTGCAGTCAGCGGAAAGAGCGTGCGGCAAACCAGTCCCACCCACCTTTTCCCTCAATGACTGTCTGTCCCACCTGTGGCAGGGACTGTGTTTCTCGTATTGGACTGTTCAGTCACCTAAGGACTCATTTTTAGAGTGGAAGCAAGTCTTCCTTGAGTCCAAGGGACTGCCTATGATGATAATGGTGTCAAAGGAATGTTGAACTGCAGAAAATCAGCAGCAATCAGCACCATGAAAGCTCAACGTAAGCTTGAGGAACAGCACCTTATCTTTCGTTTAGGTATTTTAAAGCTTTCTGGACTCATCAGTGAGTTCAACAATTTCAGGCCATAACCTCTACCATTTTTTTGTTTCTCTTTTTTCAGTTTTTTTCTCTCTTTCTCATGGCAGCTCTTAATGATTCTTCCTTATCTAGACTCATCATTTGTTTCTTGCTGGCCTTTATTACAAGAGGATTTGAATAGAAGAGTAAGGACATCTTCCTGCAATTATATAGGGCCCTGGTGAGACCACACCTGGAGTATTCTGTACAGTTTTGGTCTCTTTACCTAAGGAAGGATATACTTGCCATTGAGAGAGTGCAACAAAGGTTCACCAGACTGATTCTTGGCATGGGGGGATTGTCCTATGAGGAGAGATTGAGTAGACTAGACCTATATTCTCTAGAGTTTAGAAGAATGAGAAGTGATCTCATTGAAACATACAAAATTCTTACAGGTCTTGACAAGGTAGATGCAGGAAGGATGTTTCCCTTGGCTGGGGAGTCTAGAACCAGGGGTCACAGTCTCAGAATAAGGGGTCAGCCATTTAGGACTGAGATGAGGAGAAATTTCTTCACTCAGAGGGTGGTGAATCTTTGGAATTTTCTACCCCAGAGGTTCAGTCATTGAGTATATTCAAGACCGAGATCGATAGATTTTTGGATATTAAGGGAATCAAGGGATAGGGGGATAATGCAGGAAAGTGGAGTTGAGGTAAAAGATCAGTCATAATCTCAATGAATTGCAGAGCAGGCTTGAAGGGCCGAATGACGTACTCCTGCTCCTATTTCTTATGCTTTAATGTTCTTAACTTGCCCCATTACCATCTCCTTTTGCTTTGTACCATCATCCCTTTTGTCTCTTCATCTCTTCTGCCTGCCACCCTATCACAGGCCTTCCCTTTTGTTGTTTCCTCCCCTCCACTCTTTCCCTGCTCCTAAACTTGCTTAAAAACCTGTTACATTTCTAACTTTTTCCAGTTCTGATGAAGGATCATCGATCTGAAACATTAACTCTGTTTCTCTCTCCACAGATGCTGCCTGACCTGCTGAGTATTTCCAGCATTTTCTGTTTTTATTTCAGATTTCCAGCACCTGCAGTATTTTGCTTTTGTATTAGCTACACTGCAGTTTACAAGTTCAAAAACAGTCCTGATTCAAACAGCTTGAAGGCCTCCATATATCTATTTATATGGGCATTTAGCAAAGCAGAAGGAGCATTGAAGAAGCTACAGGAACAATTTGCATTGATTTGCATCATTTTGTTGAGTCTATTAAGGCCAGAACACACATCTGTGGGTTATTTTTGGCCAATGGGTGAAAACAGGCGCTAAATGGGTGCTGTGCGAATGAGACATGCCTGTTTAAAAGTCTGGGTTGAACACACAATTTTGGTCCTAATTGTTGATTACCATAATATGAATTTGTTTTGATATCCTAAACCAGACCTCAGCAGGTTTAGCATTGAAGTATTGATTAGCCGCAATTTTCATGGAGCAGTATATGTGGCACTTCGCATCCACGTCCACTGAAATTGTGGCGTGCTCTGGCTGGCACAGTGGCAAGTTGCAGGATGGCTCAGGGACCGAGGGAGAGGATGCACAAGTTCTCAGACACGACACTGGAGATCTTGGTGGAGAAGGTCCAGAGAAGGAGTGATTTCCTGTACCCATGGGGGAAGGACAGGGGGAAGGATGCCACCTCGCTCTCCAGTCCCTCTCTCCTGCAGCAGCTGGTGCTGCTCTAACTGGTCTCATGTCCTCCTCCTTGTCCAGACCAAGGAGGACTCCTTGCAAGATGCTGATGACCAAGCACTCCGTTTCTCCTAGTGACTCCTATAAGGTGTCCAATAAGGTGCAGTAGCAAAGCACTTACTCTTTTTAAGTGTATTTCTTGGAGAATTTCCAGAATAAATGTTGATAAGAGTGTTGGTGAAGTCATGACAAGGTGCTAACGGGTTTGCACTGAGGCGCGGTGGCCAGAGTGCACCCCCCTGGAATTTCTCCCGGGGATTGGAGCGTGCTCACTGCGATGCGCCGTGCCCGGCAAACTTCACCCGACAATGGCGGCCTCTGGTGAGGGATGTTGCGATGCGGCGGCATGAAGTGCCATGTCAGCACTGCGCTGACGTCATCAGTGCCGCACTGACGTCAAAAGCGCGCTGTTGATGTCGGGAGTGCGACGCCAACAGTCGTACCCCGTGAGCGCTGCACTCAGCGCCCCAACAAGGTCCCGTTACCGCCAACAATTTAAAAAAAATCTAAGAGCCGAATTGCCGGCGATGTAGCCGTCGGCCTCATCTGGTGCTACATCACCAGCTAATTCGAAGTGCCCTCCCCAATATCTCACTGAGGACAATTTCTGCCCCAAAGTATTGCAGAAAGTTTCCCAGTGTGTTCAAAAGTCTTCTTCACTGCTCCAGCATCAAGTAAACATCAAATGGTGAGTATTCCTTTAAGTGGTGCTTGAAATTTACATCGATGCCGTGTTTACTCCCAAACAGCTGGTCACCATTAGAAGAGGGCATTAAGACAAGCATTAGCTGCCAAAATGCTGTAAAACCTATTTAATGTGTGCCAGTAGGCATTTTAAGCAGCAGTCAGCCCCTTAACGAGACTCCTGGCAGCCGTTCCTAGAGCAGGCTTCAATTCCTTTACCAAGGTAGTGTCTTCTGCTAAACACGGGCTAGACTGGCATTCCCACTTAAGACCCCATCTTGGCTACCTCTGCTGGTTAAACAAGGTATTTACAGGTTTACATATATAACAGAAACCGTAACCGAAAGGTTTTTGAAAGGAAAGAGGCTATTTTCTTGACTGCAGGAAGCCCTGAGGTGTATGAAACCCTGAAGAAATTGCTTGTTCCTGCCAAGCCGAAGGACACGCCACTGACGGAGATTAAGTTAGAACAGCGCTACAGTCCTGAGCCCCTGGAAATTGCTAAAAGTTATCATTTTGTAATAACAGATCAATCAATTGACAAGAATACCAGTATGTACATCGTAGCTTTAAAAAAGCTATCCATTCACTGTTATTTCGGAAACATTCAGGACCGAGCATTGCGTGACCCATTTGTTTGTGAAATGAAAAATGAAGCAATGAGAAGGAAGTTGTTGACAACCCCAAACTTGAATTTTGATTTACCTTGTCAGACAGCTATGTTGATGGATATGGTCAATCAATACTCCCGAGAATTTCGCACCATTTTCAGTTGTCAGACAACCGAGGTGATTCACCTGCAGATTAAAAGTAAAAGGCAGTTGGGCCCCAAGGCCTCAGCAACTGGCCAAGGTAACAATACTTTGGAATTCCCTACCCAGAGAACTGTGGAGGCTGGGTCATTGAATATATTTAAGGTGGAGACAGACAGATTTTTGAAAGATAAGGGAGTCAAGGGTTATGGGGAGAGGGCAGGGAAATGGAGTTGAGGCCAAGATCAGATCAGCCGTGATCTTATTGAATGGTGGGGCAGGCTCGAGGGGCCAGACGGCCTACGCCTGCTCCTATTTCTTATGTTCTTATGTTCTTAATACATTGAAGTTGTGCTATCGGTACCTAGAACAACACATTGCTAAAAGCTGTCCACATGTGAAGACAAAGGGCTAGAATTTCTATCAGGATCGCTGCCACCCGATTTTTAGCGATATTTCAGCGGTTGCGTTTTTTGAAACGCCGGAATACCGCTGCTGCACGCTCCCACGATTTTCGATGGTCGCGTCTCGGCGGTGGCGGTGTGTAGCGGTAGCAGACCGGAGCAAGCGGCGGCGAAAGGCCGAAATGTCGGCGATCTGCTGGCCTTACTAAAGGCAAGCAGCCCCCCTAGAAAACGTGCGTTTTTTTCTTCTCTGTGCATGGGCGGGCATTCTCCCACGATTTCGGGATCAAAGGTGACCCTGCGCATGCAGAGGGAACACTGAGAGTGTTGGACATTTTGAAAGTGCAGAGGTGGGTCGATTTGAGAGAGAGAAGTGTTGTAACCCGACTTTTTAAAAAAGGAGGAAGAGAGAAAACAGGGAATTATTGACCAGTCAGCCTGACATCGGTAGTGGGTAAAATGATGGAATCAATTATTAAGGATGTCATAGCAGCACATTTGGAAAGAGGTGACATGATAGGTCCAAGTCAGCATGGATTTGTGAAAGGGAAATCATGCTTGACAAATCTTCTGGAATTTTTTGAGGATGTTTCCAGTAGAGTGGACAAGGGAGAACCAGTTGATGTGTTGTATTTGGACTTTCAGAAGGCTTTCGACAAGGTCCCACACAAGAGATTAATGTGCAAAGTTAAAGCACATGGGATTGGGGGTAGTGTGCTGATGTGGATTCAGAACTGGTTGGCAAACAGGAAGCAAAGAGTAGGAGTAAATGGGTACTTTTCAGAATGGAAGGCAGTGACTAGTGGGGTACTGCAAGGTTCTGTGCTAGGGCCCCAGCTGTTTACATTGTACATTAATGATTTAGACGAGGGGATTAAATGTAGTATCTCCAAATTTGCGGATGACACTAAGTTGGGTGGCAGTGTGAGCTGCGAGAAGGATGCTATGAGGCTGCAGAGTGACTTGGATAGGTTAGGTGAGTGGGCAAATGCATGGCAGATGAAGTATAATGTGGATAAATGTGAGGTTATCCACTTTGGTGGTAAAAACAGAGAGACAGACTATTATCTGAATGGTGACAGGTTAGGAAAAGGGGAGGTGCAACGAGACCTGGGTGTCATGGTACATCAGTCATTGAAGGTTGGCATGCAGGTGCAGCAGGCGGTTAAGAAAGCAAATGGCATGTTGGCCTTCATAGCGAGGGGATTTGAGTACAGGGGCAGGGAGGTGTTGCTACAGTTGTACAGGGCCTTGGTGAGGCCACACCTGGAGTATTGTGTACAGTTTTGGTCTCCTATCTTGAGGAAGGACGTTCTTGCTATTGAGGGAGTGCAGCGAAGGTTCACCAGACTGGTTCCCGGGATGACGGGACTGACATATCAAGAAAGACTGGATCAACTGGGCTTGTATTCACTGGAGTTCAGACGAATGAGAGGGGATCTCATCGAAACGTTTAAAATTCTGACGTGTTTAGACAGGGTAGATGCAGGAAGAATGTTCCCAATGTTGGGGAAGTCCAGAAACAGGGGTCACAGCCTAAGGATAAGGGGTAAGCCATTTAGGACGGAAATGAGGAGAAACTTCTTCACCCAGAGAGTGTTGAACCTGTGGAATTCTCTACCACAGAAAGTTGTTGAGGCCAATTCACTAAATATATTCAAGAAGGAGTTAGATGTAGTCCTTACTACTAGGGGAATCAAGGGGTATGGCGAGAAAGCAGGAATGGGGTACTTAAGTTGCATGTTCAGTCATGAACTCATTGAATGACAGTGCAGGCTCGAAGGGCCGAATGGCCTACTCCTGTACCTATTTTCTATGTTTCTATGTTTAATATGATCTGTTCATGAATGTATTTTTAAGATTATTTTCAGTATTAATTGATAATATAATAACACTTTTATTGATGATAATAGTACATCATAAAACAAATAATAAATAATTATTTCAATTTAAATATAAAAATCAGTATAAATCAATATAAATAAGATGGAAAAACAAATGGAGAGCGAGATAGGTGGAAGGAGAAGGGCCGTTCATTTCTCCAAAGAAGCCCAGGAATCATTGGTCCACGAAGTGGAAGCCTGCTGGGATCAACTAACACAGGTGGGCGAGGAAAACCTGCACCAAATGTGTATCAAAGGTTATGGCAAGAGATTGCTGAGGCAGTGTCGTCCGTCGCACCCATGATGCGAGGGCCAAACCAGTGACACAGACGGTGGAATTACATCGTTGGGTCCGTGACAGTAAGTAATAACTTTTATCATGCACTGACTAATTACTCTTAAGTAGTGCCACGTTTTATTATGTTGTAAAGCTTGGTGACATTTTTTATTTCCAATTATCGATCTCATTGTGTTAGTCCTCTGTATTTTCATGTGTTCATCATGCAACACTTGCGTGCTAACAGAACTTAAATGGTGCACTCATTGACGAAAGGACTGGGGACGATTAACTGGGGATGTCTACCTATATATGTATATGTGTATGTCGTCAAACTACAGTACGCGGACAACGCCTGCGTCTGTGCACATACAGCGGCTGAACTCCAGAACATAGTCGACATATTTACAGAGGCATATGAAAGCATGGGCCTTATGGTAAACATCCGTAAAACAAAGGTCATCCTGTCCTCGCCGCACAGCACTGCCCCCCAGTCATCAAGATCCACGGCACGGCCCTGGACAACGTGGACCATTTCCCATACCTCGCAGGCTTCTTATCAACAAGAGCAGACAGTGACGACGAGATTCAACACTGCCTCCAGTGCGCCAGTGCAGCCTTCGGCCGCCTGAGGAAAAGAATGTTTGACGATCAGGCCCTCAAAACTGCCACCAAGCTCATGGTCTACAGGGCTGTAGTAATACCCGCCCTCCTGGATGGCTCAGAGACATGGACTACGTACAGTAGATACCTCAAGTAGCTGGAGAAATACCACCAACGATGCATCCATCCGCAAGATCCTACAAATCCCCTGGGAGGACAGACGCACCAATATTAGCGTCCTCGACCAGGCCAACATCCCCTGCATTGAAGCACTGACCACACTTGATC